>NW_027492418.1:0-578544 GCF_021521415.1 Bidens hawaiensis | reverse complement strand
AACGACGGTCATCAGTTGGAATCTCGAATCATCAATAAGCCATAAGCCTAAACATCATTCAATATGCAAGACACGTTAAGTATAAATAAAATGGGTTGAAATTGAGGTTTGAATCTCTTAAAAATTACAACATATTTACATTGTCTTGTAAAATCGTTTAAGGTTTATGGTCACTTAAAATGAGAATGACTTAAATATTTGAAGTTAAAATGATCACTAAAGCAAGTCTTATAACATTAATATTGTTTTATTGTAATTTTTGGTTAAAAAAATGCTTAAGATGTTTGAAAATATTTTCAAAAGAAGTTTTCAACTTGGGTGTTTTATAAGATATCAATCAAAAAGTTATTAGAGATCACTAAAAGCATTCTCAACCCGTTCACCATCTTTATCTTTATAATTACACTACAATTCTCTCTCATGTTCAATTAAATAATATTTTTATACCTTTATTATTAAAGTTTTCTCTCTCCTCTACTCACAACCAATCCAACGAATATTAAAAAAATAAATAGGGGCAAACAATGTTTTCCCAATTTTATAAAAATCACTGCATTTCTCTCTCCACCCTATAATTTACACACACAATCAGTCACAACTTCACCCTATAATTTATAAACTTCCCTCACATAATTATAGGGAATGAGATGAGAATGCTTTAACAAAATTAGTGAAAGTTGTAAAGTTGGCTTTATCTTTTTAAAGATATTGCAAACATCAGAATACGAATAACAGAATAAGAATAACTGATAATCGATTGATAGGAAGAAAACAAAAATCCGCAGGTATGGAACTGCACATCTTAACCGGGAAGTTATCACGTGATGAAAAGAAAGAAATGGCTGGACGGTTTGGATTAGTTTCCACTTTTTGTAACCTATTAATATAATATGAGATAAATTGTAACCACCATAAAAACTCCTGGAAACTGCTTCTGGCCATATAATATATAATTGTTGTATTAATTATAAATTTAATAATATTATATTATATTAAGTTTTTACATATCTTAATCTTCTTCAACTTTACCTCGGTTAAGGGTACGTTTGGCAAAACTAGATGTTAGCTGTAGTTGGAAGCTGGTGGCTGGTGGTTTGAAGCTAGTAGCTGTAACTTTTTAGATATATTTAAATGTTTGACATAGTAGCTGGAGCTTTTATAAAATGTATAAAATTACTAAAATGAGCATAACTAAAAACAATAATAGTAAATGTATTTATTTTGGAAAGTTATTTAAGTAAATTAAAATACTGAAAGCTTGTAGCTCTTTTTGAAACGTTAATATGAGTTTTTTCTTAAAAGCTTAAAGTTTGAATCTCCTAAAAGTTTCTAAAAGCTTCTTATCAAACATACCCGACTTTCTAATTTAAAATATATAATAATAAAATAATAGCAGTTTTTTATTTACTGCCATAATCCGTTCACTCGAACCACTTTCATAGAGAAATATTTCATATTTGAAAGTCATTAATGAGGTTTATGAACACCTGTTAAGCCTGCTTGGCGCAACACGCATTCTATTTGAAGCGGTTTCTCGTGATTTTTGTATCGGTTTCATCCACGACCGTTTTAAATAAAATTTTCTATAAAGTGTTTTTTAGTTGAGTAATCTGGCGTTAAGGTTTCACAATTCATCCTAAAACATGTATTTTTAAAGAGAGAATAAATCTGAAACCAAATCATGAACACTTAAAATCATAACACCAATAACTTTTTTTCTTTTACAGCCAATTTTGTAACACCAGGAACATTTAAACATTTATTATTTAAGAACATAACAGCAGTAACAAATTTAAAGGATATAAATATATTCAAATCAGATGAGAGGCCTGATTCTTGATTGCCCAAATGAAATCTTGACAGCTTCTAGTTTTTTTACTCACACAAAGCATCACATATGCAGGAAAATAAGACGCCCCGCAGACTGCACAAAATCAACATTAACAAATTAATAACTATTTTAGTGTATAAATTATTCATGGATGTAAGCTCTTGAGAGGTGAAATCAGTAATTACCAGCATTTAAAGAAACCCCCAATGCCTCCTTTCTCCTGTTGAGAAGGAGCGCATACGGACTCAGGCTCAGGGGCGTCTTTAGGAGGAGGGTACCCTAGTGGTGGTGGAGACGCGTACATTTCTTGTGGTGGAGGAAAAGCAAGAGGAGGTAGAGTTGGATCGTCGTAACTCATGTTGATAATGTTATCGGATCTTCTTCTTCTTCTTCTTCTTTGTCGGATTTGAGTGGCTGCTAAATATGGAGGAAATGAGATATATATAGGAGTATTTTCAACGTTGAGTATGGGCAAATATGTCGTTTTTACCAACAACGTCCCACATGCAACTTAATAAAATTCAAGAAAAAGTGTGTTTTTAATTGTTGTTGGCTGACTTAATTAATGCTTTCACTATTCCAGTTGTGATATTTAAAGAACCATAATAACTGATTCTAACGCATGCATGGGAAGATTCCAACTGCAATATGCACAACTTTCGATTTAAACATGAGGATGTTGACTCTATTTGAAACCCAACTACTCCACTTCATATATATAAATTAGCACTGGGCTTGGAGTAGGCAAAACAATATAACATCAAATATGTAAAATAATAAACAAACCGTTTTTGTTAAAAAAGGTTTTTTTTTTCTCATTTATATCAGCATTAAGTAAAGAACTAAAGAGTTTTCTTTAAATTTCAAAATTTTCCAATCACTTTTTTTTAATTATAGAGTTACAACAATCATTGTGTGCCTAACAAGTCGATAATAAGTGACCGTGCTTAGATAGATGAAGAAGGAACCGGTAAACAATTTTAATATTTCTATTGTAATATCATCATTAGCAGATAATACCACTTTCTGAACCGATCCATTTTCACCATCGCCTAGCCACGCTCGCATATCGTTTTAAGTGATCGAGAGCCGACTCAGTTAGAAGACGCTAAACAATTTTAAAGTATCTACCATTATCATAACTGGCAGGTAGTACAACGACCATGTATATAACAATTTAGACAAGAATGCGGTGGAAGACTATAGTGTCAAGACATGACGAGTCATGCATTGCGTTTAGAGCGACACGAGTTATATCACCATCGTTTATACCTACCGCCTCATTTGCGTTGTAACTTTTCTCAAAACCACCAATTCCAATATATTTATAAAACTTCAAGACACGAATCTAGGGCCGGCCCCATAGCTTTGTTGGGCCAAGCTACGGCTTTAGGCCCCGAAAATATAATGGCCCCCAATTTTTTAAAAAAAACCCATAAATATATTAGGGATTTTTTTTGCCATTAGTGTCGATGGAAGGATGAACTGGTTTACTGCATGGAAGATTAGACCAAAGGAATTGAAGTGATTCTTTTGGGACTTTAAATCACCATTTAATAGCTAACGGCTATGGTTCTACCTCTTTGATTCAATTATCTTCATCTTTATATAATGTGTAACTCTCATATTATTTGTTTATACTAGCATTCTTAGATAGTCAGATTCTATTGTGATTGAATAAGCAATTGCGTTTTTTAATTTCGATTTGCAGGTTGAGTGTTAGTCTGTGGACAAGAAGCCGTGTATTTCAAATACAATATTTGACTTTTGGAGAATTGTTGGTTTGAAAGAGAATTTGGGTTGGATTATTTGAATGTGGTGATTGGATTGAATATGCAAATTACAGGTTAGTATATTGTCATTACTTCGATCTGTATATTTGTTAATTCTTCTTTGCTACTTGTTTCACTTATTTGATTTAGAATCTACCAATTTGTCAATTTACAATATCCTAATTGTATAGGTCAATTTGCTATTATATATTGCTAGTTTGCTACTAAGCTACTTTTATATTGTACTTGCTTTTAGTTCTTTACACCACATTGTTATTTTCTATTTTATTCAATGTCACATCGACACCGAACTTACGAATCTCGTTATGCAAAAAAGCAAAAAAGACTCCGAAGAGAGGCTTTAATTGAATCACAAAAAGGCAATATTTTTATTTTTTTCACGTCCACCAAAACTACAAACAATGAACCTACAAATGATGATCATCCTATAAATAATGAGCTTACAAATGACGAACAACATACAAATAATGAACCTAAAAATGATGAACCTACAAATGACGAACAACTTACAAATAAGGAACCTACATTGATGAGCTAACAAGTGATGATGAACCTATAAATAATAATCAACTTCTAAATGAGAATCAAGCTAATGAACCGCCTTATATTGTTGACCCAAGTCAATGAAATAATATCAATAGTAATTTAAGGGATCGACTTATAGAAAAAGGTCCGGTTAAAATTTATGGTTACAAATTTCCAAAAGATGAATATTCAAAAAGCTTCAATACTTCCCTTTATATGCAAAAGTTACAGAATGAAGAAAAAATAGAAAGAAAATGGTTGGTTTATTCTATAGAACTAGATAGAGAATTTTGTTTTTGTTGTAAATTATTTGATGTGAGTCAATGTACAAGTAAATTAGCATCCAACGGTAGTAACGATTGGAGAAATCTTAGTTCCAAATTAAAAGAACATGAAATAAGCAATGTGCATATTATCAATATGAGAACATGGATGGATTTAGAGATAAAATTGGCAAAAAAAATAAAACAATTGATAAACAAACTCAAGATCAAATAGATAAAGATAAACAACATTGGAGAAATGTGCTAATAAGAACACTCGTTGTTGTAAAGAGTTTTGATAAAAAGATTATAGCATTTCGTGGGAAGAATGAAAAGAATTATCAAGGAACAATGGTAGTTTTTAGCTATTATTGAGATGATTGCAGAATTTGATCCAATAATGTAAGAACATATTCGATGCATAAAATATAATGAACTAATTTGTTTGTTAGCAAATGAACAAATTTGTTAGCAAATAAAATAAAAACTAAAATTATTAAAAAAGTTAAGGAAGCTAAATATTTTTCAATTATACTTGATTGTACTCCCTATATAAGTCACAAAGAACAAATGTCTATTGTCTTATGATGTGTAGATGTTTTGTCAACTCCAATACAAGTTAATGAATATTTTTTAGAATTTTTAACAATAGTTGATACAACTGGTAAATGTCTTTTTATGCTATTACTGAGGAAATTAATAATTTAGGACTCGATGTAAATGACATTAGAGGACAAGGTTATGATAATGGATCAAATATGAAGGGAAAACATCAAAGCGTGCAAAAAAGATTGTTAGATATTAACACTAGAGCATTTTACACACCATGTGGTTGTCAAAGTTTAAATTTAGTAATTTCTTATATGGCTATCTCTTGTAACAACGCTGAGGATTTTTTTGGTGTAATACAACATGTTTATTGTTTGTTCTCATCATCCCCTAAAAGATGAAAAATATTACAAGATAATGTAAAAAATTTAACTCTTAAACCATTATCACAAACACGCTAGGAAAGCCGATAAGAAAGTATTAAAGAAATTAGGTTTCAAGCTGTAGAATTAAAAGAAACATTATTGGAGTTATATGAGGATAGTGATGATTTTAAAACTAAAGGTGACGCAAAAAATTAGCTACAGAACATTTTGAAAATTTTGAATTTTTTATTTGGTATGACATATTGTTTTAAGAATAATATATAGTATATATTTATATATGGCCATTATAATCATTTATATTATAATAGATCAAAATAATAATTATACCTTATTATATATTAGTTTGGTAATTGTTGATGGACCATATTACCTATAATTAACTAATAAAGGGTTTCCCCTTGGGTGTATATATAGAGAGAGAATAATAACATCATAACCTAATCACACACACATAACAATTTTGTGTGCCTCCTCTCTCATAAAACCGGGTTCCTCTCAAGAACCCTAACACCATCCTTAACTATACATCCTAAAGGGGAACTCGATCAAGATGACAAAAATGTCGACTACATCATACTCTACTGCGGTTACTACTCTACATGCTGTAACAGGTTCATAGGTTTAAAATTTATTATGTTTTCTATTACTTACATGAAGAACTGATCAACATGTAGCATCAGAGCGATGTTGATTAATCGGTTCTTCATGTTTTTCCTAAATCTGGAATTGAATCAGAAGACATGGACTAAAACTTGATAAACCCTAATTTTTTTCGGTTTCTTTTTCAGAAAACAATATATGAAACTGTTTAAAATCGCTAAAATTCATATTTAATAAACCCTAATATTTTCGAAATCTGTTAAAATCATGTTAAAAGATTTCGATTCTAAGTTTTTTTTTGTATGCTTAATTGTTATAATTTTCGGTGATGTTCTTCGTGTTCATCATAATCATCGAAAGTTATACATATGGTGGTTTAAAATCTAGATTAAAATCTGTTAATGATTATTTAGGGAAATATTTTTTCAAATCTTGGATAACTTAGTAGTTTTAATATTTTCTTAAAAGATTTAAATTCCCTTAAAATAGGAAACAGATATAATTGTTAATCACTAAAAAGATTTGAACCAAATCTTATCATTATTTATTTAGTTAATAAAGATCATGGGTTAAAGGATTAACCAATTTACGGGTTATTTATAAAAAATCATGTATTATGGGCTTAAAATAGATTATGGGTTCTAAGAGTTTATGTGCTTGGGTCATAACCCATAAAGCCGAAAACTCACTAATACCGGAATCAACATTTTCCCGAAAACTCCATAAAATCATGTAAACACCCAAATACGGAAAACCAGCTAAAAATCGGAAACTGACGATTCACGGGAACCTAAAATTCTCGAGAACTAAGGTTTTACCAGAAACTTAAAAATCCTTACCCCTAAACATACTCTTGCTATTAACTAATTAAATGTTTTGTAAACACTTAAATGTTATAAACAATTTACAAAACATAAAAAGGCTTAACATGAATGAATTTTTTGATGTATCACTTCTGCCCAAAGGTGATTTGTTACATCTACTCTATCTTTCAAGTCTAATTAAAGCTTTTGTTAGTTTTGCCTAACATGATCAAAATGTCCCACTTCTACCCAAAGGTGATGTGTTACATTTTAATCTAGCAAAACTAGCCCGTGCATAATTAAAATAATTGTCTCACTTCTGCCCAAAGGTGATGTGTTACAATTGTTTTGCACACATACTTAAATAAATTTTAATTCTGCCTAAAGGTGATTTATTTTTTGTTTAAGTAGAACTTTTAATTATTGTCTATTAGTTTGATGTTAATTAATCTATCTTACTTTAATATCACATAGCATTACTCACTATATTTTTCTTCTATAAATAACTATCTAATTCAAATCATCCACTCCAATATTAAAACATAACATAAGTTTTACATCATAATGAGTTTCAAAAATATTTAGCTCTTCTCAGTTTTAATATCCTTTAAGACATGATATGACTATCCTACTGCTCTTTCTAATAACAATCATTCTATTGAAAACTAGAGCATAACAAATGGGATGAGTCAATCATAATGTCTCCTATGATAATGATAATCAAAACCTTATTTAAATAAATGTTATCACTAGAGTTATTTTTGATTTAGTTTTCCTAAGACTAATCAAAATAACTCATAAGATGCATGCATTCCTTCTAAATTCTAACTATAAGGTTAAATGGTATCCCTGAATACATCATAATGTACAATTCCATGACCCATAAAATTAAGGGTTCACACATGAAAATAAGTACAATTTTATAGTACATTACATACTAAAATTTTCAATAGTATAATTTGGTGCCTTAAGAATCAACTATAACACTCAGAAGTACCAAAGGAAAATGAGTGTTTTGATCAGCAACATATGTACAAGAAAAGATATGTATGGTACTGGAAATAAGATGTTATTCAACTCACTACCACTAAAACCTAAAAGAGGATAATTATAAGGTTCATAGACAAAATACAAGTATTACTTCCAGCTCTAAGTTCTCTAAGGAGAAGTCTCATTGCAAAAATATGTCATTAGATTAGGCATAAGCAACAAGACTATCCATAATTCAAAAGAACAGCTGGCTAAAATTGATATTTGTCTGCTAATCCTAATATTCCCATTAACACGTGATTGGTTGAGTCTACTTCTGTATGTTTACCCGAAATTAACAAATAACTAACATGAGTGTTAGTGACAAATTTAAATGTTAAGGTTATTTGAACCATGATAAATTGTCGTTTAGTTACGCTTTATGATACCTTAAATATTCTGAAAATTAATTAGAATTTAGTATCAATACTTAAGCTACATTATGACAGTTGTGAGGTTTACATTGCCAACATAAAGTCACTCTTACCTTAAAATCTCATATTATTTGTTATCAATATCTGGATTGAAACATTTATAAAATAGAATTAGATGATACTACATACTTTCACAACTTTTGTTATCATGCAAATAAGAATGTAACAAAAGACAAACGAGACATATAAAATTCATTCATTAAAACCAAATTTCATGAGAAATCATGACATGGTTGATAGGGGTGAATTTCATCTAATATCATTCTTAGTGATTTTAATCATGTGTTAGATGCCCTAAACATTACTTTGCTTAAGGAATAAGTATGGGTCCACCATAAGTTATATTTTACTGGCATTCGTGGAACTTATTCAAAACGGAATATTCAGACATAATTCTTTTATCATTTAAAAAGCTATTTACTTGTATCTAATCTGACTTCTATGGTCCATGGTTGTAAAGAGATCCATTCATATATACATAATACGATTTCTTCTAAATATGTCCCTAAGTTTATTATGACATCTGGACGTTAATGAAATCAAATCAAGTCTAACATATATATATGAGAAATTCCCACATCACGTACATCATTGAAACTCCTTATGTAGTTTTTCTAGAGATATTAAAGATTAGTGGGAGCCTTAAGTGTCTCAATCATAACTTACAAGATTTGCAAGAGGTGGGGGAGTGAAAACTTGATATTATCTCAATTGCACCTCTTGTACATGGCACTGCTCCATCACAACACTATTTTATCAAAACTTATCTCTTTAGAATTTACTACTACTACTCTTACAAAAGTTTCATTGTTGCTAAATGTGGGCATATTCAGATTTCTTAATAAACTAATCCTCACCAAGAGAACTACAACTTATATTATTAACTTGTTTCTCTATTAGAATCTATTGGTCCTTAAATATTAACCATAAGCATGTAAATTTCCTAAAGGTTTCTAAGGTCAATGGGAGCAGTAAAAGTATTTATAATGACTTGTTATAAGTACAAGAGGCGGGGGGGGGGGGGGGGGAGAGTTATTAAATTTTACTCCGCATTTAACTCCAATTACACCTCTTGTACACCATACTGCACCAACTCTTACACACTTAGAATCCTGAAAATGATAGCAACCTAACCAAGAGCTAATTCATAAACTGAAACTTCAAATAAACCAAATAATCAACTCAGGAGGTCATCTAGGTTTTAAAACCTACAAACTTTGATGATTATGTAAGCTCCCTAACTAAAGTTGAAATGGATGTTGGAAAGTATAATGATCATACCCCTTCTAATTAAATCATTAGCATCAATCAATCTTCTGAACGGAATAAGCTATTATTAGCAAATTAAACTACACTTCATAAGTCAAAATAACATTTTGAGATTTGGTTGAATCACCTAAAGGTGTTCATAACTAAACTAAATCCTAACACGAACGTTAAGACATAAAGAAGAATGATTGATTGTTAAAGGTTATATTCAAGAGGGAATAAGTTATCAAAGAATCTTCTAACCTATATTACAAAAGATTTCTTTAATTATCATTATTGTTCTAGTAGCTTATAATAGTTAAGAGCTACATTAGATGAACATTAAAACAACTTTCCCTAACAATTGGCTTACATACTTATTTGTTCATAAAACAACCTAAAAGTTATAAACTGAAGGTCAAAGAACTTTTAGTCTATAAGTCAATAAAATCCATATATGGGTTAATGCAAACATCAAAATTTGATGAAATCTTTATACAATTATTTTCATCAAAAACCAAGTTGATTAATGTACCTAGCTCAAGATGGGTGGGAGCAACTAAAAACAAACTTGCCCTTATATAGATGACATTCTTCTGAAAAGTATATGTTACATAATTCAAAGCATTGTTCACACATACTTTGATATTATAGATCTCAGAGATATTCCTTACACATGTAACAAACAATATTGCTCTACTTTAAAGGATAATAGAATCACATAGATTATTTCCTTATGCTTAATTAAGTAGAAGCCTTATATAAGTTCAAGTCTATACTCGTTTAAATATTACTCAAATTGCAACACACTAGATACGTCTAGATTAATGTGAAGCATCTAAAAGAGTATTAAGATATCTTTAAAGAAAACGAGAGACTGTAATTTAAAAAGAAGAAAAGTGAGAACTCAAACCGGTAGATTACTCTAAATTTTGTCGTATTCAGAGATAAGAAAATGTAATTTTCGGGATATATTCGTATGTCAGTAGACAAATCTATCTCATGGAGGAGTCATAATGAACTGATAACAACGACCTAAGTCATAACGACATAATATGTTGATTAATTACAACGTTGTTGTCAATAAATGTTGTTGAATTATTAGTGGACTCATAAGTTTTATTAAACTCCAGATAAATTATATATTGAAGACTAATTGTGATAAAGTCAGCTACCATGTTTTCTCAAAAAGTAACAGTTTGAGAGGTGATTCATTATATTTTGATATGAAATTAATTATTCGTTTATGAACGACTTGAGGAATCTAAATTTTCATATCGAATACATTCATGATCTACTTAAGGATCCTATAACTAAAGGTCTATTACCCATAAAAATTATGAAAGCGCTTATAATCATGAGGGGTTTATTAATGACCACTTACAACTGCATATCGTATTATGAATGATTAACTATTAATTTTCCTCATCAGTTTTGATTTTGTACGTCTCTTAATATGTTCTGCATGCATAATGACATATAGACGAATTAATATACAAATCAAACGTTCTGAAGGGCTTACTTGAAAATTTTGATCATAACTACTTGGGTTTTAAATAAGGACTGCAGTATGATTAAAGGGGGTATTGAGCTGATGTTCAATTCAATGACTGTATTTCTCTGCTCCAGTTTAAGTTTAAAGCTAAAATGAGTGTTAACTCCTGATCAGGTTTATCTAATACTCACAATAAATGATTACTCGGCCAAGTGGGAGAATGTAAGAATAATATATAATATATATTTATATATGGCCATTATAATCATTTATATTATAATAGATCAAAATAATAATTATACTTTATTATATATTAGTTTGGTAATTGTTGATGGACAATATTACCTATAATTAACTAATAAAGGGTTTCCCTTTGGGTGTATATATATAGAGAGAATAATAACATCATAACCTAATCACACACACATAACAATTTTGTGCCTCCTCTCTCATAAAACCGGGTTCCTCTCAAGAACCCTAACACCATCCTTAACTATGCATCCTAAAGGGGAACTCGATCAAGATGACAAACATGTCGACTACATCATACTCTGATGCGGTTACTACTCTACATGCTGTAACAGGTTCATAGGTTTAAAATTTATTATGTTTTCTATTACTTACATGAAGAACTGATCAACAATTGTTAGCTATTAATATAGTTAATAACAACTTACAAGCAAAAGACAAGCGTGTTGATGATACTATAAAACAACTAAATGACCTTATTTGTTTTTTTAAAAAGTATAGAGACGAGGGATTTGAAAAAGCTATGACCGCAACTAAAGAAATAGCTTTAGAGATTGGTATTGAACCTGTTTTTCGGGACAAACGTATTATTGTAGAAATAAAAAGTTTGATGAAAATATTAATGATGAAACTTTAAAAAGTCCTATTGAGTGTTTTAGAACTGATTATTTATTATACATAGTAGATCAAGCTATTTCTTCACTCACAAGTAGATTTAATCAATTTAAAGAGCTTGAAACTATTTTTGGTTTTTTGTTTAGTATAGAAAAGTTAAAATCATTCGGTGAAGAGATTTTAAAAAAGAAGTGTATCAATCTTGAATTTTTTTTGAAACATGATGGTAAGGTATATATTGATGGTTTAGAACTATTTCAAGAACTAAAAATACTAAGAGATGTTATACATTTAGAATCCGATGCACTTATTAATATATTAGATTATATTAAAAACTTGGATTCTTTTTTGAATGCTTATATTGCCAATAGAATTGTGTTAACTATTCCCGTAACTATTGCTTCCGCGGAATGTAGTTTTACTAAATTAAAGTTGATAAAAATTATTTAAGATCTACAATGTCACAAGAAAGGTTAAATGGTTAGCTCTATTGTCTATTGAGAAAACTATTTAGCATAAATTGATTATGATTATTTCATTAAACAATTTGCATCTAATAAGGCTAGAAAAATAAATTTCATGTAAACAATGTTTTTTACCAACTTATGATATAACTAAAATAAAATATTTAACTCCGTCAACTATAAACGTTTTGGTTTATTATTGCCTGTCTCAAGCTCGGGTAAAGGAGGAGGGTTTATATTTAAAGAGTTCGAAAAAAATCCCCCAATTTAATAGTTTGCTTGTAACATCCTGCTTTTGAAAGAGTTAATAAAATAAATTTCGTTTATTTTATAGCGTGTCGTTTATCGGTTTACATAAGTAACTAATAGAGGGCGAGCTTGGACTTTAGAATATGGAATAAGAGATGGAACGGGCCTTAGGTCCATGGACGTAAGGGAGTATAAATATCCATTAAACCCCAATCCTTTCAATTTTTATCCATCTCTACACCATAGCCTACACCTTGGAAAGCACACACAAACACCGTCCTTTATCCCGAGCCAAGATACAAAGTTGAGAACCCGAGCTTGATAGTGTTAGAGCGTTGTGACGAACCAAGCCAACATCAAGACTAGACCGTATTCGTAAACCGACTCATTTAAGGTACGTTATATCGAGAACTTGTTTGTTTAGGTCCGGATTACGCCTAGAAATCATAGATCTGTTTGAGTATGTTAAAAACGAATCCAACACAGCAAATCCTACTGACATACGCTAACGTTTGATAGGTTAATTGTAACCTAAAGAACCCGCATTATATATGAATCAATCGCACCCTTTAAACGTGAATGTTTGGCTGATTTGATGGTTAGGGTTTGTTAGCGTTGTGATTCCGAGTTCAATGGTACCAATTTCATGATGTTTAGTTGAGAATTGGGGGTTTAATTGCAGATCTGGTATATGTTGACTATTTCGTGTTCTTGACAATTTTGACTTTGACCCTGAGTCAAAGTCTGGATAAGAACTGTTGAAAATTCATTATGGTTGATCATTCGTTATGCGATCATAACGAATGGGACTCATTCGTGTGACTTGATAACGAATGAACCTTTAAATTCGTTATCTATCCATTCGTTATATTAAGATAACGAATCAGGTCCCGTCAAGATAATGAATTAGGCTAATGAACTAGGATAACTAATGTGCGAAAATATATATATAAATATTAAACACAAGTCGCAACTAAGCTTTAAAAACCAAACAATCTATCCTAGTTCACATAAACGGCAAGTGTACCGATCGCGTATAGCACAGATAAGGAAAGTCTGGATATCGAACTCGAAGACACGTGAAAACGTTTTTAATCACTAAACTCTAACCAAGACTCACCAAAATATTTAATTAATTTATTTTAGACTTTATTTAACTACTTAACTTAACTGAATGAAAACTTTTAACAAAACTTCGAAAACTTTGACTGCAGTGATAAAAACGTCTACCTAGGAATGAATCATGTTGATAGAAATAACAAGACAACGGATTGAAAATATTCAAGACACCGGTTATAAAGGATGACACAACTAAAACTTGTTTAAGAAAGTCAAATTACCTCTCAGTCTCTCTAACAAACTCTAACTTGTTTTAATTGATTTTAAAGAACAAACCGGAAAAACAATTATTAACGTGTTCAAATGTCGACTCACCTCTCGATCTCACCGACACACTAGCCTAATGGAAACGAATACTACGCAACCAAGGATAGAGGAACAATTTAACTTAACCCAAATTAAACCAACTAATTGCACATAAACACTCAAACTCGACAAGACAAAAACCCGCTCTCGCGCGGTCTTAATTCTAACAAGTAAAAGCAACGAGACAATATTACTTCTTATCACCTCTCGGTCTCAAAGAAGGTGTATTTAACTGATTTTGGATGATTATATTACCCACTTATCCCTACGGTTGTACATCCCGCAAATAAACCCGAAACACCAAGTTAAGAGTCTAACAAGCAATCAGTTAATCATAACCAATTCAATTAACTAATGCAAGAGGATTATAAGTAATAAAACATAATACACAGCCATCACACACAATCTAATTCATGGTTTAGTTAAACTTTACATCAATAATTCACGTCTTGAACATTAACAATCAGTTATACAAGTCAAAACTACTCAACAATCATCTATCCTAGGTAAAACAAGCAAGTTTAGCTACTCATTACTTTTGGACAGCCATGCATACTTAAGAAAAACATCACAAACATCATCAATAACATGATTAAACTCATTCAAGATCCAACCACAATCAATAACAAGTCAAACTATCAATCAATTGCAAAACAGTTCAAAACAAAAGACCAAATCAATAGAGTTAGGGTTCTTGAAAAATAAATAAAGTTTATGAGTGTTTTACTATCAAGTATGGCTGAGATTTATGATGAATAAGGACCCCTAGCTGCTGCCCCGATGTTCCTCTTTCTTTTCCAGCCGCCAACAGCTTCACAGCCGCCTCTTTCTTCTTTTTTTCTTCTTCTTTTTCTGCCGGCTGAGTTCCGATCGGAAGTTGGCTGATGTTAGGGTTTTAGGGTTCTTGGCTGTATTTCGGGATTATTGGATGAATAATGGCTGGTAACAAGTGTTATTAACTTAATATAATATTATAAAAGGCTTTTAAGATGTGGGATTGGGTCGGGCCTTGACTTATAAGTTTGAAAGTTGCACAATAAAGCCCCTAAACTCTTCAATTTAACTCTTTTTTCCACCAAACTTTATCACCTACAAGAAAACAATCATCTTTGTAATAACAAGCATAAACAAACCATAAAACTTAATAATTAAACTAAAAAGTAATTAAAACATGATGAAAATGATACGGAAAGTAAGTGTGTTTCACTACACATCAATAACGAACCAGATCATGTATAGATAACGAATTAGGGGATTCGTTACTCACAAATCGTTATGTTAAGATAACGAACCTATTTAAATAATCAGCTAATGAACCAGATTGTGTAAGGTAACGAATTAAGCTAACGAATCAGACCATGTAAGTTAACGAATCAGGCTTAATTCGTTATAGCGTATGAGTGGGCGAAGTAGATAATAATTTAAAAATCCTAATGGAAAATGTGTTAAGACAGTTAATGAAAATAAAATTTTTCCAAGCTGACCTGGCAGCTTAACCCCAGCCATGGGCTCTGCTCCTTGGACCCCGCTAGAGGCTGTCGCCCCTAGAACCCCGCTGCCATTCGTTACACATCCTTAACGAATGGAGAATTACAAATAACAATTATGGTTCATTCGTTAAACACTCTTAATGAATGAACCATAAATAATAGCGAATGAGCTCATTCGTTAAACATCCTTAATTAATGAGCCTTACATAACGAATGGGTTTATATTTACATAAATACCCCTATAACATTAAAATAATAATAAATTACAAACGATAGTTACAAAGACTCGAGACGACAAAACCGTGAACTAACACAAGTACTTATTACACTTTTATCACAATCAAACACATACTCACGAACTATGTCTATGTAGTTCATCCCAAAAGTAAAAAATTAACATTATCAATCTTGGAAACCTGAAATCGGGAGAGAGCATTCTTTTTATTGAATCAATTAAAACTTGTTATTTGTTTTCAGTTCTTTTTGTTAATCAAATCAAACAACCAACTCTTTGAATTTATTTTCTACATTTAGTTTAATATAGTTAAATTAAAAGGCTACCTAGTAACACATTTTCCACAAACTCCTTGTGTTCGACACTCATTTTTGCTATCTAATTAGTTGTAATTGATTTATTTTTAAGTGAGTCTTCGACCTCACGTCAAGGGTCCGAGATAAATAAATTTGTGTGGCAGCAGGGGCTGTTATGGCGGTGGTAAAAGACTGAACAGGTGGGACAACCTTTTGAATCATGTAGTCATAGTCAGATAACATGTCAAGGAGTTCTACGAAAGCGGTTGGAAATTGTCTAGTAAGAAGGGTGCTTTTCAGGCCATTGTATTCATCTCGGAGGCCCGATGTCATGAGCATAACAATGTCCTTCTACTTCATTGGTCCACCGATGTTCGCGAGGGAACTCGCATATTCACAGGCTCGTGTGAGGTAAGCGGATGATGTTTCATCTCCTTTCATTTGAATTTTTAGCAATTGTGTTTTAAGGGTGTATTCTCTTGAGAAGGTGTGTGGAGCATAAGCAACCTCAAGAGAAAGCCAAAGGTCATGGGAAGAAGAACCTTGAACATGTTGGAAGGATGCTTCTGAGATGGTGGCCAGCAGTAACATCCGAGCATGTGCATCGTTTGAGATCCAAATTGGGTAATTAGGGTTGGGTTGTGGTGATTGTTTGGCGGCATCTTTGTCTGATGAGGTTGCAGATGTTATGAACTCTGGTGGGCAGGGTATTGTTTCGTCAACATAACCAATCAGATTGTTGGTAACAAGAAAGGGTTGGATCATGTCTTCCCAATACCCATAGTTTGTAGGAGAGAGAGTAAATCCAAGTTTGTGTGAATTGTGAGCAATTTTGTCAGCTGTGGAGAAGGCGACGATTGAGCTCTGATACCAAGATAAACTTGGTGAAATTATATTGTATTGATATAATTGTTTCTATGTCTCCTGGATACAAAAGATGACCCTTTATATAAATGACTCATGACCTTTCATAAGACCTAACATAAACATGAACCTTTCATATGACATAACATAAATCTTTCATATTACATAGTATTAATAGTCTAATATGAAAAAGATTTTGATAAGTTTGAGGGGCTTCTCGACTTTGCCAATTGACAAAAAAAAACATGTTAGCACGTTCAATTTTGTGAATGTTTTGTTTCATTTGAGCATAATTTTGTACAACATGCTTCACATACAACATTCTAATCACCATTCAAGGAAAAGTTAATGTTGACACAAATGTTCATAATTTGATAAAAGTTAGAAGCATTGATAGTCATGGAGGTGACATGTCGGAAGTGTTTGTCATTTTTTCTTAAATATTAATAGTTATGGGAAAAATACTCAATGTGCAAAATCCTGAATCTTTTGACTATTTCTAAAAATGTCCTTCAAAATAAATTTGAAACCCAATCACATTTAAAATTTTAACTTTCATTTGTTTTACATTTTCAAGTCAAAACTTTGAACCCGTAACAAGTTTGACGATAAATCTATTTGCATTCTCAAATTTTTAAAAATATTCAAATTACCCTTTTTTTACCCGTAACAAATTTGAACCTAATGTAGTTAATTTGTACCAAACGATATATTTACCATCTTTTAACCCGTAACAATCAAATTAAAGTTCCACAAAAAAGCCGAAGCAATCCTTGATTAAAAAAAAAACCCAATAAACTAAATATAATAAACTTTCTTATATTTGAAAGTGATTACTATTCTTACAATTTAACACATATATGTATAGTTTATTAAATTAACCGAAAAAATAAATATATAGATTTAAATCATATATTTATAATTTATTATAAATTTGTATGACAGTGTACAAAAATAACAATAAATAAATTTATTTATTTTTAGAAAATGGATCAACTTTTAAACATATATTTATAATTTAATTATTAAAAAAATTACTTCGTAAATTGAAAGCATATTAGAGTTATTTTGTTTTTGTTATTTTTATTTACAATCTATAACAATATACATAGTATAATATGTTAATAATTTTTAAAATTATATTCTTTTCAATATTTAACAACGGTTTGTTGTTGATTTTTGGATTTCATCAGGTATGTTGTGTAATATATTCTAACAATGTATAGTCGTATAATACGTTAATTTATTTTTATTTTTATATAAATGTATAGATATAATATAAATAAAGTTTAAAGAAAATGGAATAATATAATCATGTTATAGATATAATATAAATAAACTGTAAAAAAAAGTGAATAATTATTAATCTATGACATATATTAGTTTTGAAGGGGAAAAATTATGAGAATTAACTAAGAACCGACATGTGTCTAATATGTAGATTAATAAAACTATAAAAGAATTAGAATGACAAATCGAAAATGTACATCAAAATTCCAACGGGGATTTTTTTTTTAACAAACTAACGAGTATACACGCTACCTTGCTTACCAATGGGTATGCCCTATACCCGACTAATAATGGGTCAGGTATAGGACACGATTTTACAAATGGGTATGGGTATGGGATTACCAACATTGGGCCTGTTGCCATCCCTATGCTCCGGAGATAGAGCTACCTTCCTGCAAAACCGTCTATACATGTTAGCATATACACAAAAATGTCTTCACCATCAACTCAAGTTTTAGATTTTGTTCCGTCATGAACGAGCTTGGTACACACCCTAACATCCGCGATTCTCCAAAATATCTGGCATGTATTTTTGTTTGCTAAGTACTAACTCGTCTTTTGTTCAAGCAGCTTTGTTCTGAGGAAGTATTTTAGGGGACCAAGGGCCTAGACATTAAGGCTTTCATCAAGATTGGGTTTTGTTTCATGTATTTATTTTTCTTGGTCAAACCAGCAAACATCTTTCCTTTCTTGTAGGCAAAAAGTTAGCGATCCGCAAAGGATTCTTTAAACCCAAGTTTGAGCGAAATTGATGTAAATTTTTATACCAATATCTTGAAACTTGTTTCAAACCATACAACAATTTCGTTAACCTATGAACTTCGGTCCTCATTCTAGATCTACGACGGAACACGTCGGACGTAACTTTGATCGTTAAAAGTGACTGTGATTATTTATTTAATTTATTAATATCCATCTAAAGTACACAAACCAAATCGAACAATTCAAACATAATCCAAAACTACAAACATTACAAATTGTTCATTTATTCAATAACTTAAAACACACAAACCAAGTGTTTTCAAACTTGCATTCTCACAATAGCATACTTGTATAAACAAGACCAAAAAGACACGAACCATATCACTGAATCAAGACCTAGAAATTAGAAAATTAAAAAAAGATCAAAATAAAAAAATAAAATTGAGAAAATGAGGCTCAGATCTGTTTAACAATCAAAACAAGAAAGATTAAACCGCCATGGATGCAACAGAGGTTGCGAGGCGAGGGTATCTTGCACTCACCTTCCTCCGATTCTGCCACGCCAAGATGCGGAGTGTCTCAAATCTTGTTCCTATGCTGACTCGGATCAAATTCAATCATCACAGCCTCGTAGAATGAGGGTCGGGTTTGGTTTTGGAATTGTGAATGCATATGCATGCATGCATACATACATTCATTCATACTTACATATACATTATATATATACTCCCTCTTTCCCTCTCTGTATACACACATAGAGGATAGGTAGGAGGGTTGTTGGAAGATAATAATTGAATAGAAATCACCGGCGGAGAGAGGCGGCAAAAAACCCTTGAACCTCTCTCCCCTCATTCATTCTCACATATGCCTAATTTTACTCTTGCTTTCAACTATTTATGGTACGGGCACTACAAAGGCTTTCAATTTTGACCCTTTTTTTTTTACTTTGCAATTGAAAACTTAACTTCATGTGTTTTGAATTTTAAAATTTTAGTGGCAAAAGGATAAGGAGAATTCCCAAAATAGTCCCCTAGAAAAGAGAGATTCTCAAAATAGTTCAAAAGTTTTTGCATTCTCAAAATAGTCCTCTGAAATCTATCTCCTACGTGAAATTGAGATTCGTGACGTGAGATTTGGTTGTCGTTTCACAGAGTGACACGTGTCAGATAAAGTTTCAGAGAAATCTGTCTCAGCCAATAGTTTTGTAGTCAAAATAGTTTTCTGAAAAACCATTGTTTTGGAATGAAAGTTGTCTGTCACGTGAGGTTTCAAAAAAGATGATTTTCGTGTTTTTTTGAAACTCATCTCCTCGGACGCATTTCAAATGAATTTCGTCAACTACGTGAAATTTCAAAAAAAGTAGGAAAAAAACGATACTTTTTCAGTGAACATAGTCTTGTATGATGATTTTCAATAAAGTAAAAAAACGATTAATTTACAAAAAAAGTTTAAAACAAACGATAATTTAGCTCTAAATTTTATCTCTTCAGTTGATTTTCATTAAAGTTTAAAACAAACCCCCACCCACCTTGTTCTTCTTCCACTTCTCTTTCCAACGAATCATCTTCATCAAAACCCCAAAAACCTCACATCTTTTTTTGTTGAAACCGATTGT
Source organism: Bidens hawaiensis (assembly GCF_021521415.1). NCBI lineage: Eukaryota > Viridiplantae > Streptophyta > Magnoliopsida > Asterales > Asteraceae > Bidens > Bidens hawaiensis. The sequence continues at coordinate 558,094 of NW_027492418.1, read as the reverse complement.
TGGACCACCAGGTGATTGTTACATATTAAATCCGACAAGAAAGCATATCCCCATGGATGACCCTTTGATGGAGCCTTCCGAGGGTGATACTAAACCACAAGAAAAAACCAATGATGATGTGGAAAAAACCATTCAACATGACGAAGACATTCAACATGATGAAGCCATTCAACAAGACCCAATTCACACGAAAATGATAACTTTCATATTAAAACCATCGAAAAGATGAGTTTCATATCAAAACTCATCGGATCTGACAACTCTAATTTCAACGCAAAAAAACATGCGTTTCATATCAAAATTTATCTTTTTTCTAACATCTATTCTTTTTAGGCAAAAACCGATTAATTTCATCAAAAATCTATCGAATATACATACTTTGTAACAAAATCTATCTTTTCTGACAGCACGTCTTCTTATGCAAAAAAAGACGGAATTCAAGCGAAATGCGTTGGACGCGACGAATTTCAAAATACCGCGGAAACCGATGACTTTAAAACCCCACATGACGGACAACTTTCATTCCAATACAATGGTTTTTCAGAAAATTATTTTGACTACAAAACTATCGGCCGAGATAGATTTCTCTAAAACTTACTCTTTAAAGTGACACGTGTCACTCTGTGATACGACAACCAAATCTCACGCCACGAATCCCAATTTCACGTGGAAGATAGATTTCAGAGGACTATTTTGGGAATGCAAAAACTTTTGAACTATTTTAAAATCTCTCTCTTCTGTGGGACTTTTTTGGGAATTCTCCCAAAAGGATATGATATGAATTTGGTCGGTATTAATTTTAAAATTTGTAACTAAAAACTTAACTTTTGTTCTGCTTTTCTTTTAAGTACTATATTTATGGTTTTAGAATTAATGTTTTGTTGCCTTAATTATTAAAGTTAATTTTAAATATTCAATTGCTTCTTTTATAAGTACGGCAAGAAAGGATATTATATATGATTACTGGTCATGTAGTTAGAAATGTGCAGCTATTAGTGGTTTCTTTTTCTATACTTATAGCTAAAATAAATACTTCTTACACACGGGCATATAAGTACTTATATATAGGCATTTTCTATCTTTTCTTAACATACAATCCTGTGCGCATTGAAAAAAAAGGAGTTTTATTTATACATGAAATTGCCGCTTTTCTCATTATGTAGGTTCTATTTGTTAATTTTAGCAAGTATCATGGGCTAATTGCTGGTGGCGGTGAGGATGGCGCTGTTGAATTTTTTGGCATGCGAATAAGATTTGTTGTCAAGCTCAATGCAGTAACATTTGTCAATGAGGGTAAGCAGGTTGTTTTTTTTAATGCAGATAAGAACTATCACATTATGTATGATATGCCATCATTATAGACATTTGTCAATGAGGGTAAGCAAGTTTTTTTTAATGCAGATAAGAACTATCACATTATATATGATATGCCATCATTATAGTTCAATGAATAATTCTATAAATGAGTTGGAGTAATAAGAGACTATGACAATAGAAAATGAAGACTAGGTACACTCTGAAAATGTGTATATTGTAACTTTGATCATTAAATGCAAACAGTCGCTATGAAGATAAATCAAATCAAATCAATCATGCCCAGTAAAATCCCACCGACAGCAAAGCTATAAGTAGGGTCTAGGGAGGGTGGGATATAGGCACACCGTACCTCCATCCAAAGGAATGAAGAGGTGGCTTCCAGAGAGACCCTCGGCTCTAAGTACATGTGTATGAAGCAAAATAAAGGAAATCAAAGTTTAACAGTTATATGCTATGAAGATAAAAAACAATACAAAGAACATGTATGTATAAGATTTAGTATTAGAATCAACTTCAATCGATACATTTAGAAGTATGTTGTTGTTTCAGTTAATACAGTTCTTTACTTTTCATTTGAATTTTGAAGGTGGTTAGCACATTTTCAAATTTTTTAATGACTGCATCAAAATATGTAATTATATATGTCCATAATTGTTAGCTTCTGATTTTTTGTACAAACTTTTATAAATTGTATTTTTAACTATAAATGTGACTAAATAAGTATATGTATTATATTCATGAATCATATTTTTCATTTTAAAAAATTCTAAATATGAACCAAATATTTTAATAATAATAAATAGTTTACTTCACCGAAACTGAACATCCGAACCAAATAATTTAATAATAAAAAATAGTTTACACCACCGAAACTGATCATCCGAACCAAATATTTAAATTGTTAGATTTCTAATTACACATCATAGTTTTTTTTTGTTATTTGTGTTGAGATTAATTGCTAATAAAATTAAAAAAAACTTTTGGACATAATGTGTTTTAGACCAACCATTTGTTTTTGAGTTTGACCCTTATTAACTGTTATGTCCATACGCGTACATCTAACTTTATATTGTGGGTTTGTAAATCAATCATGTGAAGGATGTTTGGGGCGTCCCATCATGGTTTAAAGATCAAATGATTAGGAGTCGCATCGAGCAGCACAAACATTGACTGTCTGTAAAATGCACAACTCAAGCAAACTTAGTCAACACTGTGAAGGCAATAAAACACCTTGCCACGACAAGCAATTGAGGATATGGTTGGTATGAAAAAAAAAAGTCAACAAGGTTATGGAGGGTCATATTTGCGGTCATAATTGTATTAAATTGCTATAAGGCGATCAAAATGTGGCAAACCCAAGATGGTGTCATGACGCCCCACATGTTTTGAGGTTAATAAGAACTAAAGTTGGTTTTGTTTCTTCGTATGTTTTGAGTTTGGTTTGTATTTTGTTGAGGTTGGTTTTTTTTGTTTGATACTGATAATAATATATGATTTTTATAAGTTAATGTTTATAAAAATAATTAAATTCTTAGTTTTATGTTATTTTTATATATTTGGCAATCAATAAATGTATTATGTATTAATTATATTTTCAATCTAGATCAAGCATATTGTACTATAATAGTTTAAATTAGTTTTCATCTCACATTGTATGTATATATGTATGTATGTATGTATGTATACATGTATACAAACACGTCCGTCATCCTTAATTATTATTTGTCTGTTTATACAATTTAGACTTATAAAATTTAAAATTTTTCAACCCGTGTATTACACGGGTACCTAACCAAATCAAGCAATAAATAAAGCATAAACGACCAAAACTGTATTTGTTCACGTATAATTTATTATCAAAGCGACACAAACTTGTTGATGTATCGGTTAGGTCTGTTACGAATTTATTATCAAAGCGACACAAACTTGTTGATGTATCGGTTAGGTCTGTTACGGTACCATCACTATACCCAAAAATAAATTAGTATATGTCCTTAGTTATTAACGGAAATCGTATAGCTTATGATACCAAAAATAAATTATTTTACTTTATTGGAATAGGTAAATTACATGAATGGATTCAGTGTTGGGCAAAGTGGGCTGTAGACACCTCCCTCAAATTTATAGTTTCCTTTATAAACTATTAATATATATATTAGGCATAAAGACCTTAGTGCCATATTTCATAGTTTTTTAGTGCCTCAAAGCAAACTCTTTGAGCCTAAATTTCCAAGCTAAATTCATTTTTGTTTTGAAAATAGCAATTAAGCCAAGATTGCTTACTTGTCTAGTCACTTCATCAAATTAAAATGTGGAATTCACATCATATACGAGAGTGGGATACGAACACGTGCATGTCGTTTCACATCACAGGTATTTACACTGATAGTTCGAAAATATAAAAGAACAGACGCTTTGTAATTTGTAGTGTTGAAAAAGTACTTGTACATTTTACAAATGAAACTGCAATTGATTGTCTTTAAAAGATGAAATCACATAAATGTCAATTGTAATATGTTATTTTGTTTATTATGTTTAACGAAATTTGTGGCTTACATTTCTATACGTAGTTTTTTTAATGCAATTCTTTTGACCCGGCCCATTTTAGTTTGACTTAACCCGTTCTAGGTTGACATTTTTTTACATGCACCGACTAAAATATTTAGATCCGTAAACAAAACTATTCTTTTATGGGACAAACAAGACCAAAAAGACATGAATCAAATCACCAAAACCGGACCAAGAAGACCTAAAAAATAGAAAGGAGACTTGTCATAACTACGAAAGAGCTTGGTATCGGTACAGATCCCGAAAACATAACAAATAGGAACTAAAATGATCGAAAATACCCGGTGCTGCTGTACATAAACAAACCTAGAAAACAGAAATTAGGCCAGTCATAACTAAGGATCCTAAACACCCCAAAGGTAGGAACTGAAATGGTATAAAAAATGTCCGGTACCATTTGCTCAACCCTAATCCTAACCTAATCGGTTAACTAAGAGCTCAAAAACAAGTGACTCGGTTAAGCTCCATCCATCCATAAAAGAGGACTGTAAATACATATTGAAGACGCCATTCAAATAACCAAAATATAATGTCACCAGATTGTATGCTTCTTATCCAACAAAAACCAAAATAAATAGATAAAATAAAGAAAATGAGGCTCAGATCTGTTTTACAATCAAAACAAGAGGGATTAAACCGCCATGGCTGCAACAGAGGTTGCGAGGCGAGAGAGAATATCTCGCACTCACTCGCCTTCCTCCGATTCTGCCACGCCAAGCTGCGGAGTATCTCAAACCTTGTCCCGATGCTGACTCGGATCAAATTCAATCATCACAGCCTCGTGTTATATGGATGGGTGTGGTTTTGGAATTGTTAATGCATATGCATACATACATACATACATATATATACATAGTCTCTTTCTCTCCCTGTATACAACACATATGCATACGTATATGTATATGTATCTAACAGAGGAGGGTTGTTGGAAGATAATAATTGAATAGAAATCACCGGCGGAGAGAGGCGGCAAAAAACCCTTGAACCTCTCTCCCCTCATTCATTCTCCGAGTCCAAGTAAAACAGATCCCTAATTTTACTCTTAGCTTTCAACTAATTATAGTACGGGCACTTCAAAGGGTTTCAATTTTGACCCCTCTTTTTTTTTTTTTTTTTACTTTTGCAATAAAAAATTTAACTTCATTTGTGTTGAATTTTAAAATTTTAACTAGGTAACAAATCCGTCAAGTTGTAGTGGTGCAATGATATGTATTTGGTCGGTATTGATTAAGGTTGTTATGATAGTGACAATCAAGCAATAAATAAAGTGTAAACACCCTGAACAGTATTTTTGCACGTATAACTTATTATCAAAGCGACACAAACTTGTTGGTATCGGTTAGGTCTGTAACGGTACCATCACTAAACCCAAAAATAAATTAGTAAATGTCCTTAGTTATTAACAGAAATCGTATAGCTTATGATACCAAAAATAACGTATTTAAAATGAAATTTATTCGGTCGGTAAACTCGCGCATTGCAACGGTGAGTCGACGTGAATTCCACCAGTCACGGTTATGTTTCTTTCTGTCGCTATTGGTTACTTTCTTTAAAGTAACATTTGGTAAAACATGAGTGTTACGGTGGCCAGTTGACGTAAATTTGGTTCGGTATTGATTAGGTTCGAGTTAACATATTAAGGTTACAGATTTAAACCCAACTATAACTCAAATACATAATAACATATTAAGGTGTCGAATCTAAATTCAACGGTAAATTAAGTAGATGACACTAGAACTAAACCCAATAAAAAATCGTCAACATCAACCGCACATTCAATCAAATATCGGTTGGTTTCGTATGGCACCCGATCTTAAGCTTTTGAATTCTTATATTATAAAAAAAGGTTGTTTTCATGTAGTCCAATAAAGGGCTATCACGTGACCGAATCATAAGTCAGCGGCACCAAATTTTGCTTTTTATCCATATAAATAATGTTTTATGATGATTGACGGCTTGATGGTGAATTGTAATTTGTAAGTATGAGCATGATTTAGGCCCACAAGCCCATGGGCTGCCACCACATATAACATCCATGGCTTCATGTGTAGATTTGGGCATAAAGCCCGGTTCCGGACCCGACTTGACATATTCTGACCCGGAACCGGAACCATTCTACCCGACCTATGGGTATAAACCAAGTTCCAAGAACTGTACCCAGGCCAAAACCGAACCAGAACCACCAAAATCAGTTCCCCCTTCACACTGTCAAAATCAGAACCTGACCCGGGCAAAAATCGGTAAAATCCAGCCAAACCGGTCAAAACCTTATCATACCCGGAATCGGTACCTAACCGACCCGGTTATTGACTTTGTTGACCAAACTCGTAACCGGTTAAAAAAATAATTTGTTTACCTCTATTTGTGTGTTTAGGACCTGAATCTGCTTTTGTATACATGTAGATACATTTAAAAAACTTATTAAATAACGAACTGTATTGATTTGATCAAGCTGTTGGTTTTTATTATTGCCAGAACCAACTGAATGCAACAAGACTTTATATAAAAAAATATTTAATATTGATTTCACTAAGCATTTTTGTTTTTTATATTATTGTTTAGACAAGAAACCTTCTAAGATACCACGTGTTGGAACCCTAATTGAATCGTGAATGATTAAATGAGGGTTCGTGCGTTGTTCTAGAGAAGAATGGTGATTTGAGTGTGATTCTTGGTATTAGTATAAATTGATTGGTATCATACAATAGTTGGTGTGTGCAGTGTTCTTGGTGGGTTTTAGGATGAGATGACTGAGAAATAATGTATGTTTCTTATTGCTTGGATTGTCCCATTTTTACAAATAGAATGTACATATTTATGGGGTCCATGAGGAATCTTTTCTTTGGACATATAATACTAAGTTCTACTCTATTATCCAACGGTCTCCCTCTTCTTTGACTTTGCATGGGAGCTTGCTATTATCCACTGGACATCTTTGGGTATCTTCAGTGTACGTGATGCTTCAGACCTGGCCCCCCTTCAGTCTTCCAGTCTGCTACATTGTTGACTGGGTCTTTGTCTAAATGCACATTGGGCCTTGTTGGGCTAGGTTTCTTCTCTTGGACTGTGCTGCTTTAATGGCAACTTTGGGCTTTGTTGGGCCAAATCTGGGGTAACCTCTTCAAGTCCCCCAGTCTATTATTTTTGTTATTTATGACAAAAGTAATAGACTTGTTATGAGTCCGCCTCTGGTCTTGATCTTGTCTCGTTTCCCATGTCTTTTTGTTAGGGGTGTGCACAAATCCGAAAAAACCGAATTGAAACCGATAAAACCAAAAAAATCGAACCGAATAAACCAAACCGAATTGGAAACCGACGGTTCGGTTTTGAACTTTAGCAAAAACCGGAATATTGGTTTTGGTTCGGTTTTGTATTATGTTAAGAACCGAAAAAACCGAACCGAACCGAAATACCCAAAAAATTGAAATAATAATAATATTTTAACCATAACCATTAAAATTAAATATTCCGACGACCTTATGTTTAGTTTTACATATGGTTAGTAACAAATATATTTGGTTGCTACATATGATTAATAACTAATAATACTACTACTTTTAGTTGGACTTTTATTTTTTATTTTAAATGTATTTTTTAGCTTTTAATATTTTAAGCCCAAATATTCAATAATCTATTACTCATTTGCTTAAAGAGAAAAAAAATGTCATACCTAATTTTAATATATTGGGTCAAGTGTTTTTTTTTTTGCCTAAAATGTTTTGGCTTGATTAGAAAAACCGAAAAAAACGCATTCAAAACCGAACCAAACCTAAAAACCAAAAACCGAAAAAACCGAAACCGAACGGTTTTAAAAATTCATAAAACCGAAAGTTTGTTTTTTGGTTCGATTTTAATCAATAACCGCACCGAACCGCACCACGCACACCCCTACTTTTTATTTGGAATTCGTATTATCTGGAACGGCCCCCAAAAGCGAAACCCCCTCTGACGTTCCCTTTGATCTACCACGGCCCAGCCAATTTATAGTCCAAAGGTTGAGGCGGTAAAATGTGTGGTCTTAATTGCATTACAGGTCTCCCTATGCGGTAATTAAACCCTTATTTTACATCCCATCACTCATAACTTTTTCACCCACCTTCCCTCCTTTCTCACGTCTTCCCTGTTTATTATCCTTATAACTTATGATAAAGGTAATGGACTAAACCCCGACCCGGCTCATCCTTATCTTTCTTTGATTTGTATTATCTAATCCCCTTTTATCTTTTCAGCCCATTACCGGCCCTCACTTGAGCCGACGACATTTATTAAAAAGCCTCTCATGTTTCCCTCTAGATGTCATGATTCCTTTCGAACCGTCTGCCTTTCTCTTAACTGTTGGCTCCCTTTTCCCACTTTGAAATTTACAATTCCTATCTCCTTCTTATCTAACTGGTAAGATGTTTGGTTGGAGTAACTGCTACTCTCCATGCATCTTGGTTTCTCCTGGGCTTTCTTGACTTGGTCCCAATCATGGGATGGAGACCCATTTTCATAGGAGTCTTTACAAGCCCCCCTAGTCCTTATTCTTTATGATAAGGACAAAAGACAAATGTAGTCCCACCTCACCTTTCTCATAACATACGGGATAGGTTCCTCCCTTATAGACTCATTCATTGGGCTAGTTTCGGACAAGATCCTTTTTCGATACCTGGCTGAGGTAGATGATATTTAGTTCCCATGAGCCTGACCCAGTTCTCTTGGTAGTTTAAATCTACCATGACATAAATACCCAGTCCCTCTTCTATATAATAAAGGATGAGTAAACCATAAATACAATGGGTTGACTCCATTTTGACTCATCAGATTTGGACCCAGCAAGGTTGAGAAGGCGAAGTCATGGGATGAAATGAAGACCAAGCATTATACGCTCATCCCCACACAATGGGCCCAGTTCTGTAATTATCTCTTCAAGTCCCCCAGTCCCTTATGCTAATTATTTATGATTGGGATAAGGGACTTTGAACTCAAGTTTCTTTAGCATAACCAAGAAAGGGTTAAGTTTTCTCTCTTGGGTAGTTATGTTGGTTTCATGTAATCTCTTTCTTCTTGTTGAACGACCTTCCCAAAGTTGTTAGAAGCCCACTGACAGGCTCTAATAATGATCTTGCTATTCTTGCTTTACTAGTAGTGGACATAGAAACGAAGACACAAACAATTTCCAATGTGATAATATATGATGAAAATGTATCAAACCACCGAAGTTAATCATGATGATTTGAATTATTTCTATATATTTCTCCTCTTGCTCGCGGGTGTATCATGATGTTTTCAATTTGTATGGGGATGAATTATAAGGTTTCCAACCTGTGAGGTGGATGTAGTAGGTTAGCTATCCATTTTCTTTCTATATATTTCTCCTCTTGCTCGCGGGTGTATCATGATGTTTTCAATTTGTATGGGGATGAATTATAAGGTTTCCAACCTGTGAGGTGGATGTAGTAGGTTAGCTATCCATTTGTAGTCGGGCTTTTCTTTCACTCGTTGTGAAGATGATTCGATTGTCTTCCCCCCTGGGGGGGCGTATATGTATGGTGCCTCATTTAATGGGAAATATATAAGTTGTGAGCCTCACACGAGGGGCCATATCCCACTTGGGGGAAATATAAGTTCTAAGAGTCTTAGAATGGGCTATTTTCCTTTGGGGAATTATGATTTTTGAGCCTCATGGATGGGGCTATTTTCCACGGGGTAATTATAAGGATTGAACCTAAAGGATGAGGTTAATTTTGTATATGGATCCAAGCCCATCAGCCGGGCCTTCCTTTCACACTTGTGAAGGAGCATTGATGTCATATTCTCATTAATGGGGAATTATAAGTGATGTGCCTCTTAAAGAGGGCTTTATCCCATCTGGGGGAATTATAAGTATGGTGCCTCTTTTAGAGGGCTTTATCCCATCTGGGGAATTAGTATGGTGCCTCTTTTAGAGGGCTTTATCCCATCTGGGGAATTATAAGAATGGGGCCTTCTTTGGAGGGCTTTATCCCATCTAAGAGAATTATAAGTATGATACCTCTTTTAGAGGGCTTTATCCCATATGGGGGAATTATAAGTATGATGCCTCTTTTAGAGGGCTTTATCCCCTCTGGGGGAATTATAAATATGGTGCCTCTTTTAGAGGATTTTATCCCATCTGGGGGAATTATAAGTATAGTCGACCAATTATATTTGCTAATCATAAATATAAAAAGCATAATTAGTTTTAATACATATTAGAAGTATTACACATGAAGATGATGGAAGGGGCTACTGGTATGGGCCCATTCCCTTCTTATAAAAGATAATAGGGATATGAAAGGTACTTCTCCATGGAAAATTTTTGGAATGTGAAGTGTTACCACATGAGGCTTTTTTTCCTTTCATAGCGACTTTGTCACTCTTTAGAAGGGAACTCTTCTTCTCATTCATTGGAAGTGAATTATTTTTCCTTGGAAGTCTCTCTAAAATGGTGATCTCTTTATGAGATACGTCTTCATGCATAGAAGCTGATGAACGGGGTACCTCTTATCGTATTAAAGAAACTTCAATGACGAAGACCCACAACACAATGATAAAATGTCAAATTAGTCTCCCAGCTCCATGTTGGTGTAGGGGGGAGGGTTCCTTCTGAATGGAATTGACCTTTCACATATGTCGACCCTTCAAACATTCCATCCCTCGGAGGGGGATTATTCTCCTTCAGATAAAATTCTTGTAATGCAAAAAGTTGTTGTAGAATGCTCTCTTTCCTCACATGAGGGGTTTCTCGAATACCTCGTCCAATGGAAGGGGATTAATTTTCATTGGGGGAGAATCTTGCAATATGAGATGTTGTTGTAGAAGGCTCTCCTTCCACATGGGGAGAAACTTTTCAAATACTTTCTTAATTGGAAAGTGGTTACTCTTCTTGAGAAGGAAAATCTGGAAGAGGTTGTTTTCCTTTGCAGGGAACCCTTGCCCAAATGATACTTTCTTTTCTGGAGGGAATTTTTAAATACCTCCTCCCTTGGAAAGGAAATCTTCTTCTTTGAAAAAGATTCTTGTAATATGGCAGGGGCTTTAGTAGGGATTGTATGGGAGGAGTGTTTGTAATGAAGGGATTGTTTTGGGAGGAGCATCATTATATACGGATTGTCTTGAAATGAGGTCTCCTCCTTGGAAGGAGGCTCTGTTATGACTTGTTTGTCTTGGAAGGGGTTTTGGTAAGAAGGATTGTTTAGTAAGGGCCTTTTTCTAAAGGAATTATATTGCACGGGTGGGTTTGTTCTTGAGGGGTTATTTAGTAAGGGGGTTAGTTCTAGAGAAATTGCTCAGTAGGGGGCTTCATTTTGAGGAGATGGTCCCGCAAAGGACCTTGCTTTGGGGGAGTTATTTTGCAAGGGGGTTTGTTCTGAATCGCAAGATGGGCCTTAATATTAAAGTAAATGTCCCAGGACACCCCCTTGGGAAGGGGCTCGGGGGCTTTGTTCTGAATCATAAGAAGGGCCTTCATATTAAAGTAAATGTCCTAGGACACCCCCTTGGGACGGGGCCTTCTTTCAAAATTTTATAATGAAGTTTAACAATGCACAGGGCATGTATGGATTGTTTAAAAAGATATACGTTTGTGGGTTAAGCCACATCAAAATTTTTTATCATTGGTTAAAAAAGTGGACTTCCCATCACTCATTTTATTCTATTTTAATAATCCATGTGTAGTGACAAAAAATGGAATGACCACGAGGACAGTGCTTTTTCCTTTCAATTTATATTATAAAGCCTAGCATGTAGGTCAACACATACTTTCTCCAAAACCAAGGTTCCTCATACTTATAACTCACATTTCCCTTCACTTGTTTATTTTAATGTTTTCCTCTTCCTAAGAAATCTTGTGTTCTCTATCAAGATATGGCTAACTTGATTGTTTTCCTTTCCAAATTCCAACCAAAAAATAAACAGTATCTCACATTAACTCTAACAGAGTAGGAACATATTATTTAATATCTTCTTTGTTTCTCACAATAAAGTATGAATTTAGAAATAATAATCAAGGCGAATGAACAACTCTAGCTTTTATTTGTCACTATCAAAATAGCCAAAGTTAAAAGTTATGTTTTTCTTTCTACCCTATGATATGTAAGATTTGACTTGTTGATATCAAATACCATGTGTAACTCTTTTATCAAATAGTTTATTCTTTCTTTCTTTTATTTCTCTCTCTCTCTCTCTCTCTCTCTCTCTCTCTCTTTTATTAATTTACTATATAGGAAAAAATGATGATGAAGTTTGATTTTCTTCATGTTTCCTTTGTATCATACCAATTATTTGAATACTATATTAGCTTTTGGTGTCTTGATGTCCTATAACCTACACACCCTGTCAAGGTAATGCATACCTGATGAAACCCAATTGGTTAGGTGTTCCCATAGCCGTAATAAAAAATATTTGAGAGATATTAGCAAGATTTTGTTGTTCCTTGGACATGATCCACCTAGAAGACTAGTTATCCTGAGCGAAATAAGCTTGACCGCGAGCGGAGGGGGCTCCAAACTGAGCCGAAAGGGTTCAAACCTGAGCATAAAGGGTCCCAAAACGAGATTTTTTGCTCCCCGATTTGACTGAACACGTGTATAACCTAAATAATGTGTAGACACTTGTAGCTGTTCCTTATGCTCTTGCTCTTTGATGCATGCTCTCCGGGCGTCTTTATGAGTTTGTAGGAACTCCGGAGACTATTTCAAGATCCTTGACTACACGGAATATTCCGAGAAGTCGGAAAAAGATTCCGGCAATGAAAAAACGCCAAAGAATCTGAACTGGGTTGTCACTTGTTTATCGAAACAGTGGACAGACAACAAGAACCTTTTGTCGGCGAGACAACGGCGGCGGCAGTGTATTTGATGGTGGTCGTCGCCCGAGCCGGAAGGAAACAATAGTGGTATTCCTCCCCGACTTTGATCATCCATTCTTCTAAGATTTTGGTGAGACCTTCAATCAAGAAGGTCCCACGGATGGCGCCAATGTTGGAACCCTAATTGAATCGTGAATGATTAAATGAGGGTTCGTGCGTTGTTCTAGAGAAGAATGGTGATTTAAGTGTGATTCTTGGTATTAGTATAAATTGATTGGTATCATACAATAGTTGGTGTGTGCAGTGTTCTTGGTGAGTTTTAGGATGAGATGACTGAGAAATAATGTATGTTTCTTATTGCTTGGAATGTCCCCTTTTTACAAAGAGAATGTACATATTTATGGGGTCCAGGAGGAATCTTTTCCCTGAACAGATAATACTAAGTTCTACCATATTATCCAACGGTCTCTCCTCTTCTTTGACTTTGCATGGGAGCTTGCTATTATCCACTGGACATCTCTGGGTATCTTCAGTGTACGTGTTGCTTCAGACCTAGCCCCCCTTCAGTCTTCCAGTCTGCTACATTGTTGACTGGGTCTTTGTCTAAATGCACATTGGGCCTTGTTGGGCTAGGTTTCTTCTCTTGGACTGGTCTGCTTTAATGGCAACTTTGGGCTTTGTTGGGCCAAATCTGGGGTAACCTCTTCACCACAAGTTGTGAAACTACCTCTGGTAATGAAGTTCTCTTGCTAATGCGTGTCGTCTTGTTCTTAACTTTTGATCGTTTTTCGTGTTTCATTATTGTATTATGTAAAAAGTGTGTATTGTGGAACCCTTTCCACGTACTAATACTTGCAATGAATTAGTATGAACATTTATGTCTGAAGCGGCTGGATGACCCGATGGTCATTCAAGTTTTATGGTTCAATGACCACTAAAGTAAGTGCAAGCTGTGGTTTTACAAATATTAGAGTATATTAAGGGTAATATTTTGGTGACAAAGTGAGGTGTCATACAGTTTAAGTTGCAAGGCTCGTCAATTTAAAAATGTGACTTACAAAATATCAGTGAACAATATTTGACACAAGTGATCGTAAACTAAACGGTTCCAAGTTCCCACCCAAGATACTTTAAAACCCGGAAATATAAGATCACATTTTGGCTGGCCCAAATATACCCCAAGGTCCAAGGATAGAAAAACACCAAAGCCACAAAACTCCCAGTTATGTGCTGATAACATGACAAACAAACCAGGCCATAGAATACCAACACAATAGACACTTTCACATTAAAACTTTGAGAGTAAGTTATAGACACTTTCGCATAGAAACTTTTAGTTGTTTTAAATTTTTTATTCAAAATATTATATTCATAAATCATTGGCCTCATGTGTTAAGTTTTAAGAGAAAAGTGAAACTAAAATAGTAAAATGTATATACACTCAACGATTCAATATGTTTTGTTAGATTTATAAACATATATATTAATGGGATACTGAAATATTAGTTTGATTTACTCATGTTAATTCAATTAAAAATTCTTGTAGATATATTGAAAAAGTAACAAATACTTTAAAGTTTAAGAAGTGATGGTGAGCGGCGGGCATTGGTTAGCATGGTGGACAGTTGGCAGCAGGCGGTGATGGTGGTTGGCACTTAGCGATGGCAAGGGGTATCGGTAGTCAAGTTTGGACCATGTTTTATGTGTAAAAGATTTCAGATGAAAAAAAGAAAATTTTACACTATTGAGCAAAAGGGGTTGGGTGTGGGGAGCAAGTTTATATGAAGCTTCGCACATGGGTGGCGGCAAAGGCGGTGGTAGTGGAGGTGATGTAGTGTTAAAAAGAATATAATAAAAAAATGAGGTGAATGGAATAAATTTATGGTATTTTAAAGGAAATAATGAAATGAGATATGTGATAGATGATTCTATTCTTTTTCTATTTCATTGCTTCACGTTGATTTATTACATTTCGGCTTTCATTTATCTATTATCAAACAATGCCGTGTATAAATGTGTTTGTTTTAATTAAAAGTTAAATTAAATTGTATATAGAAGGTGAGTTTGAACATAATCTGCATAACACCCATAGGTATTTCAAACCATTGACAATCAACAAGATGTCCATATTGAATATGTTAATAAGCTACTTCCAATTTCAAAAATAAAAGTATGATACCAATTAGAAGCTTCTCTTTGACTTGGAATTTTGTATTATTTTAGGCTATGTTGTACGGAGTAATATATATATAAGACTGAGGGGTGTGGGGGCTTTAACGGGGGCGCTAACACCACACCACAAGGGGCGTTAGCGGGGCACTAGCGGTCAAATAAAGGCAGGCGTGAGCCTGGCAGCGGGAGAAGAGAGAGAGAAAGTTGTATTGGTTTTAGCAAAAAGAGCCGTTAGGCTCTTAAAAATTAAAAAAAAAATATTTTCTTAAACTTTTAATATATACCTTTATAAAATATACTTCATTTCACAATTATACACCTTTCCTCCTAAAATCCTCTCAAAATTAACACAAAAAAAATGTCGTGGTACTCGTCTGATTCCGACTCCTCCGAAGAGGATGATTTGCTTCTTCATGTAGGGGGAGTTTTGACCGCAACCGTGGTGGATCTTTTGCAAAATCAAGCCCAGCAACCTCGAGTCCCGAGAGTTAGAGCACCACCTCGTGATCGTGATCGATCGGGTGCTAACGATACTTTGATTAGGCATTATTTTAGCCCTCAACCGGTATACGAGGAGTCGGATTTTCGAACTCGTTTCCGAATGAGCAGACAATTGTTCATGCGTATAGCAAGTGATTTAGAGGCACGGTATCCCTTTTTTGAACAAAGGGAGGATGCTAGGGGTCTCCCCGGTTTTACCTCTCTTCAAAAATGCATGGCTGCTATCCGTCAATTAGCGTATGGCATTTCGTCGGACGCTTTGGATGAGTATTTACAGATGTCGAAAAGGGTTGCACGTGAATCCCTTCATTTTTTCTGCCAAGGTAAAAAACATTAATTTTAGTTTTTATTAAGTATTTATTACATTTTTTAATATATATTATATGTTTATTGATTATTTTAATGCCTATAACTATAGATATATATATACTTATATCGTATTTATATACGTAGGAGTCATATCGATTTACTCTCGGAGATATCTGCGTAAACCTACAATGTATGACATCCAACGCATATATGAGGTGCACGCAGAAAAACATGGTTTTCCTAGGATGCTAGGTAGCCTCGATTGTACGCATGTTGGATGGGCTATGTGTCCAACGGCCTGGCGAGGTCAGTTCCACCGTGGTGATCATGAAGGGCCGACCCTTATACTTGAGGCGGCGGTGTCACAGGATCTTTGGTTTTGGCATGCTTTTTTTGGTGTTGCTGGGTCAAATAACGACCTTAATGTTATCGATCAGTCACATTTGATCAACGACCTTATCGACGGGGTTGAACCACCTCAAGCTTTTGTTGCAAATGGAGAACTCTTCAAGTACGGGTACTATCTGGTCGATGGTATTTACAACGAATGGGCTTTGTTAGTTCAAGCTTTTACAGATCCAATCGCCGATAAACGGAAGTATTTTACGAAGAAGCAAGAGTCTGCTAGAAAAGATATTGAAAGAGCTTTTGGAGTTCTGAAAAAACAATATTATGTGCTGGCGAACCCGATACGTTATTGGACTCGGGAGAGGATAATGGACGTCGTCTACACGTGTCTGATCCTACACAACATGACGTTAGAAGACGGGGGCAAAGCTATCTGCCAAAACTACCAAGGTGACATTCCGCAACAACCGTCCACAATCAGTGATCAACAAAGACTTCATAACATAGCAAATATCAAGAGCCGTGAGATACACGGGAATCTTCGACATGAGTTGGTTGAACATTTGTTGGCGAGGCGACCCGATGATCTTGTATTAGATTAGTGTTATTATTAAGTATTATTGTTTGTTTAATTTTTAGTATGTTTTTTTTGTAATTTGAATTTTAGATATTAATGTGTTTTTAACAAAGACTTCATAACATAGCAAATATCAAGAGCCGTGAGATACACGGGAATCTTCGACATGAGTTGGTTGAACATTTGTGGGCAAGGCGACCCGATGATCTTGTATTAGATTAGTGTTATTATTAAGTATTATTGTTTGTTTAATTTTTAGTATGTTTTTTTTTGTAATTTGAATTTTAGATATTAATGTGTTTTTTTATTAATGTGTGTTTTTTTAATAATATGTTATTTGAATATATTTATAAAAAAAAAAAAAAAAAATTTCACTGGAGAGCTCCTCCACACCAGGGGCCAGGGGCTCCACCAGGGGCACCAACACCCCCTTATCCAGTTTCTCTCTCTGCCACACGTCATAATATTATTGGTTCTTGGCTCTGCTGGAGCCCCCACTAAAACCCCCACACCCCTTAATCTAAGCTGTGAACAACTACAACCATCGGGTTTAATGGTCAAAATCAACCATTCAACTCAATTTTTGAAAAGTAAATTTGTTTGACTTTATTTTTCTGTTCCTTAAGAGCTGGTATTCATTATTCAAAGGGTTAGTCGGCATGTTTTCGATCTATTTGCCATTTTTAAATTAAACAAAACTAAAGAAGTTAGTAGTGTTTTTAAATTCTTCAGATAGATGATAAGTTGTTAACTTGTTCAACCTAAATATATAAAATTGTTGTATGGTTGTTGACATCGTATTTAAAACAGGGGTCAAGTTATTCTACAAAGGGTGACAAAAATGAGAAGTGTGAGAATCCATATCTAATTGACATGTGTCAAGTGGGGTCCAAATGAAAAAAGGTATAGAGGTAATTGTACACATTTTCTCTCTCCGCATGCAAGACACATGTTAATACTCTCATCATTTTAGAACGTCTATAACTTTTTCGTATGATATTTAAAAAAAAATTCATCATAATAACAAGCGTTTTTTTATCTTTAATATGAGTATGATTTTTTTTATATAAAATTCAAAACAAAAACTACGTCATTGTGTCTTTTCGCACACCATTGTGTCTTTTCGCAAACCATTGTGTCTTTTTTGTCATTGTGTCTTTTCGCACACAATTGTGTCTTTTTTCGCCATTGTGTCTTTTCGCACACCATTGTGTTTTTTCGCACACCATTGTGTCTTTTCGCTTATCATTGTGTCTTTTTTTGTCATTGTGTCTTTTTGCACACCATTGCGTCTTTTCGCTTATCATTGTGTTTTTTGTCGTCATTTTGTCTTTTCGCTTATCATTGTGTCTTTTTTCGTCATTGTGTCTTTTCGCTTATCATTGTGTCTTTTTTCGTCATTGTGTCTTTTCGCACACCATTGTGTCTTTTCGCACACCATTGTGTCTTTTCGCACACCATTGTGTCTTTTCGCTTATCATTGTGTCTTTTTTCGTCATTGTGTCTTTTCACACACCATTGTGTCTTTTTTCGTCATTGTGTCTTTTCGCACACCATTGTGTATTTTCGCTTATCATTGTGTCTTTTTTCGTCATTGTGTCTTTTCGCACACCATTGTGTCTTTTCGCTTATCATTGTGTCTTTTCGCACACCATTGTGTCTTTTTTTCGTCATTGTGTCTTTTCGCACACTATTGTGTCTTTTCGCTTATCATTGTGTTTTTTCGTCATTGTGACTTTCTACTCATCATTATGTTTTTTAATACTAATAACATTGTTGTGTAATAATAAAATGTAAAAATAATGATAAAATAAAAACAAATTATCTAATACATAAAACACAATGATTAATACATGTTACACAATAACTTAAAACGTAAAACACAATGGTCAATAAGTATAACACAATGACCTAAAACGTAAGACACAATGGTGAATACGTATAAAACAATGACCTAAAATGTAAGACACAATGGTGAATATATATAACACAATGACTTGAAATGTATAACACAATGGAAACAACATATTACACAATGAACAACAAAAAACACAATTAAAAAAAACCATTATTTTTTTTGTTTATATAACAATATGATACTCATATTAAAGATAAAAAAACACTTATTATTATGGTGAATTTTTTTTAAAAAATAATGTCGTATGAAAAAGTTATGTACATTTTAAAATGATAGAGAATTGACATCTGCCTTGCATGTGGAAAGAGAAAGTCAACAAAGGTGAGTTATTACATTCATGCCCTTTCCATCAATTTTTATTTATTAAATTAATCTTAGTCATTCAAATATAAGATTAATGGACTAGATTCATTCTCACCCTTCTCATTTTTGTTGTTCTTTGTATTTTAACTTTACCCTTTAAAACAATATTTGAAGATCTTCTTTAGATTTTGTTAAGACTTTTATTTATTTGTATTTCGTGAGTCTAATCTGGCATGTATTAATTAAAACCTTAATTTTCTTTTAAAATGACTGCCTTTGTGACTTTATTTTTGTAGACTTTTTCTCTTTTGGTGACAATATTGTGACGAACCAAACCAATACCAGGCGAATGTCCCGTCGCGGAGTGCAAGAGAATCCCACTAGTTAAAATAACTTTAAGTTAATAACATATTAAATTATATGCTATTTTCGATTTCCATGTGGTAATCGGATTTAGACAACCATCCCGGTTATCACCTAATACCGCTTCCATCCTGAAAAAGCAAAATTTTCAAAATTAATCTCAAACAATCAGTTAATTGAATACACACATCCGATATATTTTGAATATCATGTTTTTCTATTAGCTTTGAATTCATTTACCATCAATAATCCGTTTATCTAATTGAATTAATAACCATGAAGCGGACGAATGGTCGTGGACATGTGATCGACGTGAGTTTTGTTGGTAATTTTAGTGTTATCAACATATATTTTAGTATATTGGAATAAGTTGTCGATCGAGGAAATAACGTTATAGATAAAACGATTTAGGTGATGCAGGAGCACATACTTAGTTTAATTATAATCTTATTTTGACTTTATTATTGGATTTTATACAATAAATACTCAAACCCAAGTATAAAATCCAATAACGAAGCAAAAATAATATTGAAATTAAATTGAGCCCGCATTCTTGTGCCACCTAACCCATTTACTCTCTAAAGTTAATTTGATCGACAACTTAATCCAATATATTGATACACAAAAATTACCAACAAGTTTTCTGAGTTTGGTACCTCCAAATTGCATTAGTCATCGCATCTCAGGCATTATCAGTCAATCAATCAATCAAGCCATGTATATCCCACCTCATAGCACGCTATTTGTGACATTCGTCAATTTCGATTTATATTTGTATTCGTTTGTGTATTCGTTTATCACGTAAACCGACCCGATTTATATCCCGAACATTTTAAATATATAAAATATTGGATTTTATGTTACTAAATCATTCCCACTTGTTCAATTTGAAAAACCATTTTTACGGATTCGAAAACGGCTTTAAAACGATCAAAATACATCAAAAACGAACTTCTGGACGCGAAACGAACCACACTAGACGAGCTGGACCAGCCCCCCCCCCCCCCCCCCGAGCACGCCGTGCCGCGTGATCAGGGCAAGGGAGGCCGTCGCGCGGCGCCTAGGGCTATCTGCACATATCTACAGATTTTGTTTATTGTTTTGTGCTTTGCTTGTTTGTTTAACCAACCTATTTGCATGTAAACATAAAAGAGAACCTTGCAAAGAAGCTTTGACACCCATCTTCTTCATTTTACTCTTGCTACATCTCCAAATTCTCTCTAAATTCTCCATAGATCCAATGTTGTTCATTTATGTGTTCTTGAAGGTTTGACTTCCAAAGGTCAAACCAAGTTTAATCTTTCATTCTAACTTGTTCATATAGTCTTACTAACACTTGTTTATGGTTATACAACATATATACAATAATACCCCTTGTTACCTTTGGTAGTTACTTCTCCGACTCCGAATGGTTAAGTTTCGGACCTCGTAAGGAAAGGCTTCATGGAGAACTTCGTGTTTTGATATATATATATATATATACTTATATAACTTGCTTATACATATTAACCATGTTTAACTTCTGCTCATTTTAATTTATTTACAAGTTCCATGGTTATGAGTTTGAGGGTCTATGCTTCGGTTTAACCGTAAATAGCTCTAAACTGTAAACCGAACTTTGCCTACTAGTTATTGTTAAATACATGTTTAAACATGTTTAATGTTAGATCTCAGTTTATAAAACCATTTTTATGAGTTCCATGGTGTGGGTTAGTATAGTCTAAACTCGGTCTTAACCCGAAACTAGACCCGAACCGTACACTAAACTTTTGTTTAAAGACCTTATTGTTAACTTTTTGGTTGTAAAACTTAAGTATTTTCATTTGTACATTAATATACAAGTTCTTGGATATTTGGGCATGTGGAAACCATCTATGAACTTATTGGGAGATGGAAACCGAACCAAAACCGAACTCTTGTTTAAAGACTTTATTGTTAACTTTTTGGTTGTAAAACTTAAGTTTCTTCAATTATAAATTATTATACAAGTTCTTGGATATTTGGGCATGTGGAAACCATCAATGAACTATTTGTGAGATGGAAACCGAACAAAACCAAACTAAACCGATTTTCACTCGCTTAAGACACACAAGTGTATATTTAGCTATCAAGACTTGTATATTTCTTTAAAATAGTTTACAAACTGATTTTAATTATTTTCTTAATTACTTAGAGATGTTGGATCCAATTTGCTCTCATAACAAAGTTTGGACCGACAAAACCGAACACTCGCTTAACGTACGTTGATAGTTCTAAAACAATAGATCTACATACTTGGTTAAGTCTTATTAAGTTTTATTGAGTTATCTCATAACATTCATTATTTGGAAAGTTGACTTTAGGTTTGACCAATTATCAAGATCCAAACCAACAACCCGAAACACTCGTTAAAACCCGTTTTAGTATCTTTATTCCAAAGGGACTTGCATTCTAGCATTTTTACCCACCTTATTACTCAACATTGGTTGAGTAAATATTAAGGTTAGATACTTTAACCTGGTTTCGAGCAAACTTACAATTTTAAAGGGTTATTATTATAAATTCGTAAATAATTACGTTTTAAACCTTAAACTTTAAATTGTTGCATTTCTTATCATTTATCCATTTAAAGACTTCCTAGACAACCTTTCAAATACAAGACTTCCTTTCACCTAAACCTTGCCCATTAAACCTCATCCTCCGGTTACCTGTTATTTTACCGATCAAGTTTATAACTTGAAAGTGAGTACTTTCATACCCCGTTGTCTATCTTTTGTTTTGGGGGTGACATTTCATACTTATTCAAATTAAATGTTTTATACTTGAGTCTTAAACCACAAACATTATTGTATACCTTACTTAAATAATTGTTCGATTTGGTGTTCTATGATTATATGCTTATGTGTTTATCGCTTTTGGTTGGTTGAACTATAAAATCCTATACTACATGGCATCCCCTTGTAGCAAGGTGTCATTAACGTAATGCAATTAACGATAACTATAAAATCCTAGACTATTTGGCATCCCCTCATAGCTAGGTGTCGCTAACGTAAATCTATTAGCGATATCTATTTATCCAAGTTATTGCTTTTATTTATTGTTTCGTATACAAGTTTTGTGGCATTTTATCACTATATACTTATATGCTCAAACTTATGATTTGCTCACCAACCTTCGTGTTGATAAACTTTATTTTATGAAATGTTACAGGTTTGACTTTGGTTGACTCGATAACTTGACGAAAAATGTTATCAAGACTATTAGGATATTAGTAAAACGAACAATATATTTGTTACTTGTATTCAATTTGTTTGTATGACAAGATGTGTTATTTAATGATTTATAAAATAAATGAGTTGATTAAATATTGTCACTTTAATAGTGTCTTGTGTTTTGGGCAATCCGTTGCATCCCGACATGTTCCGCCGCCTTTGGTCGGGGTGTGACACTATCGGTAGGGTCAGGGGAGGGTGGGATGTAGGCAAGTCTTTCCTCTATCTTTCTTTCATACATACTTATGTACTTTTATATTAAATCATACGTTACATGCTTCTATGTTTTAAAGAGCATTACGCCCTACTGCCTCGAGTATTATTAGGGCTCGGTCCCTTTTCTGCCTCGAATATTATTAGGGCCGGTCCCTTTCTGCCTTGAGTATTATTAGGGCTCAGTCCCTTTCTGCCTTGAGTATTATTAGGGCTCAGTCCCTTTCTGCCTAAAGTATTATTAGGGCTCAGTCCCTTTCTGCCTTGAGTATAATTAGGGCTCAGTCCCTTTCTCCCTTGAGTATTATTAGGGCTCAGTCCCTTTCTGCCTTGAGTATTATTAGGGCTCGGTCCCTTTCTGTCTTGAGTATTATTAGGGCTCAGTCCCTTCCTACCTGAACCTAGCTATCCCTTATACTTACTCATATCATCCATACATTATACCATACATATCTGTAATCATAACCCAACAGTACATGCAATATCCGAAGATCGTTCATGTACATATCATACATATATCATTCCTACATTATATATAGCAATCATATCTTTAACTACCACCTGGCGGTACATGCAATATCCGAAGATCGTTCACGCACCGTCAAGCAGTCATCATACTTAAATCATACTAAGCATACACTTACCACTTAAGGTAAGTGTATTAACTATCACATCGAGTATGCACACAGCCCCGGAAACATAACAAGGAAGTGGGGCTAGAAACTCACCTGAACTCTGCTTCTTCTGCTAAAGGTTATTCCTTCTTGAGCTGTGTACGGATAACTGTATAATGATTACATGTATCAATTAACTATCACTACTCATCGTATTTCTAGTTTAATTATAACCCTCAACGGACGGGGGTCCGGGGGCAACGCCCCTGGCATCAGGGTCTAGGGGCGGCAACCCCTAGCAGGGTCCAAGGGGCAGAGCCCCTGGCTGGGGTTAAGCTGCCAGGTCAGCTTGGAAAAATTTTATTTTCATTAACTGTCTTAACACATTTTCCATTAGGATTTTAATTTATTATTTTAACTCTCCTGTATTCGCAAGCGGTCATAAATGTAAGCGAACATACGTGTAAGCGAACTTAACTTAAGCGAACTTAACTTAAGCGTACTTAATCTTAAGCGAACTTAATTTAAGCGAACTTAACTAACAACGAACTTGTACATCAGCGAACTTATAGATCAGCGAACTTGTTCATTGGCGAACTTATAGAGCAGCGAACTTGTTCATTAGCGAACTTATAGAGCAGCGAACTTGCTCATTAGCGAACTTGTTCATTAGCGAACTTATAGGGAAGCGAACTTGTACAACAAGCTTGCTGTAGCGAGCTGCTGCTGTCTGGGTTCGTTTTCTCAACCAAAACACGCGTTTTACATCCTTTAACCCGCTCGTTTATGGTTCGGCTTTAATCCCAGCCATTCCCTAGTCCGATTGCGGCCCAAACTTGACCCGTTTGTAATATGAAGCACGAACCTTTACGGCTAAACGTTTAATACTAGATCTAGGGTTCATTTTAGACGAGTCATGCCTAGCCGTGGGTTTATTAAGTTCGTTTCTAACATCAAGTTTGTTACTTTAACACTCGTTTATACCCAATCTACTCTAGGTTCAAGTTTCAAGGCTAACCGCTCATAAAAACGTAAACTTTAAGATCAAGAACATACGTTTTTGTGTTCGTTTGGTCTTGGTTAGCTTGCATATGAACCTTAAACCTCGGATCTATCTATTTCTAACCTTGAATCTCGCCCCTTCTTCTCTTTCTTTCTCTCGGCTGATATTTGGCTTGTGTGTGTGTGTTTTGGGTGTTTGTAGAGATTATGCAAAGATGGAAATGAGGAGTTAGGGTTTTAGGATGGCTTAAGGGGTATTTATATCCCTTAAAGCCCATGGACCTAAGGCCCATCCCATCATCTTAATCCATATTTATTACCCAAGTCCATACTTCTTTCTATATTTAATATTAATTAAATATTAACGCTCTTTTTTAAATCATGGACTTCTTTTATTTATTAATATAAAATTCGGGATGTTACACACGGAACTCTAACGTTAGTCCCCGCCACTAGTGTACAAAACTACAAATAAAGCTTATGGGAATCTATCTATCTACCAATACAAATAAATAAAAACAATGATAATGATGTGTCCTAACAACATTAAATCTTAACTTTATTTTCGTTTATATTTCTAATCTCTACTCTCTTTAATCCATGTTATCCATGAGTCATGCGTTTAATTGGTACTACCCATTGATTAGTTGTAATCAATATGAGAAAAATGTATTTAATGTAATTTAAATCAGAATAACTTTTACTAACCCTTTACATCTAATTTTACTATTAGATATATAAATTTGACCATGATTTTAAAAAAAAATATATAAACTATTGAATATTTATAATAAGTTTAAAAGCAAACAGTGAACTATTAAATTAGTTAAATAATAATTTACTAACCATCATCGTATAATAATTAGTGATATACGTTTATAATAGATATTAGATTATGTGCGTGCTTCAAATTTTATTGAATAAATACAATATTTATAATGTTACAATTTGTAACACTATTTAACTTACATTCGTATTGATCATATAAAACATCTTCAACATGTTTAGGTATCAATAATTGAATTTATGTCATCTTAAAACATTAATTAATCATAGGAAAATGTAAAATTTAAATATGTAACATTTGAAGTGTGTGTGATAATATTAAAATTAATCTATAAATTCAAAAGAAAATCCCTAAATCACGTATGAATAAATACCTAAATCGGTCATTAGACAAATCCCGTATAATACACGGGTTCAAAAGGTAGTATTTGATATATTTAAATAAAAAAATACTATTAAATATTACAAATTGGAAGAAAACATGTCAAAATGAAATAAAATAATATAATAAGAAAGGGTAAAGTTAAAATACAAAAGAAAACAAAAATGCGAATGGTCAGAAAGATTTGTGGTTACACAATAAACCCTTAAAAAATTAAAAAAAAAATAATAACTCAAAATATAAATAAAAAACAAAAAAATTTTAAAAATCAAAATGTTTCACCCGTCATTCCCGTTTAAAAAAAACGATGAAAAGACACAATGCCGATAAAAAAAACACAATGATGAAAATTAACAGAAGACACAATTATAAATAAAAAAAGACACAATAGAACGCATATATAACGCAATACCGAACAAAATATAACACAATGTTAAGTAATATAACACAATATCAAGAAAAAAAACACAATGTCAAGGAAAACAAACACAATCAATGACGAAAAAAAATACATTTATAAACATAAAGACAAATTCCTCAACATTGTGTTTTTTTTTAGAATGAGAATGTTGTTTTCATACTTTTATATATTTTTTTAATTTTGAGTTATGTTTTTTTTATGAACTTTATTAATTTTTATAGAGTTTTTTTTGCCACAAATCATTCACATTCTTCTCATTTTTTTGCTGCCTTTGTAAAATAATATGACCCTAATAAGAGATGGCGATATATATTTGTGTGAATTTAGTACTTAAATATTATATAAAATATTTAAATATTGTATGGTTTGGTTTATCATATATCATTCATTACACAGTTGCATTATATTATGTAATTTGTCATTTGTGTTTTAATATATTGTTTTAATTCAATTCGGAATTGGCTAAAGACACTTGACTTACCATATCTATAAGTTAATTAGGTCTTTGCATGACTCAAATGACAGTCATTAAAATGTGACATTGAGTGCAAAGAAACAAGCCACTATCTTGTTTCTTAGGTGCTGTTTGTTTTTAAAAACAAAAACTGTCTGCAATCTGATTTCATATTTGCAACTGAAGATGTGGTCCGAAGGTCTGCAATTTGAAAATATAATACTGTTTGTTTTATAAACTGGATATCGTCTGCAAGCTGAAAATTAGTTATCTATCATATATATCACAGTTGATAGAAGGCATTTAAAGTCTGTAAAATGCTAAAATAATTGGTGTTGGTGTACGAATTATGGAAGTGGATGGTGGTAGACGATTGTGGTAGGCGGTGAACGGTGGTGGTGGAGAATCGGTGGTGGTGATGGACAGTTTTGTGGGTGTTGGACGGTGATGGTGGCCGACAGTGGGTGGTGGTGGCGGTGATGGACGGTGGTGGCGGAGGTGATGGACGGTGGTGGTGGTGGCGGCGGACGGTGGGTGGTGGTGGTGGCGGCGTCGGACGATGGGTGGTGGTGGCGGCTGACAGTGGGTGGTGGTGGTGGACGGTGGTTGTGGCCGACAAGGGTGTTGGCGGCGGCGGACGGTGGGTGGTGGGTGGTGGTGGACGATGGTTGTGGCCGACGGGTGGTGGTGGTGGGTGGTGGTGGCGGACGGTGGGAGGTGGTGGTGGTGATGGATGGGGATGGTGGCGGACGGTGGGTGGTGGTAGTGGACAGTGGTTGTGGCTGACGGGGGTGGTGGTGGTGATAGACGGTGGGTGGTGGTGGTGGTGGTGGCAAACGATGGGTGGTGGTGGTGGTGGCGGCGGACGGTGGGGGGGGGGGGGGTGGCGGGGGACGCTCGGTGGTGGTGGTGTTGGACATTGAGTGTTGGTAGGATGTTAAGAAGTGTGAAGATGATGGATATTAACTTATTTTTTAAGACTATATAAGCAGTTTTCTAATATTTTTATTTTTTAATAAACTGTCTTCAGAGGCTTATGTCTGCGCGCCCGAATACATAAGCCTCTTGCAGATGTTTGAAGCAAAAACAAACATAGCCTTAGAGTGCGAAGAAACAACCCGGTGTCTCGTTTCTTAATCAAGAAGTTGTACTTTTCTTTATTCAAACCAAAACTATTCATATATTTATTTTTAAATATATAACCTAGTAAACTAATACAATCATCAACACAATATGATGAGGCTGATCTTTTACCGTTACCGGGGAAAGTACAATAATGCAATTTTCAAGATATTTCATTGATAAGAGGGTACTTTTTAATTTTGGATTTTTACCAACTTCATGGAAAGGCCGACATAAATACTGAAAATGACATTGAGTACGTGTCTTATTATATTTATCTTTAAAAGACAATTTATAAAGGTTGATTTTATGGTAAATTGGCCACAAAAGTTTCATACCTTTACTAAGATTGGGATTGAATCCTTTTAGGTTTTTGGCGATGTAAACAGTGGAGGTGTTAGATGTAAGGCTTTGGCCCGGCTGCCCTACATTAGCATTGGATTCATAAACACAGTATTAGATATTACAGCGAATTAAAACTTTCGCGGAATACATAACATTCAACCATATCTTACGTAACCATTCGTTTTTTTGTCTTAAGTAACATTCAACTTGTCTTCGATAAATAAAAATATAACAAAAGAAACATCATAACATTCTTTTTCGAGATGCCAGCATCTTCAGTCCAATGTCAATTGTCTACCTCAAGTTAGCTACTTTACCTTATTTAACTGCGTGCATATTAAAAGTCAGCTATGCTGAGTGAGTTATAGTTAATCAGACAACATAGATTACATTCGCATACCTACATATACGTATCCGAAGATACATACATACATACATGCATGCATGCATCCATGCATCCATACATACATGCATACATACATACATACATACATACATACATACATACATACATACATACATACATACTTTCATGTATAACTTATTTAATACCTACATAACTATCTCTAAGTTTTAAAGAACATTTCGCTCTATAACCTTCCTCGGAAATTATTAGTGTCGGGTCCCTCCTTAGTTCTTCCTCGGATATTATTATGGTCTGGTCCATACGTACCTCGGATATTAGTAAGGCCCTGGTCCATACATACCTCATATGTTATCAGGGTCTGGTCCGATTCATGTACCCATTCAATCATACAACCATATATGCTTTGCCATACAACCATACATACATTTAGATATAAATACATATAATCATATACATTTACATACACACTCCTAACCCTTTTCTACATTCGTTCATCATTGCAATTTCATTCATAAGCCATTCATATATCATACACTTATCACTTAAGGTAAGTGTATTAACTAAGCACATAGGAGTATGCACACAACCCAAAAAAAAAAACATAATAGTGTATTAACTCACTTGGGTCATGTTCCTTTCCGAATTGATTATAACACATTTCTAAAGCCGGGAACGACTAAGTGTGTAAGAATTATAAGTTTCAATTAACTATTCTTCTGACCAGAACTTATAATATAGGTTAGTGAACTATTTTATCTTAGCTGAATGGGTTAATGTTCCTTTGGATCGCATTCGCATGCCCACGATTTGCATCTCATGGTAACATGGATCACATCGCATGGTATCACGAATTGCACAACATGGTAATACAAATCGCATCACATGACATAAATGAATCACATTGCATTTCTGAACGAGTCGCATCGCATGACATAAATAAAACACACCACATGGTAATACGAATCACATAGCATGACATTAACGAATCACATCACATCGCATTTATGAACGAATGGCATCACATTTCCTATGCGATGCGATCCTGCCTTTTTTTGATTCAAACTGTTGTTCGTTTTAATCGTTCTTCCAACCATTTTTGTCCTTTAACCTTTCCTTATGACTCGTTTTGTAACACCCTGCTAAAGCGGAATACGCCCGGGTGTGACGTACAAATTGGTCAAAACATATGTGACACTATTAAGTGACAATATTATCATTAATTCATTCAAAGGCATCAAGTACACAAGTTATTTCAAATGAACAAACACAAAGAAGAAGGAATAAAACAAACATCTTCTTGTTTATTATTTAAATAACCTATCTTCAAGTATCTTCGTCATTTCATCATCTAATGAAAGTACATGTAGCATATATATAAAATAAAGTCAACTAATTGAATAGTTGGTGAGTCCACACAGTTTAAATTATATATATATAAACCATACCATTCCATGAACAAGTGTAACTGAGCAAGTAAAGTCCTTTCTAGTTGGGATTGTGCACCAATAATAGCGCAAGTAAGTGTCTTTTCTGTTGGTAAAAACCAACATACTCGGATCGGGGTTCCCTATTCCACTCATAACATCGAGGTCCTTAGTGCATAGGGGGCGTATGATCATACTTATTGAGGAAACCATGAGCAAGTAATCTTTGAGCAAGTAAGCAAATAAACACACAAGTCCATGTAACGATTTGTAGTTTGTTGTTAGAACGGGTAAAAAGGGGGTGTGAGAAACTCATCTTTGAAATTGGAATGACAACTTGGAAACGAAACGGAAACCGCGTTATATGAAACCGAAGGATCGAATCTCGCGAGCTAAAATAATAAACACGAAAATTACTAACTAAATAATAGAAATACATGTCGGTCTTAAAGTTCATGTATTATTGTTTGTATATATAGTTAATAATTTTTACACCTTTAACGTATAATAATGTTTAAGTTTAACGGATTTAACGATTTATTATTATAATTTTATTTATGAATCTACTATTAAATTTGTATATAATGTTTACGGGGTTTTAGCGTTATAGGTATAATTTAGTATAACATTTGATGGTTTAGTTTCTATAAAGTTATAACGATATTATTATATATATATATATTACGAGTTTTAATAAAGGGTTCGGGTTTGTAAAAGTTGGATTCTTGGATAAAGATTAAAAACAATCTAAACAATTGTTATTTAACTTAAAAATGATTTTATAAATTTTATTTAATTTATAAATTTATATTTGATTTATTAAAACTAATAAAATAATTTGTAACAAAAATATAAACTGGATCTGCAGTAACCCGAGTTCGAACCTGGGTCTCCACGACCACAGTGAAAATACACAACCACTGAACCAATTCAGTTTTGTTGTTAAATGATGAAACTTATAATTTAAAAACACATCCTCCTGTTCATCTTCTTCCTTACAAAACCTTAGATTTCAATTATCCAAATATGTTCTTTGTTTTTTGAATTAGAGTTAGGGGTTTTGTTATACGCTTGAAACTAATACGATTTCATGTATCACTTACTTAGTTTGGTGCCGTAAACACGATGAACTGGACTTGGTCGGAATGTTTCTTGAGTGATCAAATTGAAGGTTATAGACACTATTTTTGTGTATTGTAAGGTTTGCGGAATATTGGGACGAAGATTAGGGTCCTTTTTATACTGTTAATTGGTTTAGTTCGTGTTTAATTCGAGTTATTATTATTTCGATTAAGATTCGACGGGTGAAGTTTAATTAATGTTAATTAGGTTATAAATGACGAAATAAATTACTTAATCAAGTTTAGGAGTTGTGGAGACGTCGTTTGGGATTATTAACGGATTGAAACGATGTAAATACGAGTGTATTAGGGGTTGCCAGCGCTAGAATTCCGGCGGCCGGACTTTGTTTGGAAAACCGAACAGGAAGAAGGGGGGAGGGCTGGATGGGTTGGGATTTTATATTATTATTATTATTATTATAAATTAAATTTACATTTTGTCCCCCTGATCTTAAAGTTTATTTACTTTTAACCCTTGATCTTTATAAATATACTAAACTTGATAAAACTTTTTATACTTTAATATATTTGATATGTTTACGTTATATACTCGTATAGTTTTACTTTGATTATTTTATACACTTTTAAGGCTCGGAGATCCATTAATCGAACAATACAAATAGAAAATAAACGGAAGCAATAATTTAATCATAGAAATTGATATAAATCAATAATCTTTCAAATACCAATATATTGAAACGACTAAACGGGTCGGTTTAACATATTCAAATACAAATACGAATACGAAAAATTGACAAATGTCACATGTTTCACTATCATAACACGATCAGGGTCATAACAACCTTATCTGCATGCTTTTACACGACCCGAACATTACCTTTTCATCCCGAATTGAGAAACCAATACGTGATCGATTTCAATTCATTCTAGTAGATCTAGTTCTTGATATATAACAGGTGATAGATCGATATGTTATAAGGATTGTGAATTACTTTAATTGAAGTGTGTGAGAGGATATTTGGACAGAGTAACGACTTATCAATAGAATAATCACACTTGTTTTAATCATCAGGGTATACAGTATATATAGAATACGAACCCCATTCGTTATACATCTCATAATGAATGGGGATCATTCTTCTTCAATCCCTAACACTAACTTAAAGTATAACGAGTGACTCATTCGTTAACATCCTTAACGAATGGTACTAATACTTTAACGATTGGGCTCATTCATTATACATTCCATAACGAATGGCCATAATACATAACGGATGGGCACATTCGTTAAACAACCTTAACGAGTGACCAATAAACATAATGAATGGTAAACACAATTCCAAAATAACCTTTACATTAATAATAACAAATTACATAAGATAAACAAAGACCGAGACGACAAAACCATGCACTAACAAACTCCATCTCGTCTCATGTTCTTTGTCTTCGATTACTTGAATCTTTTGGTCTTCCAGTCCACAAAACTATGAACTCCAAACGCATGGCAAACACGCACCACACGCTGAAATTGCATAGCAAGATCGCAATCTTTCATGTCAGCAAATCGGATCTCATTATTTAATAACACATCATTGCCCAATTTCCATAAGTTAACCAACCACATCGGGTCGATCGCCCGAATGAACTCCGTCTTCAATCCCGTACCAAGTATGATAGCGACTTCACTGGTGCGGCTGTCGTAATACCACCGATTGAGTATCTTGTAAAGACTTTGGGGGAAAAGTCTTCACAGGAAGTCGCTTCAAAGTCCGCGGTGGTTTTACCTTTAATACGATCTCTCTCCAACCATTTCGTGGATCGATCTCGTCAATATATTTACGTGTAGGAACCTGTAGTTTAAAGAACTTAAAACTATGACGTACCTCAAACAATAAGCGATGATAGAACCAATTCGCCATCTCGCTTTTTCCACGATTGAAGAACGGCCTATTAGCCAATGTACGCACGTCCCATCTTGATAAAGTAAGAACATATGCAATGTGTTGATAATATTGCACGCCATGTCCCCACTTGATGATGCATACCTTAAGCTCAGAATCATAGAGCCAAGAGACGATATCACCTTTGAAGGTCTTCGACGCTTTGAATGTCGTCATTTGGTGCGCAGTTGCACGCGCTTTGACTTGCCTATTATCCTCTTTCTCTTCATACCTTAACACATTAATAAGTTTCGAGAATAGAACCTTATTGTGTCCAAACATCCCTTCAAACGCTGGATCCTTCAAACCCGACCCATATCCTTAACTTTATCCTTCTTCTTCTTCTTCTTCTTACTCAAACATTCTTCAGCTGCTTGCACGTGTTCAGTAGTAAAGAATGGAATACCTTGATCTGTATTAGTATGCGTGTACAGATCATGATACTCCCCAGCTATCATGTCTTCAATTTCGACTTCGTTATAATTAAACGACGTATCTCAAGTCGGGATACTCATATCTAACTTGACCTCATCGTCATCAATAACCTCCACATACTCCTCATTCTGTAACTTATACAACTCCTCATCAATTAACTCGCGCAGTAACGCGATCTGATCTTTGGTTAAGGATTGATCAATAAACTCACCTTCCTCGATCTCGTTGGCGTTAACCATGCTCATCAAAACACCTCGTTCGTTGTCCATAAATAAAATTGTATTGGTATTTATAGACTCCATAGGTTGCATATTATTAGTGTCACGTTACACCACTAGCTACTTATCACCACCCTCAATACCAATACCAACAGAAGTACTAGAAGTGTCACACCCCAACCTACGGCGGAAATGCCGGGCGCGTGAGCTGTCTGCTCACAGCTTTTCAAAGGTTACTAATATGCAATATGGGAAATTCCAATATATATTTAATAAATTTAAATAAATACAAATATTCATACAATATCCAAAACAAATATAAATCATAAATAATATTGTCTCGTTAATATTTTCTTCTAGCATACATCCTTAAGTGATCTTCTAATTACTTCACATCACACGAATACCTGCATATGCGTTGAAAATAAAGTAGTTTTGTCAACTCAAGGTTGAGTGAGCAACATACTAGTTTAAATGTACATATAGTATATATAAAAATAAGTAATTGCAACAAGTCATATGAGAACAAATTAACCAAATGAGCAAGTATAACTGAGATGTCGAGAAGCACAAAGGCTATAACGACTGGCGTATGATCATACTATTCTGCGATTATGTTGGACCTCTCCGAATGTGGAAGCATATAAAGCAAATAAGCACATAAACAAGTAAGATATAAGTTGTTAACACATAAGAAAATAGTTGCAGTTTTGAGTATAAGTATATATGAGAAATATAATTTACGCATATGTCCCTAAAACGTGGAAAATGAGTAAAAAGAGGGGAATGTGGTACTCACCTCAATAGACGAACAAGAGTGAATAGATAACAACAAAAATGATGAAAGGGGATCATGCGCGTTGAAGATAAGGCCTAATAAGGAAAAAGAATACGAAGATACGCTAAGTTAATGAACAAGATCGGATAAGCGAATTCGATAATTAAAATTATTATTAAGTCACTATTAAACCCTTAATCATAATTAATATAATATTTTATTTTATATAAAGATATTATATGAAAAATTATTAGTTTTGTTAAATTACAAATAAAGTATATTATAATACTTTATTATACAAAAAAATTGTATAAGTAAAACTCATCTTAAAAATATTATTAATTTATCAGTTCGTTTAAAGTATTATAATATTTAATATAATATATAAAAATATTATATGAATGAATACATCTTTAAAAACTATAAGCTTATTAAATTATATAAATATATATAAGGTTTACCTTTTGCATATATATTAAATCATAAATATTAGTTTTCGTGGTAATCTATACTATCTTAATATACATATAGGAAGGGTAAGATAGTAATTTCACTAAAAACTCTTAAAATTAAGAGTTTTACAACTCATAGAGCTTGATGTACAATCCATTGATGCAGCAAACACAAAACCTTTGATCTTTCAAGTGACTCGCGCGGGATCCCTTAACCATATTCGTAATCCAAAACCCACTCATTTATCTCTCTCTCTCTCCCACCTCAAAATCTGGTAACTTCCTGATGGTAGCGATGGTGAGAATCGTTTGTACCCCAAATCCCCTACGGGAATTGATCCAGTATATGCTACTTGTCCGGCTCTCACACTAATCATTGGATGGAGATAAGGTAAGGTCCTGTTGTCTACGGTTTTTTTTTTTTTTTTTTTGCAAGTTAGATTCGTCACACCCTAATTTCTAATGAAGAATTTTAACTCAAACAAGCCAACATCCTTCGCCTTCTTCTGATTTTTTTTATCATGAACCACATCTCATCTCTTTCATTATGTTTTCTCATCCTCTCCAGGGTTGGTGCTCAACCCAGTACGCCTAGACAAAGTTTGATGAGTGTAACATCCCGAAAGTTCTAAAATAATATTTAATATATTTTTTGCATCGGGAGAAATAAACGAGTTAGTGGAACGATAATAATAATAATAAAATATGAAAGAGTAAGTAGGATAATTAGACGGGTTTAGTTATGGACCAAAAAGGAAAGATGGACCTTAGGTCCATGGGCTTAAGGGAGTATAAATACCCCCTTAAACCCTAATACTTTCCATTTTCATCCATCTTATCCATCCTAATCTCTACACACTCAAAAACACACACACGAGCCTCCCTATTACGGCCGTGAGAAGAAGAAGAAGATCCGAGATCGATTCTATCCTAAATCCTTGATATACAATCAAGATACAAGATCGTAGTTCATAACCAATCTAAACCGTGACATAAAAACGGGTAAAGGTATGTTCTTGATCTTAAAGTTTACATTTTTATTAATGTTTGGCCTTGAAAACTTAAAGTTATGATAGATCGAGTCTAAAAGAAACACAAAGTAGTAAACTTTATGAATATATGGATCTAACAATCCCGTAACATGAACGACTCGTCTAGTTGGAACATTTTAGCTTAAAATATCAAGCTTTATGAATCATTCAGGTCAAGTTTAGGCCGCCATCGGTCTAGGGAACGGTTGGGGCTAAGGTCGAACCATATTAAGCGAATTAAGGTCACGGAATGCGTGTTTTGGATGGTAAAACGAACCTTGACAGCAGCAGTTCGCCACAGCAAGTTCGTTGTAGTAAGTTCGCTGCAGTAACTTCGCTACAGCAAATTCGCTACGCATAAGTTCGCTGCAGTAACTTCGCATGCAAGATCGTCTGTTGTCAAGTTCGCCTGATGTCAAGTTCGCCTGATGTTCAGTTCGCTGAATGTTAAGTTCGCTTAACTTAGGTTCGCTTAAGTTAAGTTCTCCTAACATGTATGTTCGCTTACATTTAAGGTAACGAATCAGATAGCGAATCAGACTTAATTCGTTATGAAGAATGGGTTAGCGAATTAGAAAATAAATTAAAATCCTAATAGAAAATGTGTTAAGACAGTTAATAAAAATATAATTTTTCCAAGCTGACCTGACAGTTTAACCCCAGCCAGGGGCTCTGCCCCTTGGACCCTGCTAGGGGCTGTCGCCCCTAGAACCCCTGCTGCCAGGGGCGCTGCCCCCGGACCCCCGTTCGTTGTGGGTTATATAAAGACAAGAATACGATATGAGTAGTAATAGTTAATTGATACATGTAAATATTATACAGTTAGCCGTGCACAGCTCAAGAAAGGGATTACGATTAACGGTGGACGTAACCGCATTCAGGTGAGTTTCTAGCCCCATTTCCTTGTTATGTTTTCGGGGCTGTGTGCATACTCGATGTGAAGCGTGAATACACTTACCTTAAGTGGTAAGTGTATGCTATAGATGTTATACAAAGTAGCTATTATATAATGCTTGTCGGTGCATGAACGATCTTCGGATATTGCACATATCGTCAAGGATAGAGACTGTCCAGTGGTTAATAGTGTGTATGATTGCTATGATGTGACTTGCTTATTGTGTAAATAATGTGCTGGTAGGAAGTGGGTTATAGACAAGTAGATGTAGAGTGTGATAGAAGTGGCGAGGGTCTAATAAGAGTGTTAGTGGCATGACGATAGTACGTGGTAGGGTAAGTGGCTAAGCTGTAGGGGTAATTAAGTGGCTAAGCTGTAGGGGTAATTAAGTGGTTAAGCAGTAACAGGTTAGACCGTGGATTATGTGTCTTCGGATACGTATATGATGTATGTAGTGGTTGTATGATAAGTTGCTTGATTAACTAGAACTCACGCAACGTAGCTGACTTTTAGTATGCGCGCAGGTGAGCAAACTAAGGAGCCGGCATGCGGATGGCACATGGCATGGATTGAACGGCTGGCATCTGAAGATGGAAGAAAAGATGTTTTAAATATAATGTTTTGTGTTTATGGTATCAAGGAAAAGATTAATGTTTTGTAACAAATGCTTTAAGTTAACGTTTTCGCGAAAGTTTTAGTTGACTCTGATTGTAAGAACCGTTTTTATGAGTAAATCCGACGTTAAAGTAGGGCTACCGGGTTGGTTATTCAAAGCTCCAAGAAAAGTCCTCAGTTCTCTTTATAAGGTTATTATTTTTTTCATATATTTTGATTAATTAAATTGGTTATTAAGTTGTGGTTTTAATTTTGAGGGATTATTTTAGGCTTTAGATGCACCTGCATTACACGATGGGGAATTGTGTTTACTTTTTTAAATGCTTGTTGTGGTAAGGTTAATTTTAAACTTGATTGAATGTTCTGTTGACAATACTATATATAGATCTGCATTGATTCTTGATGATATCGAAAGCTAAATGCAAATGCAGGTAACAAAGTTGTGTGATTTGAGGATTGATGGTACCACGTGTTCGATTGGATGGGCACAACGTGGGACTAATCTTGCTGTCGGAACCTGTAAAGAAAAAGTCCAGGTAGTTTTCATGGTTTTATTGTATTTTTCGGTTTATATAAACATGATGGTGAATCTTAGCAAAATTAATTACTCGCGTGCAGAATGATAATTTAATGCGTTTGTTTTAGGAGTTGAGGATTTGATTCGTTGTTTGACTTATACTCTTTTTTCTCTTATAACAATCATTATTTACCTTTTATTCTTATAACAAAATGGAGGGTCGGGTTGGTTAGATAAGCGGTCAAGTTGGGTTTGTGTTAAAATCAATAATTTTAGTATGAGTCAAAATGAGTAATTTTTAGGTTGGGTGAAAATGGATTTGTCAAAACAAGTGATTTTTGTGTCAAAATGAGTAAAATTTGCACAGGTGAAAATGGTTGTGTCAAAACAAGAAATTATTAGTACAAGCCAATATGGTTCGGCTCTTTTTGTATTTGGTTTTAGGTTGATAGTAAAACCGAAACCGAACCAAAGTTGTTTTTTATTTAAGTTCGGTTATTTCTGTTACGATTTTGTTATTTTGGTTTCGTGCACTCCCCAGTCGACCCTATGTAATGATGATATAGATCTCAAGTATTATTGTGAAAACTATTGTTGGATCAAATGGGTTTGGGCTGAACACGCTATATTAAATTAAGGACGAAACACGTTTGGTTGTGTGTAACTGCTGTTTCTTGCAATTTGTTTGAATGATAAAAAGGTTCTTATTGGCTCATTCAGTCATTGCTAAAAAGGTTTATTCCACCCATTTGGCTAAAAATTTAAACGTCCCGTTTGGCTTATGTTTTATACAAGCTGCAAAGGCTTCCTTCTTTTCCATTTTTTCTTTTTCTATATTACAAGCAACACATCTAGAACCGCATGGGGTCTAGAATTTCTTCGTAGGCACTTTTTGAATTTTAGTTATAGTTTGCTATTATATTTTTTTATTGTACTGTTTTGAGTTATATAGTTAAAGATGGTAAGAGAAAAAAAAAGCCAAAATCTGTGGTTAGAATTTACTTTTCCTTGCATTAATTTAAAGTTTTACGCTGTATGTTAGTTATACTTGCTCAATTTTCAATACTTATCATAGACTTTTTAGCTTTGTGCCCCGTTAAGGTTTTTTTTCAAATATATATATAGCTATTTGAAATGAATGAATTTTTTTTACTTAAGTATAGATTAACGTGTATGGTATATATGATACTTTTATTTTATCACAATGACAGTGACAGTCGAAGCAAATGGCACTTACGAACTTGCAGTAGATGCAAACAGTTTATGTAAGTTGACATTATGATTTTTGTTTTTGGATTTTAGGTTTAGCAATTTCATATGTTGTTGATATTATTGGTTTAGAAATTTCATATTTTTTGTGATTAT
The DNA here is from genome assembly GCF_021521415.1 of Bidens hawaiensis. Lineage (NCBI taxonomy): Eukaryota > Viridiplantae > Streptophyta > Magnoliopsida > Asterales > Asteraceae > Bidens > Bidens hawaiensis. The sequence continues at coordinate 519,200 of NW_027492418.1, read as the reverse complement.
AAGGCTTGGATTCTTGGTGGTTCTGGCTTGTTCGGTATAGGTATGCAAATGAGGCTCAGAAAGCAGCAGATAATCTTGATGGTGAGTACTGGGTATTTATAATAGTTCTAACAAACAGTATGGTTTGTGATTTAAAGCATCAATGTTTATGTTTATGCATTTGTTTCAGGAAGAACAGTTGATGATAGAGATATAAAGGTTCAATTTGCCAAATACTGTCTTTTTTTGGGTGAAAAGTATCTACTATTGCGTGTTGGAAATATAATTTACACATTGCCTAATAGTTTTGACCCTTGTGGTGACCAAATGCACAAATGCAGTTTATTAGGTTTTCGTTTGTATAACTAATTGAGTTTTTTCTTAGATTATTGTTTTTATGGTTTTCAATTTTAGGACACGTTTGAGTACTGGTATTGATCATGTTCTCAATCGATTTTATACGTAGGTCAATGATTTTAGTTTGTTGATGTTTTTGCGGTGGCGGACATAGTAAGTGGACAAATTGCTAATGGTTTAGATGTTATGGTGGCGGAAACAACGCGACCCGGCCATGCTGATAAACACAACACCTCTCCACCCGGCTGGTTAGTATGAAAACCATAAATTGAGTTGTATTTCTTATGGATTTTGCTCTCAACAGTTTAGTAAGTAATTGGTTTTGTGACCATTTAATCTTCATTTAATTTGAATATTATTTTTTCCATTACGTGCTGCCCGTTTCTTGAGTCAAGTTATTTTTTCTTTTCTTTTGTTTCTGTTCAGGCTTGTAAACGAACTGGACTAAAACGAACAAGGCTTATTTGTGTTTGTTCATTTAAAGATAACCTAAAAAACATGGATACCTAAAACAATCCAATTTTTTTTTATGTTCGTTCGTTAAGAAAATGGCCTTGCTCTGGTTTGTTTATGTTTGTTCCTTGTTACAAACGACCATTTACAAACATAAATGAACACGCTCGGACACCAATTAAAAGTAATAATGTATATCATTAACTAATAACTAATTCAGTCGAGGGTAATTCCGTCATTTGCTCTTGCATTTGATCTTGTATTTTGATGAATATTCGAACAAAAGCTGCAAAAAATGGATTAATATCACATTCTGCAAATGTGAATGAATCTAAACTGTATAAGATATGTTGCAAATTTGCTGCAAATGTGTTGACATTATTTGAAGTTTTGATCCGGTTTTCATTTGCTACAAATAATAGTTAAAATTTTATAATTTCCTAACCAGCCTGTTTTTTTAACACCATGCGGGGGAGAGGTAATTGTTCTTGGAACACTCTGCGCATTGACACAATGTCTCTTGGTATGTAAAACAAGGAAAGGTGATTTAACAATATAAGTGTTTGTAGAACATGAAGTTTATTTTCTTTTCATCATCACTTAACATCAATTTGAGCAAGATTGTGACTCAATAACTGCACAATTACCTCTTTGAATAAAATGTGACGAGTTAAACTGCTTTTAAACAAAAATGTGTCATTTTCTGACTTTGAAATATGTTATCTTCAATTTTAGGTTAAGGTTATTGATTTGGGATAGAAATAGTCAAATATGACCGTATTGTTTTGAATATATGTTTTTTTAAACATTAATTTTTATGATTTTAAATAAAATGTGACATATGTTTAAAAAGATATGTTTTCTTTTTAAATATTTAAACACTGAATTGTGCATTGAATTACATTTATTTGTTTCTTGTTGTTACTTGTAGAAGGGGCAAAGAATGCATTGAGTGTTGCTGGAACCATGCTCGGTATTACCATCTTAGGGCGTGTTTGAGTTTGATATGTTGCTTTGTCAAGCGCAATAGATCATTCATTAAGGAAAGACATGGTGATCTGTCTGCCAAGTAATTTGGCAAGGATTGTGCCAAGGCATTTCGGTGGAGCAATCATATAGGGATGGAGGCTGGAGCATTTGGAAGGGTGGCTCGAGAGCCAACTTTGTTAATGCTTGAAATCCATCAGGCGTGCATATGTTTCATGTACATCAAATCATATTATACATGGGAAGGTTTCTAAAATTAAAATTTGTTTTGGTCACATTCTTAAATATTTTTATTTTTTGGTTTTGTAGCTTTAGGTGTACATATCATAGAGATTATGATAAAGGTGTTTGAATGTATTTTGCTTTTTTAATTGTTGTAATTTAACGTTTGTAAATGTGTACCGCTTTATATTAGCAAGAAATATTTGTATTGCTATGTAGTTTTTTTGTAGTTAGTAAAATAATTTTACGTATCTATGCCATTACTTTTTTTTCCCCAAGGGTGATATAGTGTTTTGATGACACTTTTTAATTGGTGGTGGTGTAATCGAGAGCGTGTGTGTACTGCAACTGTCTAGACTTGTGGTGCTGATATGCTAAACTTCACTTCAAATGTTGTATTTAAAACTCAAGTCTGTCTAGTTCGTTATTTGGTCATAATGAATTGGTGAACTGATTCGTTGTTTGGGCCTAACGAATTGGCGAACTGATTCGTTATTTTGCCTTAATGAATTGGTTAGTTGATTCCTTACCTTACCCCAATCTTATCCAGACTTGACTCAGGGTCAAAGTCAAAATCGTCAAGAACACCATATAGTCATCATATCTTAGATCTGCAATTAAACCTTCGTTTCTTAACCAAATAACACGATTTAGGTATCAATGGATTCAGAATTGTAGCGCCTACAAACCCTAACCTTTTGTTCGTCCAATTTAGGCATATATATTACGGGTTCTTTAGGTTGGCAATTAACCTATCAAACTGTAATGGATTTCAGTGAGGTTTGTTTTGTTGGGTTCGTTTTTATCATTCTCAAACAGATCTAAGATCCCCCAAAAAAATCCGAACCCTAATGATCGATTTCTAATTATAAACGTACCTTAAACGAGCCGAACTACGAACACGGTTAAACCTTGATGTTGTTTTGGTCTGTCACGATGTTCCAGCACCAACAAGCTCGGGTTTTCGCCTTCGGATCTTGGTTCGGGTTATAAGATGGTGTTTGTGTGTGTTTTTGATGGTGTAGGCTATGGTGTAGAGATAGATAAAAATGGAAAGGTTTAGGGTTTAAGGGGTATTTATACTCCCTTAAGCCCATGGACCTAAGGCCCATTCCATCTCTTATTCGATCTTTTAAAGTCCAAGCCAATCATCTTATAGTTTATTTATCTAAACCGACACACGACACCTTATTGAATAAACGAAATTTCATTTATTTATTATAATCAAAGTAGGATGTTACAAGTCTTCCCTCCTTAAAGAGGTTTCGTCCCCGAAACCTAACTATTACATAAACAAATTCGGGTAAAACTTGCGCATCTTATCCTCAGCTTACCAAGTAGCATATGAACCCTTGCGATGCTTCCATATCACCTTTACTAAAGGTATATCCTTGTGACAAAGTTGCTTCTCCTTGCGGTCAACTATCTCGATTGGTTGCTCGATGTAATTTAACTGTTCATCAACCTCAATGTCCATTAATGGCACATGAGACGTGTCATCCGCCAGACATTTCCTCAGATGAGAAACATGGAATGTTGAATGAATTCCTTCTAACTCTTCTGGCAAATCCAATTTATAAGCCACATCACCCACACGATCTATAATCTTAAATGGTCCAATGTACCTTGGACTAAACTTTCCCCTCTTCCTAAAACGAATGATCCATTTTCAAGGAGAGACATTAAGCATAACATTTTCACCAACATTAAACTCAATCGGTCGTCGCCGCTTATCAGCATAACCCTTTTGTCTGTCTTGAGCAGCTTTCATTCTTGCTTTAATCTGATCGAACTTTGAAGAAGTTTCTTGCATAACTTCTAAACTTCCCATCTCTTTCTGACCAATTTCTCCCCAACATACCCGGGTTCTACATCTTCTACCGTAAAGCATCTCAAACGGTGGCATACCAATGCTTGAATGGTAGCTGTTGTTATAGGAGAACTCTGCCAGATGCAGATGATCATCCCAACTTCCTCCAAAGTCTAAAACGCAAGCACGTAGCATATCCTTAAGGGTTTGGATCGTCCTTTCAGACTGTCCATCTGTTTGAGGATGATACACCGTACTGCTGTTCAATCTTGTTCCCATGGCTTCATGGAACTTCTTCCAAAACCTCGAAGTAAATCGGGTATCTCTATCGGACACAATCGATAACGGTACTCAATGTTTAGATACAACCTCTTTAATGAACAAGCTTGCTAAAGTTTCTGACGAGATAGCCTCTCGTATAGGAAGAAAGTGAGAACTCTTGGTCAAACGGTCCACAATCACCCAAATGGTATCATGATGCTTAGCTGTACGAGGTAGCTTAGTTATGAAATCCATGGTGATGTATTCCCATTTCCACTCTAGTATCTCCAAAGGTTGCATCTTCCCATAAGGCATCTGATGTTCTGCTTTGACTTATAAGCAAGTTAAGCACTTACTGACATAATCTACTACATCATTCTTCATTTCAGGCCACCAGTAATCTCTTTTCAAGTCTTGGTACATCTTTGTATCTCCAGGATGGATTGAGTACCTTGACTTATGAGCTTCATCTAAGATTCGACTTCTAAGATCACCATGGCATGGGATCCACATACTAACCCTTCATTTACTAACACCTCTGACTGCACCTTGATGATTTCTTCAAAAAGATTTGGGTTCATGATCAACTTATATGACTTTACTGTTGCAAGGACTTCCTCATTCTTACGACTTAACGAGTCAGCGACCACATTAGCTTTACCGGGATAGTACTTAATGTCACAGTCATAATCCTTCATCAACTCCAACCATCTTCTCTGCCTCATGTTCAATTCTTTCTGCTCGAAGAAGTACTTTAATCTCTTATGATCTGTATAGATAGTACACTTAGTACCGTACAGATAATGCCTCCATATCTTAAGAGCATGCACTACAGCTACTAACTCTAAATCATGCGTCGGATAAGTACTCTCATGGACTTTCAATTGTCTAGACGCGTAAGCTATCGAACACGATCGATAACAGTACTCAATGTTTAGATACAACCTCTTTAATGAACAAGCTTGCTAAAGTTTCTGACGAGATAGCCTCTCGTATAGGAAGAAAGTGAGAACTCTTGGTCAAACGGTCCACAATCACCCAAATGGTATCATGATGCTTAGTTGTACGAGGTAGCTTAGTTATGAAATCCATGGTGATGTATTCCCATTGACTTGTAAGCAAGTTAAGCACTTACTGACATAATCTACTACATCATTCTTCATTCCCGGCCACTAATAATCTCTTTTCAAATCTTGGTACATCTTAGTAGCTCCTGGATGAATCGAATACCTTGAGTTATGAGCTTCATCGAAGATTCGACCTCTGAGATCTCCATGACGTGGAATCCACATACGGTCAAACCTAGTCTTAACACCATCAGTGTTTTCCATCAACTCGTCTTGCTGACCGAAAATCCTTTCTTTCTTCACTAGCCCTTCATCTACCAGCACCTCTGACTGTACTTTGATGATTTATTCAAAAAGACTTGAGTTCATAATCAACTGGTATGACTTCTGTTTGAACTCGGTGGATAATCCTTAACACAAACAGATCACAGACCTAATATGTATATAAATAGTTAACCAAGGATCTAGTTCATTGTTACTCTTGATTATATGTTATATATGTATATATTAGTTGTATGTATGTGATCAATAATATTAATCTGAAGATGAAGATTGAGAGAGAATTGGACAACAATTCGTTAATGTAATCTCAAAACATAAATTAACAGTGGACAGAAGCCACTATATATAGAAGATGAACCTAGTTCGTTAGCATTCCATAACGAACTAGAGTCCACTTCGTTAAATACACTTTAAATGAACTAACTTAACGAATCAACCCCTGATTCGTTAAACATCCTTAACAAATCAGGAGGGATATTGACTTAGATCTAGTTCGCTAAACATCCTTAGCGAACTACACAATACTTTAACGAACTAAAAAGATAACTTAATTGGTTATTACATAAATCAAACGACAAATACGTTAACGATAAATACAAAGACTCGAGACGCAAAACCGTGTACTAACAGACACCCCCTCGTCTTGAGCTCTTTGTCTTTACATTACTTGAAACGCTTGGACCGCCAATCTCTGCAACTATGAATCCTGTTCTCATAACATACACGCACAACGCGTTGGAACTACATAACCAGATCATAGTCTTCATTGCGCTCGATCAATATCTTATTCTTGTGTAGCATGTCGTTTTCGGTCTTAGTTAAATTAACAAGCCACATCAGATCGATGATCTTGATCAGCTCAGTCTTCAACCCTTTACCCAAGACAATGACAGCCTCGCCAGTTCGGTTGTCGTAGTACCAGCGGTTGAAAGATAGATACATGTGTTTGTTTATCGTCTTCACCGGCACACGCTTCATCGTCTTTGGCGGCTTTACCTTAAGAACCAACTTCTTCCATCCTATTTTTGGATCGATCTCATCGATACACTTGCGGATAGGAATTTGTGGTTTAAAATACTTAAAAGCATGGTTCGACACCAATTGTTGATGAAACCGTTTTGCATGGTAGTCCTCGCCACGATTAATAAATGGACGATACGCCAGAGTGCGTACATCCCATCTTGGTAATGAGAGAAGATCAGACATCCTTTCGTAGTACTGGACGCCCTTCTCCCATTTAACAATACACACTTTCAGATCAGAGTCATAAAGCCAAGAAATAATATCACCTTGCACTTTCGACACGGCCTTGAATGTAGTCTTCTGGTTGGCTTTTTTCATGTGCAACAGCTTCTTCTTTCTTTTCCTGATCCACATACCGAAATGCCTCGATGATCTTACGAGCTTTCTTATTTCTAAACCAACTCTGAATCTCCTCAAGAGAAGGATCGAGAAGCGAATCAGATTTCGTATCAACGACATTCTTGCCTTTGGAAATCTTCTCAAGATTGTCTTCTGCTTCTTTGACCGTTTCTTCATTAAATACTGGAGCACCCTGATCAACATTGGTTGTGTGTGGAAACAGATCAGGGTAATCCTCAGCAGTCACATCCTCTATTTCAACCTCCTCATTCTCATAAATAAAACCCGTACTCATCTCAACAGTTGGATCATTTAAGATTTCATCATCGTTTATTACCTCAACATCGGGCTCAGCTTCTAACACGGCCAATTCGTCTTCATTAAGACCAAGCAAGATAGCAATATGCTTTCATGTTAGCGATTTATCAACAAACTGCCCCATGGCTATCTCATCGGCATTAACCATGCTTCTAATCACCCCATCACCATCAATAAAAATAACCGTATCGGCCTCGATCATCTCAATCGGTTTGGCGGCCGAATAATCGTGATAAATAATAATATACTTGCTTGAATCATTAACAGAACTCTTACCTGCACCAGAAGCTGGGTAATGAGTTTGTTTAGCCTCACCACCATCACCAGACTCATTCTGATCGTCATCATCATTTTTGAGCTTTTTCAGCGCGTCATCTTTGCACGTAAGTTGCAAGATAAGCTCCTCTTGTTCCTTGATTTTCACCCCCTGAGACTCAACAATCTCACGAAGGGCCTTGTTTCCTTTTGGCAAAAGGATACATAACTTAACAACCTCTTATGAGTTTCCATCATGCGTTCTTGATTAAAACGATCAGCAGACATTTGATTTTCATATAAATGTAGAAGACTCACCGCCATACCCATCTGTTGATCTTGAGACAAATTAGTTAAAGAAGGAGGAACAGGCTGAACAGGACCTATAGGACGACTAAGCCTCAGAAATGACATATCTGGTGGAGGCATCATCATTGGTGTAGGAGAGACCACTGATGTAGCAGTCATAGGCCTTGGTATAGGAGATAAAACTGATTGAGGAATCATACCAAGCCTTGGGTCTGAAATGAGCGTAGTCGTCAATCTAAGCTCTGGAGTGCTAGTAGTCAGTGGCACCGCCGGGCATTGCGGAATGGATGACCTTGGAGGTTAAACTCCAAACGAGATGCCCGCACCAGCCGACACTCGACGCTTAGAATAGCCTTCTTTCACCAACGCCTTCCCCTTTCGTTTGTGATGAGCGACATTAGCACCAGCTATAGCAGCATCAACCTCAGCAGGTTGTAAAGCAGGAACATCACCCATAACATTATCATCACCACTATTTCCACCATTATTACCATCATCACCATCATCACCTCCATCATTCCCACCTGGTCCCTCCTCACGCTCAGAATCCGAATCGTCATGGATCCAGCGATCATTGTCAGGACACTCATATTCTGGATTCACAAAATGACTAATCAAGGGTTTGGTCCTAGTTGTCTCCTTTCGATAGATCTTCATTCTTCTTACAGTATCGGCCGAAATGTGTTCGAATTTCAACACGTCATCGACCAATGTTTGGATCAAGTCATGAATAATCAACTGCAGGAAACATGGATACATTAAGAACTTCTTCTTTTGAACTGTTTGAAGACATTGTTCCTTAAGATGATAGAAGATCATATCTGAGAAGTTAAACGTCTTGTTAAGAACAAATGCCACAAAAGCCGACTGCAACATGATACGACATTCATCAGACCCTCCTTCCCATACAATGAATCAACACATGCAATAGATACTTGTAAGGTAGACACAAGCCATTCTTGTTGTACATAGAATCACCAATATTCCGACCGTAGAATACACGACTAAATAAACCTTTGATCAATTCCCTGTCAAATTCACAAGGGTGTTAAAAAGCATCATAAAAATGAAGCACACGTCGGATTCATCAGTATAAACAGTGATCGGCGTTTGATTGATTGTGGCTTCAATATGGTTCTCCACTTCAACGTATCTTGCTGTACTCTAGAATTGTCGAACTATACTGAGACAAACTTCAGGATTAGCAATGATTGCATAGTGAATACGTGAACGACGTAGAAACTCCAATAACCTTCCAAAGATGTTTTCGTCTGCAAATTTTGTACCAACAAAGGCACACACGTTGTGCCGAGGATCATAAGGAAGTAAAGGAGCATCCTGAGCTTGTTGATCAGCATCATGAGCTTGTTGATCTTGTGGTGCATCAACAGGCGGATCTTGATCTACGTTATCAGCCATGATACTGTATAAATAAATCCGAAGAATAGTGAGAATTAAAATATTTAACTAATACATATTTTAATTTAAGAATATTTAAAATTAAAGGAAACCATGTCATTCGTTAAAGAATTAGTCTGATTAGTTACAAAGTGTATCACGAATTAGCTAATTCGCTATCAATTAAATTATTAACGAAGAAGAAATAGCGAATTACTATTGAAAAATGACGAATAAAGAACTAGTTCGTTATAATTTAACGACTAATTCGTTATAATTTTAACGAATACACATATGATTCGTTAATAAAATGATTCGCTATTCTAGTTCGTATGATTTTCTTAACGAATTGGACACGAATGAGTTCCAATTCGCTAAGAATAACGAATGGCCAACAAAGGGCTTAATCTATGACTTCTCTGGTCAAGGTCAAAATTAACCAAGAACATCAAAAGTCAAATCGATTACTCCATAATTATCGATGAGTAGCCAAACAAACGACCATAAAGGTCTCGGAAATCCACACCGACCCAAATGGTACTGATTTGAGGTTTCACAACATGGAATAGATTAAAGAAGTTAGGGTTTGAACGAAACATCAAAACCCAATAATAAACATTAACATATTATCCCATCAATAAGTAATCAAAACATGATTAAATTTCACCATTGATCTCGGAAATCGATTCCGATGATAATGGTAACAGATTTATGATCCATTATAGCGTATAAGTTAACGTTCAAAGAAACCTCAAACACCCGATAACCAAAACCTCATAATTAACACATCAGATCGTCATTATTTTTGAAGGAAATCATGAAGATATGATCGGGTATACCATAGTAACTCAAAGGTATGATCAGAAATTGATTTAGTGAAGGTCGAGATTTCAGAGAAAAATTTGGGAGAGTAAAATTACACTAAGGAAGAAGAAGACAGTGAATAGTAACCGATTCGTATGCACGCCGTCCTATATAGTCTGACAAGACACCCCTTTCGATGTAACGAATCAGCCGATTCGTTTGAATTTTGAAATAACGACTCAGATGATTCGTTATCTTAACTTAACACGTGGTATAGCAAATTAGTTTTAATTTGTGTCTTAATTCGTTAAATATGTATAACGAACTGAGTGTCATTCGTTACAGAGTGCGGAAGAGAATTGGGTAACGAACTAGGATATAGTTCGTTATAATAATCTAATTTGTTATTCATAATTAAGGAATTATTCTTTATTTAATTTTAACTTTAAATAAATAAATGAATTAAAACAATTAAATATTATATAAATTAAATTAAAGAAATAAAGAATTTAAATATATAACGTTAACATAAAAGAATTACTGAGAACCTTTATCACGATATTCGAATACCTTAACGTGTTTTTCCTTTAAAAACACTTAACTTAAAAAAAATTAACATAAATAATGTTAGATCTGGAGCTGCTCTCGTTACATCGATTAAGGTAAAATAAAATACTTAAATAATATGTAAAATATAGAACAAAATCTTTTTGATATTTTGAAATTTTTAGCCATAAAACTAAATATCTACCAGAAAATTATCCAAAAATTTAAAATGTAAAATATTTTTGTGTTTTTGTATGATTTTTCAAAAGCAGTACATATTTTTGGATTTTTGTTGAGTTTGAGCAGAGAATCATATTGACCAAATCGCCCTTCCATCACAGCTTTATATTTCAGTGATATTGTGACTGGCATTAAGTCGGTCATTGGTATTGTTGTCCACTTAAATCCAATAACAAACTTTCAAGTGTATTTGTGATATGATTAATGGTTCAATTAAAAAACATAATATCAGAAACTATCAGCCACTAATCTCGGTTCAAGCTTAATTTGATTTTTGCCATATCACCCCAACTTGACTTAAACCATTATATTGTTGATCAAAATTTGATTTTCATAGAAGTTTATCAGCAATGAATTGAATTTCCTTTACTATGAGTGAATATGCACGAGTCCATCTGTCGGCTTACATACATTGTATAGCCTGGGGTCCGTTTCTTAATGGTATTAAGACGAGCGCAAGGGAGGAACAATGTATGACTAACAACGGATTTTGATCAAGTGAGTAATTTGGATTTGTACGAAGTACAACAGTGATCAAGTTTAATGACTTTGGGTTTGCTCTAAAAGCGAATAAAATATTCATTCATATGAATACCCAGATGATTAAGCCCCATAAAGACTCACAGTGTCCAGAACCTCAAAGCTTGTTATTTGCTTTATTTTATTTTTGGGTGATCAAACAAGTATAAGGCTTGAGTATGACAGGTTATAACATTTCTGCCATCCTCACTGAGACTTTTTCTAGAGACTAACACCTCTTTCAATTTGGTGTTTCTTTATGTTTATATCACATACTTTACTCTACTTGTTTGTTTTAAGACCTACCAATGCACCAATGCAATTAAGCACATAGTCTTTTAAGCTTATTTCTTGTTGGATTTGGGGTCAAGATAGTCAAGCACATAGTCTTTTATATTTATTCGCCCCAGATAAATTAAGTCTATAAATAAATGGCTGTTCTATCAATTCACAAGTGAATAATAGGACCAAGACATGCAAGCATTCTTCACAAACTTAAATAACCGACATAATTTTCAGCGGGAAAATATTCTAAAAATGTATAACGAACGCCCCAACTAGTTTCCATTATCAGGTGAATGGCTAACCCGATCATTTACAAGTAAATGTCAGGACCAAACATATACAAGTACATGTCCTTCAAATGTAGATAATTGACATAATTTTCAGCGAACGCATGCAAAAATCTTTTGGTTTTTCTCTATACATAAATCAAGAAACACAATCTTTTTGTCTTTTTTAATTTTCTTATAAACAAAATAAACTTCACAATCTTTTTGGATTTTCGGATTTTTCTGTACAAACTGAAATCACAATCTTTTTGAATTTTCAAAATCTTAAAATGTTTTTGGTTTTTCAAAATATTTTAAAGGAAAAGACATTAAGAAAAGAAATCACAATATTTTTGATTTTTCTAAATTTTCAAATGTTTTTGGATTTTATTTTTTTTAATGTTTTTGGATTTTATCTATACAAACCAAAAGCACAATATTTTTGTATTTTCTAGTTTTCACCCCCTAAAACCAAAAAAAATTTAAAAAGAAAAATGACAGAAAAGAAAGATAGTTATCCTTGTTATAGGATATCAGCAAGGGTCTTCAATCCATTTAAACCAAGCAAAAATTGAAAACGCGTTTTATCAAAAGCTTTGGTAAATAGATCGGCTTTCTGAAAGTCAGTATGTATTTTCTCAAGGTCAATTAATTTCTTCTCAAAGCAATCCCGTATAAAATTATATCGAATTTCGATATGTTTTGTTTTTGAATGTTGTACGGGATTCTTTGTGATTGATATGGCAACAGAGTTATCAATCAAAATAGGAGTAGTAAGAAACTTCAAACTGTAGTCGCGAAGATGTTGTTGTATCCACAGAACCTGGGAACAGCTACTCGAAGCTGCAACATACTCAGCTTCGGCGGTTGAAGTGGAGACCGTTGTCTGCTTCTTACACTGCCAGGAAACAAGCCGTTTTCCTAAAAATTGACACCTTGCCGTCGTTGATTTGAATTTGATCTTGCAACCTCTGTAGTCTGAGTCTGAGAAGGCAGTAAGCTCAAAGTTATCGTCCTTGGGGTACCACAACCCGATGTCTGGATTTCCCCTCAGATACTGAAATATTCGCTTAACCGCAGCTGGGTGAGTCACTCATGGACTTGCTTGAAACCTAGCACAAAGATAAACAGCAAACATAATGTCGGGGCGAGAATCCGTTAGATACACTAAAGAACCGATCATGGCACGATAGAGGGTAGGATCAACGGTATCCTCCAATTCATCCGGTGATAAGTTGTGACACACGGGGAGAGGAGTTGAAGGGATTTCTCCGGCAGATATCTTGAATCGGTTCAAGACATCGTTCACATACTTGGTCTGGTGAATAAAGATTACTTTTGCAGACTGGTGAACTTGCAACCTTAAAAAGAAATTCATCTCTCCTATCGAGCTCATCTCGAACTTCGTTTGCATGGACTTCTCGAACTCCTTACACAATGTGTCGTTTGTAGACCCAGATAATGTCGTCGACATAAATCTGAACTAGGAGAAGATCGTCACCAACAGTCTTATGAAATAAAGTGCAGTCGACAGTCCCTCGCTTGAAGCCGTTATCAGTCAGATGGTCGGCAAGCGTGCCATACCAAGCTCTCGGGGCTTGATGTAGACCATACGGGGCCTTGTTTAATCAGTTAACTCGGTCCGGTTAATCAGGATCTTCAAAGCCAGGAGGCTGTAAAACAAACACTTCAAGTGCCTTACTGTAATTACCAAACACCCAAACGTGCAAATTGCTGTAATTCCCAAACACCCAAACGTGCAAATTGCTGTTATTCTTCTTGCATAGCGTCTACCCAAGAAGGATCTTCAAGTGCCTTACGAGCCGTTGTTGGCTCAACTTGAGATAGAAAGCAAGTGAATTTTGCAAGATTTACAATTCCCGATGAATGTAAATCAGCATATGCACACAATACATTATTCTCACTTGATGAAGCAACTTGATGATGTGTTTGAACGCCCACATCAATTTCTCCAATGATGTTTTCATGTGGATGATAATTTCTAATCCGAAGAGTAGGATTCTCAGGAACAACAACATTATCAAATAAGTTAGTGTAATATTCACCAAGTTCAGGGGATGAAACATTATAACTTTCAAGCTCAATAACTTGATCTTCATCAGAAGAAGTAGATACATTATCAAAGGCAGCTGGAGAAGCAACATAGGGTTCTTTAGTTGGAGCTACAGGTGGAGCTTCAACATCATTAGAACTTGAAAATCTTGGAATGGCCAAATGATCTTCAAAGTATGATCGAACCAGATCTTCGTCTATATTTTCGGTTGTTGGAGTAAATGAATTAAATAATCCATCATAGTCAAACATCCAGTCGGGACCTTTCCCTTGAGAAGGAGTGGTGTACTTTTAGCAGTACACATGATACCATTCCTCAACACAACCAGAAGTGAAATTAAATACTGGTTTCTTTGGAGATGCATATCCCAAGAAATCCCCTTTAATAGCTTTTTCTTCAAATTTTCCCGCATCCTTCTTCAACATTGTACAAGGACACCCAAATGGTTCCAAGTACTTTAAGTTAGGCTTTCGATTGTTTAAAAGCTCGTAACTTGTCTTCTTGAGTCGTTTAATAGTTAAAACCCGATTAAGCGTATAGCAAGCTGTGTTCACCGCCTCATTCCAGAATTGGAGGGGAAGCTTAGAATCAGCAAGCATAGTTCTTGCAGCTTCAATCAAGGTTCTATTCTTTCTTTCAGCAACGCCGTTTTGTTGAGGTACATAAGTTGCACTATATTCTAGGTGAATTCCTTTTTGAATACAAAAGAAATCCAATACAGTGTTTTTGAATTCAGTACCATTATCACTTCGAATTCTCCTCACTTTTTGTTTGTATAGTGCTTCGATCTTAGTGATAAGGTTTTGTACCAAAACGGGCATTTCATCTTTTGAACTCATAAATAACACCCATGAATATCTTGAATAATCATCAGTGACAACAAGACAGTACCAATCCCCAGAGATACTCGCACGATTCACAGGACCAAAGAGATCCATATGAAGTCGTTCAAGAGGTGTATCAATGGAATTCAATAACTAGAAGGATGAGACTTTTTCTTCTGATTTCCCTTTTTGCATGCAATGCAGTGGTCAGATAACTTAAAGTTCTTCAACGAGACACCCTCAACTAAGTCATTAGCCACTAAATAATTCATCTTTCGAACATGAATATGACCCATTCTACGATGCCATAGAATAGAGTCCTTCTCGGTTGCTTTGGAGACAAAACATGTTTCGATAGACGTTGATACTTTAGAACTCATATTTAAGACATAAATATCATTTGTTCGTGGTGATCGCATGACAACCATTTCCTCGGGAATCACATATCCCGGTTTCAAGATAAGACACTCTTTATTAGTGAATACCGTGGTGTACTTCTTATCGCAAATCTACGACACACTCAATAAATTATGGTCCACCGTGTCATAGTAATTGACCTTTTCAAACGTAATATGACCATTTGAAACTTCACCTTCTTGTGTGATCATGCCCCCAGAATTCCCAGCATACGCTACATACCCCCTTGAATATTTCTCACATTGGTTAATAGGTCGAGATTTCCAGTGATATGACGAGAACATCCACTATCCATTATCCAGTTTTCACCAAACACAGTCTTTGATGTACCCTATACACAAAGTAAAAGTGATTAGTTCAAAAAGGCAGCCCAGGCCTCAGTCTTGGGCACCTTCTGAGTTTCTCTTTGATCATTAACTTGAACAGACTTCAACTGTTGTTCAGCCACTTGAGTATAAGTTACCGGCTTCCTAGACTTTCGTCTTAGATAAGCAGCTTGAACAATGTTTGAATTTGTGTTCTTACATATGGGCTCAGTTGGAATGAATTTTGGTTTCACTTGACCATGTGTTTCATTTACATGAATTACCTTACGAGGATTCACGTGTGAAAACATGATATGTGTATCATCCTCACATAACACAGGCCGCTTCAAGATCTCCTTTATCATAGGAACCAGTTTCGAATGGTCCTTGACAAAAGGATGGAGATTTTGAGATTTCTGTTGACCACAGTTTCTGACCACATGACCTTGTTGACCACACAAAAAGCGACTTCGCATGTCAGCATGACCATGTTGAGGTTTGGCAGAAACATATTCAACCGAAGGTTGATACCTTACATTTTAAGTGAAACATTTGGCCAAATCATCAGAAGTTATAGACTTCTTTTTCATATAAAAGTCAAGGTTAGAACAATTGGAAAAAAATTTTAAAGTATCTGTTCCAGTTGATTTTACAAATTGAACCTTTTTAGCATGTTTTAACAATTGTTTTGCTTTAATTAACGGGTCTGATGAGTTCGATGTTTTGGCACAAACATATTGACGTTCCAATCTTTCAACTTATCAGTTTCATTGTAAAAGACGCTCTCAATTAGTTCTGGTTTAACGATACTAATCGGGATATCCTTTTCAGTGAACATCGTATTCATTCCCTTTAACTTAAAAACCCTAGCAGATGATGACTTAGAACTAGGAGGATTAATGAAACGCATTAAGTCCTCATCAGAATTTTCGGTTTTTCTGACTTCTTTTCCTTCACAGGTTTAACTTTCACTTGTTCAACCTTAGTCACATGAGGTTTGTGTGAACCATACACAGCTTCCTCAAATTCATGAGGCTTGCAAAGAATATGATTAGAACTTGTGATGTTCTTGCTCTTGTGTATAACCTCGGGTTCAAACACATCCTCAATAATTACTTTGTCAACATTTTCAACAAAGACTTTGTTGCTTTCAACATGAGGTTTTTGAGGTGCAAGTTGGGTTTTAACAATTTCAGTTTTAACAGGTTTAGCATTTTCTGAAATCACAGGTTCTTTCACAATCACATCCTCTTCTCGTTTAGCAAAAGGATTTGCCTTATAGTCATTATGAAAAGGTGGCAGAATTTCTACAAAACCTATACCTTTCTTTGAATCTTTTTTCTTACTTGACATTTCGATTATTTTGTTTAGCAAAAAGGAAGAGTTTCGAAATTTACCCAATTTGTTCTTCAACTCAAGAACCTCATTCTCAAGCTCGGTTATCTTTGAACGATGTTTCAAGATTTCTTGAAACTTTTGGTCATTAATTGTCATTTTCATAGATAACTCAGCCTTGAGATCGTGGTTACTTATCGACAATGCTTCAATATTCTCTCGATATCTCATTTGAGATTCAAGAGATTGTCGATAAGTATCCTTCAGAGAAGCAATTTCTCTCACTAGACTATCATTGTGATTTTTCAAAGACTCTATCTTAGGTTTATTAGTCTCACATTCAACACAAGTTACTTTAACATATGAAGTACCAGATATAGAATGACTAACATCATTGATCCTAGCCATAGAATCAAACACAGTTGGAGGCTTGTCACATGAGTCGATAGAATCAGATTCAGAATCATTGTCAGAGGACAGCTCACTTCCACTTGCGTCTTGAAAGTCTTTAGTTAGCCCAAACATAGCCAAATTAGCTTGAGTATCATTACACAGTAGTCGTTGTGACCAATCATTTCTATCAGCTAATAATGCTTTTGACACAGAAGTAGACGGTTTCTTTTCAGCATCATTACCTCGTGATGTAGAAGAATTTTGAATTTGACCACGAGGACCAGTATACTCCTTTTTCGGTTTGTCACATCCTTTTGCAAAACGCCCGAACTCTTGACAATTGTAACATTTCACTTTTAACTTGTCAAATCCCAATTTCTTGTTCAAGGCAGGAAGATCTTTGCCATTCCTTTGCATGAATCTCTTAACCTTACGGACAATCATAACCATGTTCCACTTTAAATCCATGATCTCTAAATCATCCGGATCAATCTGATCATAATCATCATCAGTTAAATCACTTGTGGCTATCTTACTACTCACCAAATTCTCATATGAAGACATGAAGGCTGTCAGAAAAGCAAAGTTTTGTTCAGCTTCCTTCATGTTTACAGTTGGTGGTGGTGAAGTAAATGGATTTGTAGTAGATGAATTTCCAGACCCAACAGAATCACCAGGTGATCCTGAATTACCAGCAGTGTAAAAACATGCTCTTGATCATTAAAGATGGTAGTTTCTTTTTCACTTGCAGCTTGTGTAAGAAAAGCAGTTACTGGAGAAATTGTTGAACTTAGAGGCATATTACCACCATAGAAAGCAGGATTTTGACTTTCCTTTGAAGATTTCTGACACTTAAGATCATATTCTCTTGCTTTAATCTTTTGCAAGAATTCAATTGCAGTCAAGTCTTCATTCGTGAAATAGTTATTCTCTTTCAGAACTATTAAAAACGTAGAATAAGAACTTGGTAGTGCACTCTTAATAGTGTCAATCTTATCAATTTCAGAAATTTCTAATTTCATTTTATCCATCTCTGCAATCAAATGATTAAACCTGGTAGTGCACTCTTAATAGTGTCAATCTTAAATTTTCGAAACTGAAACTTGAGCATTACCTTCTTACTCTCAGCTGTATTTCCCATACTCCTCATACGAATATGTTGGAATAAGGAAGCACAGATCTTTATGCTACCCACTTGGTGAAAGATGTTTTCGGGTAAAGCCATAGTAAGAGTAGAATAAGCCTTTGTCTCAATCTCTTGTGAATATTGAGAAATAGCTTTAGGAGTATAACCAATAGTGTCATCTCCAATCATTGGAACAACATATACCTCATCTAAGCAATACGAGCAGTCGGGGTGAACAGAACCCAAGGGAGCACGGAAACCGGGTTCCCATTTAGCAAAATCGCTAAATTTCATCAACCTTGGACATTTCGAATGTGAACCTATCTCGGTATCAAGTTGTAATATTTGTTGCATTAACATATTTTGTGAAGCTAGTGCATACATACCAGCCATGTTTGTTAAATGAAAATGTTTTCAAACTCCAAGGGTTAAATTTGAAACTTTTAATTAACAAACTGTGAACAGTTGTAACGAACTATGAACAGTATTTGACGAATCACACTTTAACGAAGTTAAGAGTATTTAGGTAACAAAATAGAAATGATTATAATGAATCTGACACAGTAATCTTAACGAATTGGTTCACAAATTAAGTCAAATAACGAATCAAGTTGTCAACGAATCAGGTGATTCTCTATAATGAATCACGATGTGTAGCCTTAGTGAATTAAGTAACGAATTGGCTACAGTTGATAACGAATCAAACTGATAGCGAACCAGGTTGTTACAACGGTCGTAACAACCCTTTGACAACAAATGCCACGTGGAAAAGTTGTTATAAAACAGTTAACGAGGTGAGACACGTGTCACACAGATCAGTGGACACGAATCAGAATTTGTAACGAATTGATTAACAAATCAATCAATACCCATAACGAATGAGCTTAATATATTAACGAATTAAGCTAAATGACTAACGAAGCGGACTTAAATGTTAACGAATCAAACTTAAAGGGTAACGAATTGATTTGAATCTTCAAATCTTCAAACCTTCAAATGTATTTTAACATATTTCTGGAAATCTCAAGAACACAAACCCAGAAAAAAAATCCATAATACTTAATCAGTACTCAACCAAATCACACACTTAACCTACCAAATTACTCGTAACCACATCACGAATACACTACAATTCATCTCGTAATCAATAAACAATCAATTCGTATCCGATTTGACCAAAATCAAACCTCTGTTTTCTACTAACCAAATCTAATCCAATAAACACTCTAATTCACATCAAAATTCAATTCCAGTACATAACAACTTCCCAATACCTTATCGTATTCAAATCCAATACAAACCATTCATAATTCATCCAATTAAACCTCAATTTGATCCAAAATCAAACTGAACCAAAACTTAACACAAAACAATCAATTATGAATCTAATAACCACAATTAACAATCAAATCAAGCGTAAACGAGAGCACCCAAAGCTCTGATACCACTTGTTTGAACTCAGTGGATGATCCTTAACACACACAGATCACAGATCCGATATGTAAATTATTAACCTAAGGATCTAGTTCATTGTTATACTTGATTATATGTTATATATGTATATAGTAGTTGTATGTATGTGATCGATAATATTAATATGAAGATGAAGATTGAAAGAGAATTGGACAGCAATTCGTTAATGTAATCTCAAAACATAAATTAATAGTGGACATAAGCCACTATATATAGAAGATGGACCTAGTTCGTTAACATTCCATAATGAACTAGAGTCCACTTCGTTACATACACTTTAAATGAACTAACTTAACGAATCACCCCATGATTCGTTAAATATCCTTAACGAATCAGGAGGGTTATTGACTTAGATCTAGTTCGCTAAACATCCTTAGCGAACTAGACAATACTTTAACGAACTACAAAGATAACTTAGTTGTTTATTACATAAATCAAACGACAAATACGCTAACGATAAATACAAAGACTCGAGACGTAAAACCGTGTACTAACAACTTCACTGTTGCAATGACTTACTCATTCTTATGACTTAGCGCGTCGACGACCACATTATCTTTACCAGGATAATACTTAATGTCGCAGTCGTAATCCATAATCAACTCCAACAATCTCCTCTGTCTCATGTTCAATTCCTTCGGATCGAAGAAGTACTTTAAACTCTTATGATCCGTATAAATAGTACACTTAGTACCATGCAGGTAATGCCTCCATATTTGAGAGCATGCACAACTGCTACTAGTTCCAAATCATGCGTCGAATACATACTCTCATGGACTTTCAACTGTCTAGACGCATAAGCCATCACCTTTCCTCGTTGCATCAGCACGCAACCTAACCCACGATGCGAAGCATCAGTACAAAAAACCAAATCCTCGTTACCGTAGGGTAAGGCAAGGATTGGAGCTTGCGTGAGTCTTTTCTTTAACTCCTGAAAAGCTTCTTCTTGAAACTTACCCCAACTGAATACTATCGACTTTCAGGTCTTACCGATCAACGGTGCGGCAATCTTGGAGAAACCTTCGATGAATCTCCTATAGTAGCCAGCTAACCCTAGGAAGCTTCGTATATTAGTCGGATTCTATAGAGTCTTCCAATTCGTTATCGCCTCAATCATAGATGGGTCCACGGTAATCCCTTCAGGATTTATCACGTGACCTAAGAATTGCACTTCTCGTAACTAGAACGCGCCTTTCGAAGACTTAGCATACAATTTCTCTTTCTTCAGAGTCTCCAATACCTCTCTCAGATGCTCAGCATGATCAGACTCGCTTCTTGAATAAGTCAATATATCATCGATGAAAACGATAACTGACTTATCCAACATTGACCGACACACCCTATTCATCATGTCCATAAATGCTGCAGGAGCATTTGCTAGACCGAATGACATTACGAGGAACGCATAATGTCCAAACCGCGTTCGAAACGTTGTCTTAGGGATGTCTACCTCTTTCACGTTTAACTTATGATGGACTGACCTGAGAATCAACTTGAAACTTGCAGTTGGTCAAACAGATTATCAATCCTTGGCAAAGGATACCTATTCTTTATCGTAAGCTTATTCAACTCACGATAGTCTATGCACATTCTCATGCTTCCATCCTTATTCACGAATAAAACTGGTGCGCCCCATGGGGAAACACTTGGTCTAATAAAACCCTTGTCGAGGAGTTCTTGTAGTTGTGACATCAATTCCTTCATTTAAGACGACGCTAGACGGTAAGGTGCTTTCGCGACGGGCTGGGCTCTTGGTACTAAATCTATCTGGTATTCTATCTCTCGCTCCGGTGGCAAACCCGGAATATCCTCAGGGAATACTTCTGGGTAGGCACCACACCCTCGCCTTAACAAACCCTCGGCTTTTGTCATCGAAATTACATTAAGCCCAGTACTTTCCTTATCACCATAAACCGTCACCTCACTACCATCCAAGGACTTTATCTTTAACCTTTAACCATAAACCATCACCTCAGATAACCAATCCATTCCCAAAACCACATCGAACCCTCCTAAGGTCATAACGTACAAAGTAACAGGGAACTCCCTCTAACTCTATCTTACAGTACTTAACCATTCTCATTATTTTAACCGAAGTGTCACTAACGGTTTCTACTATAAATGTTTCAGACACTCGGCAACATTTCATTTTAGCTAGTTTACTAAATGGCGTAGCTACAAAACTTTGTTTGCTCCTGAATCAAATAATACTGAAGCGGAAATACCGTTTACTAGAAACGTACCTGTCACGACATCTGATATCTACTTGGCTTGCTCTTGGGTCAACATGTAGTCCTTCGTCTTTGGCCTTGATGGTTCAGCATTTTTTGCCGCTTCCCCAGCTTCAGTACACTCTATGGCCATGTGGCCCGTCTTAGCACACCGGAAACACGCCGGCTTCTCGCTGCACTCATGAGCATAGTGCCCCACCTTTCCACACTTATAACAGGTGTTTGACCCTACTCTACACTCTCCCCCATGCGCCTTCCCACATTTATAACAAACATCTGATCCTTTACCCCACTTGCACTCACCACCGTGCATTTTACCACACGACCTCTTCTCCCATACTTTCTGCTTCTTATCCTTGGAGTTCCATAACTGAGTACCGGGTCATTTGACATTGACCCACTTCTTATCTTTCTTCTCTTCTTCCACCACAATATCTTCCGCAGCCAGGTCTGCATAAACCATCTCTGCAAGCTCAACAACAAAGTCAAAGATAGTAGGTATGCTCGTCATGACTAGCGTGCGGACTCTTTGTGGCAATCCACTCACATAGCACTTGATCCTTTTAGCCTCGGTGTTAACCGGGCCAGGAACTAACCTAGACATTCGGTTAAACTCGGTGGTATACTCACGATGTGTCATCGTCCCAGCTTTCAAATTCAGGAACTTCATCTCCGCCCTCTCAACCTCGGCGTCAGCACAAAATTTCTTCATAACCAATCCTTTCAGATTCTCCCACCTCATAGCCTTGATTTCCTCTTGACTATTCCTCTGCTCAACCGATTCCCACTAGTACAGTGCTTCTTCACCGAATGACTGAGTAGCGTAACCCACAGCTTGGTCGGTACGGCACTCGCTAATGCGGAAAATTTTATCCATGGCGGTTATCCACTAAAGAGTAGCGATTGCGTCTCCCAAACCAGTCAGCTTCGGCGGGTCACATCCTTTGAAGGACTTATAGTTGCACCCACCTCGGCCCCTTTTCTTGTCATCGACTTTCACAGACTTAACCCCACTCGAGGCCTCCTTCCCTCCTTCCTCATCTCTCCTACCATCAACACCCTCCCCTTCAGCAGTTCTTTCACGGCTTCCAGCAGACCCTCCAAGAGTGATGTTTTTCACAGCAGTGGCTACAGCTTGAACAATAGATGTTTGAATTGCGGGATCCAGTTGAACCCCTTCGCGGTTATCTGGGTTTCTTCCAGCTGCGCTTCCTTCGTCTCCGGTGTTGGAAGCTGTTCCTATCTAGGGTCGTTGGACAGTACGCGGTCTGCCACGACGTCCGGTGCGACCTAAAACTCCAGCAATTTCTCCAGTTCCAGCCATCGTATTTTACAATGGAAAACACAAACGTCATCACTCATGGAACTAGTTATTACAAGAAAGTAAGGATAACAGGTAATAACAGTGGCCAGCTATGATTAGCTGATCACGTTACTTTCCGTGTTCTATACACTTCCCCTTATGAGTCTATTTGTGCTTGTTCTACTTCTAAACACTCAATCAATGAAAACAATCAATTAATCCTATCCCTAACATTCACATATCCTTTCTTTAGCAATTAAGCTAACATTAACATACATTTTTAACCACACACATTACCGTTACTGAGCTTGCTCGAGTGACATATGGCTACCTTGAAGATTGTTGGAGAAATCGAGATCCACAATTTCACCGACAACTTCAATTAGTGAAAACCCTTCGAGATTCCATATTTATGATCCCTAAAGGTTTGAAAAATGTTTAATCAATGTCCCGTTCTATATTCTTATTAAAATGATTGCTTTTTCTAGAAATCCTACCATCAACGAGTAGATTTATATCCTCATTTGAACAAAATACTAGTAGCGGTTTGAGGTATATCTAAAGGAATCAGAATTGAGTGATTCAAGTGCCCACATGTTCACATTGCAAAAATTTGCATGATTAATTACTTATGGTGGCTAGAATACGTCGTTACTTGTCAGTCAGAAATAACCCTAGTAAGATATGTTCATTTCACAAGTGAAAGGGAGAATCCAACGATTCTTGTGTAGAATCGGTTAATCGAGCAACACCACGATGATGTTTCTATGCGAAACGCATCTTTAATCGACTATATCTTTAGAAAAAGGTTTTTACAACGAAAACCCCACAAGTAATCCACACCGATACACTAAACCTGTAACTATTTACTTGCCTAGTTACAAGAAAAACCATTCAGCTCCTATACTATCCTGGTGCATCAATTTAACTCACAACAATCGCCTGATTCTTTGGTTATAGACTTGATCATGCTGTAAACTTGTTACATGCGATTCAGTCATAAAACATAGCTTTGTCTATTGACGATGGTGGTGATTCTGATTTTCGAGTTTGTTTTCACTAATGATCCTTTTTCCAAACGTGCTTCTTTACTACTTAATATCATGAATCGAATGTTATCCAAGGGAACAAGCTTAAACCATTAGTTTATGTCTCTAGTATCTCTCACTAGTTGATTTTTGCAAAGGTAGTAAATGAGAATGAACGGAACTGATGGTTGGGTTTTGTATGGTTTAATGTCATACTTTCTATATTCCGTAATGCCTCGCAATCAATATCATACTTAACACTAAGGCCATCCTTTTATTTCCTTTCTTGATTATTTCAGGTTCTACATTTCACGCATATCACATTTCACATTTCAGTTATGCACAACCATTTACACAAACTAATAACATGGGCTCTTACTTTTAACACATTTTTTTATTCGAATTAGTGCGACATGTTTTAGTTAATATTACATGGTTTTTGCACTTCCTAAATTGTGAAGTAGTTTTGTTTTTTCTTAATTTAGTGTAAGGACCCGTTACCGGTTCCCTACTTTTGACGTTGGATTTACTCATAAACACAGTTCTAAATATCAGAGTTAATTAAAACATTCGCAGAATATTAAAAACTTTCATAAACATTACACTGAAATTCATAACTTTGTCTTTAACGAACATATTGTCTTTCAAATCAAAAACATTAATTAAAAACGTCTTAGGTCTTCAGATGCCAGACAATATGTGCAATACCCGAAGGTTGTTCACATACTGTCAAGCATGCAATCATAACTATCACATTCGTCATTAAGACATACACTTACCGTTAAAGGTAAGTGTATTAACATTCACATCGAGTATGCACACAGTCTTGAAAACATAACAAGGAAATGGGGCTAGAAACTCACCTGAATGCGGTTACGTTCATCGTTTATGGTAATCCCTTTCTTGAGCTGTGCACGACTAACTGTATAACATTACACGTATCAATTTACTATCACTACCCATATCGTATTTCTAGTTCATTTATTATCCACAACGAACGAGGTCCGGGGGCAGCGCCTCTGGTAGCGGGATTCTAGGGGCGGCAGCCCCTAGCAGGGTCCAAGGGGCAGAGCCCCTGGCTGGGGTTAATTGTCTTATTTCTATTAATTGTCTCAACACATTTTCCATTAGGATTTTGAATCATTAACTCATTAGCTATAACAAATTAAGCCTGGTTCACTAACTAATTCGTTACTTTCATAATCTAGTTCGTTTAATGATTCGCCATCTGATTCGTCATTCCAATTCGTTATATGAACAAGCCCTAATTCGTTATCTTATTCTTAACGAATTGGCGAGTAACGAATCACCTGATTCGTTATTTGTTTCGTTGACTGATTCGTGATTTGGTTCGCTGTCTAGTTCATTATTTTGGGAATAACGAATGGGTGAACTAATTCATTGTTTGGGCCTAACGAATTGGTGAACTAATTCGTTATTTTGCCTTAACAAATTGGTTAGTTGATTCGTTACCTTACACCAATCTTATTCAGACTTGACTCAGGGTCAAAGTCAAAATCGTCAAGAATACCATATAGTCAACATATCTTAGATCTGCAAATTAAACCTTCGTTTCTTAACCAAATAACACGATTTAGGTATCAATGGATTCAGAATTACAGCGCCTACAAACCCTAACCCTTTGTTCATCCAAATATTCAAGTTTATGGAGTGCAATTTAGGCATATATGTTTCGGGTTCTTTAGGTTGCCAATTAACCTATCAAACTGTAATGGATTTCAGTGAGGTTTGTTTTGTTGGGTTCGTTTTTATCATTCTCAAACAGATCTAAGATCCCCCAAACAAATCCGAACCCTAATGAACGATTTCTAATTATAAACGTACCTTAAACGAGCTGAACTACGAACACGGTTAAACCTAGATTTTGTTTTGGTCCGTCACAATGTTCCAGCACCAACAAGCTCGGGTTTTCGCCTTCGGATCTTGGTTCGGGTTATAAGATGGTGTTTGTGTGTGTTTTTGATGGTGTAGGCAATGGTGTAGAGATGGATAAAAATGGAAAGATTTAGGGTTTATGGGGTACTTATACTCCCTTAATCCCATGGACCTAAGGCCCATTCCATCTCTTATTCCATCTTTTAAAGTCCAAGCCCAACATCTTATAGTTTATTTATCTAAACCAACACACGACAACTTATTGACTAAACGAAATTTCATATATTTATTATAATCAAAGTAGGATGTTACATTTAGTTATACAATACGTGATATTATTACTTATTTAAGATTTCAGTCAGGTAAGTATTTGTTGAAAATGTATACTATTAATATAAACACAAAAGATCCAGTTATGGGTCACATGAAGGTAAAATTTGATTACTTTTGTGTTGACGTTTTAGAGAACTCATTATTGAGCATAATTATGACTGCCTTCTAACGATTTATAGAGATCGACTGAGACTTAAGTAAATGTGAACAACTATTTAAACGAATCTGAATCAAAGTGTTGAAACCTACCAAGGATCTAGCCGAGTCGATACATCGATTAAACAATACGAACACGAGATTGATAAACAATAAATATTATACTTTATTTATATGCTAGAGATGAATACATTATGGTGTAAACAATAAGTTATGGAGTGAATTAACTTAGATCTAGATCTCTCTATATATATGTACACTACATAATTATGAGCATGACTAGCATATATATAGGCCATATGCTCTAGTTCGTTAAGTTAGTCTAATTCGTTATATCTTCATAACGAGTTAGACACCATTCGTTATGATTCCATAACGTATGGTAATAACTTAACGATCTAGCCCTCATTCGTTACGCTTCCATAATGAATGGGCTCATAACTTAACGAACTAGTCTAGTTAACTAACGAATGGGTCTCATTCGCTATACAATCCATAGCGAACAAGCCATTTTACATCAAATAAACAACCTAGACTATCTACAACTTATTCGATTGCTACGGACACCAAAACCGTGCACTAGCAGACACCCCCTTTTCCGTAGCTATCGAATACTTTAACTGCAAATCACCAGTCACAAAAACCGTGCACTAACACAAAGAATATCTGGGCTAAAAGTAACATGTGAAGGCTTGATTTGTTTTCTTTTTATCATTATTTTTTTGTTGATGTATTTTTCTATTTCTGAATAGGGTCTCACTGTCCTTTTTTTGCAGTTGCCATACGAGGTGAAAATTTCATAAAAGTATGATATGTTCTATGATATTAACTTAACTAATTTCGTTGTAATAGGATTCACACTAATATACATGCACATTTATAAGCATTTAATGTTCTACGTTATTATAAGTATTAAAATATATATGAAAACGTTAATTATTTTATCTTGGTTAAGTGGTCATTATTTTTTTAAAATATTTAACATTTAATACAGTTATAATTAAATTATACATTTAGATAAATGTTGTAAAGTTATATATTGTTTTCCTAAATGAGATTTTTTTTTTCTTTATTGGTATAATGTCGCATTAATAGTCATTAGACAAATTATAGTATGAACAAAAAGAAGAAAACAAGAATCAAAGTGCAAACTATTTATATGTTGGAAATTTTTACATGTACCGGTGAGGTGAAGCCAGGGACACACCAACGACAATTACTTGGAGATGATAACAAAGATCAAATGGACAAAATTTTACATAAAAATTACTTTGGACTACAATAAACTTGGGTGTCGCAATAGAATTTCTTTAGTATTTTTTTAATAAAGCCAGTAAAAAGTCTTAGTTTGTTGTTTATATACATTGTGTATTATGTCCCCGTGGTGATCCTTTTTGATATGTAATAAGTTAATTTATGTTTATCCACACCAAGTGTATAAGTGAATTAATTCAAAAAAAGTAGTATGAGTTATTGAACTCATATAGGTTCGATTGTTTCATACTATGTAGTTTCGCTATTGAATACATTGTGAATTAATCATCAACTTCCTTGCTATTTTTATTCAAAGGCTCATAAGGAAAAATATTTAATTCCATTATTGTTTAGATAATAAGTCTCTCGTTGTAAGGCCCCGTTACCGGTGCCTCACCTTTAACGTTGGATTTACTCTTAAACACAGTTCTAAATATCATAGTTATTTAAAATTTTCACGGAATAATATAAAAGTCAACTATTCATTACAAACATCATTAACTTGTCTTTTCAAAACAAAACATAAATCATAGAATTTCAAACATCACAACAAATCTCCAGATGCCAGCCTCTTCGGATACTGCCATGTGTCTTCCTCAAACCAGCTATCTCAGTCGATTAACCTGCGTGCATACTAAAAGTCAGCTATGCTGAGTGAGTTCTAGTTAATCATTTAACATACAATACATTCATAACTACGTACTTCCATACGTACTTAATACTTTCATAATTCGTTCATAATATACATACTTGCCTTCATACTTTATTTTAAACTCTACTTTACATTATTCTATTATGCCTCGGATATTATTAGGGTCCGATTATTAGGGTTCGGTCCCTTTTCTGCCATGAGTATTATTAGGGCTCAGTCCCTTTCTACCTCGAGATTTATACAGGGCTCGGTCCCTATTCTACCTCAGATAATATTAGGGTCCGGTCCCTTTCTACCTTGAGTATTATTAGGGCTCAGTCCCTTTCTTCTGTACCTGGCTATCTCTTAAATTCAATCATAACATATGTACATATCATTCGTACATTATACATAACATTCTATCTTGACAGTACGTGCAACATCCGAAGATCATTCACGTACCGACAAGCAATCATTCATACTTTATATACATATCATTCATATCTTTAAACTATCACCCGACGGTACATGCAATATTCGAAGATCGTTCACGCACCGTAAAGCATTCATTTATACATAATCAAGTAAAGCATACACTTACCACTTAAGGTAAGTGAATTAACTAATCACATCGAGTATGCACACAGCCCCGAAAACATAACAAAGAATGGGGCTAGAAACTCACCTGAATTCGGTTACGTTCACCGTTTATGGTTATTCATTTCTTGAGCTGTGCATGACTAACTGTATAACAATTACACGTATCAATTTCACTATCAATACCCATATCGTGTTTCTAGATTAACTATTACCCTCAACGAATGGGGTCCGGAAGCAGCACCCCTGGCAGCGGGGTTCTAGGGACGGCAGCCCCTAGCGGGGGTCCAAGGGGCAGAGCCCCTGGCTGGGATTAACACATTTCCATTATGATTTCATGATAATATTTTATTGTTAATCTCTCAATCCTTTAAGGTATCTTCTTTAAATTAATAAAGTTCAAGGGCTATTTTGTGATTACTTCATTCTTTTCTAAGTCCAGGGACCATTCTGTAATTCTTTCAAAGTCTAGTTCGTTATTCCGCTCTTTAACGAGTTGGAGTTCATTTGTTACTTTTGTCTTCCATAACGAATTGGCTAATTCGTTACATCATAACTAATTGGCCTTTATAGCGAATTGGTCCTTATAACGAATTGGACTTATAACGAATTGGTCCTTATTCGTTTGGTCTGGTTAACGAATTGAACCCTTATAACAAACCAGTCCTCATAACGAATTAGACCTTATAACGAACTGGTTATCATAACGAATTTGGATACGAACTACGGCTAGTTCGTTAAGCTTCCGTTAACGAATCACCCTAACGAATCCTCTAGTTCGTTAACTCTCCGTTAACGAATTAGGGTTAAGTCAGAATGTCAGAACATTCTCTGACATCCTCGTACGCCGCTTTCCGGCGCCGTCGTCGTAAAACTACGATTTCGCCGGAAAAACGAGATGTGACTCATTTTCCACCGTTTTTCGTCCCGTTCGATCCAGATCTGAACTAGGGTGACCCCTTATCTCATCTTTGGTTCGGTTCATACCCGATTCCACCAGAATCTCGTGACTTTAACGGTTTAACGGTGTCGGCTCGTGGTTTCGTGACTAAATCTAACGGGTTTTAGTTCATACAACATCATACTATCATTACCTTGGATCAGGATCGGTTTTCTATCTTGGTTCGGTTAGAGAAAGGAGAGAAATTAGAGAGAGCTTAAGTGTGTGTTTTGGTGGTGTATGAAATATGTCACACCCCCAAATTTCCACTAACGGAGTTTTACCGTAAGGCGGGTGACAAACCAGGATCCGAAGACATTAATCACACCAAACGACATCTATTTGGTCTTAAAAGTTTTCACAAATCAAAATAAAATGTTCAGAGTACTTAAGTGCTAGTGCGGAAGCTAAACAAAGTGCGGGAGCCATCTCCCAAAGCAAGTTTAAATAATTTATGGCGCTACAAGCGCAAAACCAATATCAAATAAAGGTTTTCAAACTTAAACCAATGCGAGTCCATGCATGCAATGTTATCCTAATCCAAGTGCTTGTTAGTGACCTGAGAAAAACATGCTAAAAAGAGTCAACACATATGGTTGGTGAGTTCACAGGTTTTCAAAGTAAGTTATGCTCTATCAGTTCATAAACATTTATAAATAAAAGTGGCCCATGGCTAACTACACTTAGTTAACTCGTTGCCGCATAGTGTTATGTTTCCATCACGACCGAAGCTGACTAGTTATTGCCTCAAGTCAAGTATTGCCAAAACTTAACAATGTTTGGTCAAAATTACACCCCGTTCGACCTCCAGTCGAGAATAATGCAGGGTGGGGTTTGTCAAACCCAATAGTACTATTTAAATTTACCACGCTAGTTAACCTTAGTTAACGGTCCGATGTTTGTGAGGACTTTCCATGGCAAAGAAACACTACGTTATAAGCAACCAAACGGTTGTGTAAAGATTTAGAGCAAGTAAAGTAAAACAGTTTTGCATGTTTCCTCTCCCAAAGGAAGAGTATAAAAGTGGGGCCGTAAACTCACCTTGTTGGTGCTTCGGGTATTACATAAATCCGACCGAAGTAAATGCGTCACGTGCTAAGACCCTCAAAATGCAAGTACGTAAGTAACTTGTGGGATGGTTCCTGTTGGTGCATTTTGTGACCGTCGCTATGCAATTCAGACCAGCGGAGACGCCATAGGTGAAGTTAGAACAACTTCGCCTTAGGCGAAGTTAGAACAACTTCGCCAACGGCGAAGTTAGGACAACTTCACCTTAGGCGAAGTTATCACAACTTCGCCATAGGCGAAGTTATGAACAACTTCGCCTACTGACGCCTACTGAAGTTTATATATATATGCGTGTGTCTTGTTTAGTTTTAGGAATCCAGTAATTCAGAGAGTGTCGAGAGAGAACAAACAGAGATAGAGTGTCGTTAGGGACGAACCGAGGTAGAGCTCACCTCGGGTCGGACGTGTTTCTGTTTATGTTACGGTATGTAACGTGTTTGTTTAATTATTATTTTACAGATCTGCAGATTTATTTATCCCGTTCTTGTATTTGTTCGTGTATTTGTTCGTGTACGTGTTTGTTTTCTTCATCTTTACACCAATAAACGAGTCTAGGAGGATTCCGCACTCCTAGACCTCGTGCGGATCTCGTATCGATCGGCGACGCCCCGGGGGGACCAACAAGTGGTATCAGAGCCTTAGGCTCTTATGCTATGGTTCGAGATCTGCGTTTTGGTGTTTCGGGCACGTTTCTGTGCGTTTCTGGCCGAACAGCGCCGCAGGCGAAGTTATTGTTCATCAGGCGAAGTTGCCGTCACTGTTAGTAGGGTTTCAGCGAAGATATAAGGTTAAGCGAAGTTATCCACAACTTCGCCTACTTCTCAAGTTCGCTTATCAGTCAGGCGATGTTATGGACAGGCGAAGTTAACTTTAGGCGAAGTTAACGAGAAAAAAAAAAAAAAAGTGTTTTGGAGTTTTCGTCTGTATGGCCAGGTGTACATGATTATTGTGAGACCGGAGATGTTGTTCCGTCAACGAATGAAACTTGTTATCTCTGGGTCTTACGTGTGAACAAATTCTTGTCAACTCTGGATATGGAGTTGAGTTTGTGAATGGGATATTGATTGAAACTGGATATTGACACATATTTGGGTGTTTGTGGGCAATGAAATTGTTGTTGTTCGATGTTGACCAACTGAAGAAAGTCAAATTGAACTGAAGGTTTTTGTCATTACTGGATTGCGGTCAGAGCATATTATTTATGTTATTTTCAAGGCGTTCGAGAATTGGATCCTGAAACGTGATGCTTATTTATTAGAGTTAAAATTCTGGAACAAGTTGGATTTAATCGGGAACTAAAGTGTTTATGTTCTTGATCGTTATCCCTGGTGATTGAAGATGCTTCGGATTAATTAATGGTCATGTGTTAGATTCTGTCAAGGTGGTTTTGTGATGAAATTGATCACTTGATGTTGAGTAGTTGAAGATTAAACCTTATCGTATGCCGATGAGTTGGTGAAGTTGTGGAGGAAGCCCAACTTCACGTGTTGGTGAAGTCAGATGGACTCACGTGATTGGTTGAGATGATCTATTGGCACGAGGATGCATGCATTTCAAAGACCTCAATCGTTATAGTCGGAGAAGCTTACACTGAAGGGGAGATCTGATATGGAAGACGCTGGGTGATTGGTAGATTTGTGAAGCTACAAGACAGTTTCAGACACGGCTGGTTGAAGAGCAAACAGAAGATCATCAGTTAAGAGGGAGTCTGTTGGTGCATGTTTTGTAACAGATGATCTTTCGTGTTTGTTAGAATTGAGAGCAACGGTCAAAGGGGAGACTATTGGTGCATTTTGTGACCGTCGCTATGCAATTCAGACCAGCGGAGACGCCATAGGTGAAGTTAGAACAACTTCGCCTTAGGCGAAGTTAGAACAACTTCACCTTAGGCGAAGTTATCACAACTTCGCCATAGGCGAAGTTATGAACAACTTCGCCTACTGAAGTTTATATATATATGCGTGTGTCTTGTTTAGTTTTAGGAATCCAGTAATTCAGAGAGTGTCGAGAGAGAACAAACAGAGATAGAGTGTCGTTAGGGACGACCCGAGGTAGAGCTCACCTCGGGTCGGACGTGTTTCTGTTTATGTTACGGTATGTAACGTGTTTGTTTAATTATTATTTTACAGATCTGCAGATTTGTTTATCCCGTTCTTGTATTTGTTCGTGTATTTGTTCGTGTACGTGTTTGTGTTCTTCATCTTTACACCAATAAACGAGTCTAGGAGGATTCCGCACTCCTAGACCTCGTGCGGATCTCGTATCGATCGGCGACGCCCCGGGGGGACAAACAGTTCCTAGAACCACTAGTATCCAACAATCTCCCATTGTTTTTTAAAAAAACTTTTGACCAAAGTTTGACTTTTGTTGAGTTTGACTAAAGTTGACTTCTATGTTGACCTTTGACCAAGGTTTGACTCCTGTGGACCAAGGACCAAAACTTTGACCGAGTTGACCCGACGACACATTGGTGGCTTATGATCTAACACATTGGCTAACATCAAGCATGTATCAATTTCAATGGTCATGCATGACTAACCCCTTTGGTTAAACCGAAAAGGTTCCTAAGTCAAACTTGTGTCCTAGCAACTCATCAAATCATTTAACAAAGATTCATAGCCCTGGACAACACTTATCAAGCAAATTCAAACTAGCAGTCATATAGTGAGTTATAACCCAGCAAAGATGCACGATTCAAGCATATCACCCTAACTCAATAAATTCTCATTATTTTACACAGAATACCTCTATGTTTTAGGATTTCAAAACTATTTTTGTTATAATTTTCTCATGCATACAAAAGTCATGAAAATTCATATACTACAGCCGTGCACAATCAGGTCTGTCAGTGACCAATCAAAAGTATAAATTCACCAAATACAATATAACTCTAAATAATGTGAGACCAATTGGAGCATGTTCCTAACATCCTAAATATTCTTCCAGATTTGGAATCACTAAATTATCAATTACCATAGTCAAGATATAACACTTATAGTAAGAAGTAATTTCAGGAAACCCGTAACAGTTTTGATAATCAATTTCATAAAATCATAAAAACATAGCAAACGATCTCCAAAAATTAAAAATCATATATCCACAGAAACTAGACACCAAGTAGTATATCATAGAATCATAAACTGTCCAAAACCATTAAGTTATCATCCATAAAACATTAAGTAGCATGTAATGTTTTATGTAACACTTCATAACTTGCAACATACTTACACATATAATTCCACCTTTCATGTAATATAACTTAGCATACATAACATATAACTTAGCATATAACACTTCATGTAGCATCATGTAGCTTATCGTTCATAACATGTAACTTAGCATATAGTATTTAACATGTGACTCTTAGCATGTAATAATGATAATCATTTATTATTGTTGTGTTTATAAGACCACCAACGTACTCGGACCGACTCATGTTTGACACGTGATATGCATGTGGACTATGATGAACTAACGGACTTAACTGAGTATGGTTAACCGAGTTAACCCGAAATTTGCAATTTTCACAGAATATGTGTAAATTAATGAATTAATTGGGTAATTTAGGTTTATATAATCATTGATCATGGGCTTGAGCCCCCGGTCTTTCCTTCTTTCTTTCATTTCAAGTCCATAACCCATGTCCATTTAACCCAACCCTAACCCGACTCATAATAACTCATGTTTTTATTTTATTAACCGAAACGAGAAAACGGGATGTTACAAGTCTTCCCTCCTTAAAGAGGTTTCGTCCTCGAAACCTAACTATCATTAAACAAATATGGATAAAACTTGTGCATCTCCTCCTCGGCTTCCCATGTAGCGTCCGATCCTTTGCGATGCTTCCATATCACTTCCACTAAGGATATAACCTTGTGTCGGAGTTTCTTTTCCTTGCGATCAACTATCTCAATTGGTTGCTCAATGTAATTCAATTGTTCATCAACCTCAATGTCCATTAATGGCACATGAGACGTGTCATTGGCTAGAAATTTTCTCAGATGAGTGACATGAATTGTAGAATGAATTCCTTCCAAGTCTTCTGGCAAGTCTAACTTGTAAGCCACTTCACCTACTCGATCAAAAATCTCTAACGGTCCAATGTACCTCGGACTCAGCTTTCCTCTCTTCCTTAAACGAATAATTCATTTCCAAGGCGAGACCTTGAGCATCACAATGTCACCAACGTTAAACTCAATCGGTCGTCGCCGCTTATCAGCATACGAATTCTGTCGGTCTTGAGCAGCTTTCATGCTTTCCTTGATCTAATCAAGCTTTGAAGAAGTTTCATGAACAACTTCCAAACTTCCCATCTCTTTCTGACCAATCTCTTCCCAACATACCTGGGTTCTACATCTTCTTCCATACAACATCTCGAACGGTGGTATACCAATGCTCGAATGATAGCTGTAGTTATAGGAGAACTCTTCCAGATGCAGATGATCATCCCAACTTCCCCCAAAGTCTAAAACACAAGCACGTAGCATATCCTCAAAGGTTTGGATCGTCCTTTCAGTCTGTTCTTCTGTTTGAGGATGATACGCCGTACTGATGTTTAATCTTGTCCCCATGGCTTCATGGAACTTCTTCCAAAACCTCGAAGTAAACCGAGTATTTCTATCGAACACGAACGGTAACGGTACTACATGCTTCGTCACAACCTCTTAATGAACAAGTTTTTCTAATGTTTTTGACGAGATAACCTCTCCCACTCTTGGTCAAACGGTCCACTATCACCCCAATGGTATCATGTTGCTTAGTTTACGGGGTAGCTTAGTTATGGAATCCATGGTGATGTGTTCCCATTTCCATTATGGTATCTCTAGTGGCTGCATCTTCCCATAAGGCTTCTGGTACTCTGCCTTGACTTGTAAACAAGTTAAGCACTTACTGACATAATCTACTACATCTTTATTCATTCCCAGCCACCAATAATCTCTTTCAAATCTTGGTACATCTTAGTAGCTCCTGGACGAATCGAATATCTTGACTTATGAGCTTCATCTAAGATTTGACCTCCGAGATCTCCATGGCGTGGAATCCACATACGGTCAAACCTAGTCTTAACACCATGAGTGTTTTCCATCAACTCGTCCTATTGGCCGAAAATCCTTTCTTTCTTCGTTAGCCCTTCATCTACCAGCACCTCTGACTGCACTTTGGTAATTCTTCAAAAAGAATTGAATTCATAATCAACTGGTATGACTTCACTGTTGCAAGGACTTCCTCATTCTTATGGCTTAGTGTGTCGGCGACCACATTAGCTTTACCATGGTAGTACTTAATATCACAGTCGTAATCCTTTATCAATTATAACCACCTCCACTGCCTCATGTTCAATTCTTTCTGCTCAAAGAAGTACTTTAAACTCTTATGATCTGTGTAAATGGTACACTTAGTACCATACAGGTAATGCCTCCATATCTTAAGAGAGTGCACTACTGCCGCTAGCTCTAAATCATCCGTCGGATAAGTACTCTCATGGACTTTCAATTGTCTAGACGCGTAAGCTATTACTTTTCCTCGTTGCATCAACACACAACCTAACCCACGATACGAAGCATCAGTACAAACAACCAAATCCTCGCTGCCATCGGGTAAAGCAAGGGTTGGAGCTTGCGTGAGTCTTTTCTTTAATTCCTCAAACTCTTCTTCTTGGCACTTTCTCCAACTGAATTCTACAGACTTTCGGGCCATACTGGTAAACGGTACGGCTATCTTGGAGAAACCTTCGATGAATCTCCTATAGTAGCAAGCTAACCCTAAGAAGCTTCGTATATCATGGTAATCCCTTCAGGACTTATCACGTGACCTAGAAATTGCACTTCTCGCAACCAGAACGCAGATTTCAAAAACTTAGCATACAACTTCTCTTTCTTCAGAGTCTCCAATACCTCTCTAAGATGCTCGGCATGATCAGACTCATTCTTAGAATAAATCAATATGTCTTCAATGAAAACGATAACTGACTTATCCAACACCGGCCGAAACACACTATTCATCATGTCCATAAATGCTGCAGGAGCATTCCTTAGACCGAATGACATCACCAGGAACTCGTAGTGTCCATACCGCGTCCGAAACGTTGTTTTAGGGATGTCTACCTCTTTCACTTTCAATTGATGATAGCCTGATCTGAGATCTATTCGTGAGAACCAACTTGAACCTTGCAGTTGGTCAAACAAATCATCAATCATTGGCAAAGGATATCTATTCTTTACCGTAAGCTTTTTCAGCTCGTGATAATCTATGCACATTCTCATACTTCCATCCTTCTTTTTCACGAACAACACCGGTGCGCCCTTCGGGGAAACACTTGGTCTTATGAAACCTTTGTCGAGGAGTTCTTGTAGTTGGTACATCAATTCTTTCATCTCAGATTGTGCTAGACAGTAAGGCGCTTTCGCGACGGGCTGGGCTCCTAGTATTAAATCTATCTGGAATCCTATTTCTCGCTCCGGTGGCTACCCCGGAAGATCCTCAGGGAATACTTCTGGGTAGTCGCACACTATAGTAACATCTTTCATTTCTTTCGTCTCGGCCGTAGTGTTGACAACATACGCCAGGTAGGCACCACACCCTTGCCTTAACAAACCCTCGGCTTTTATCATCGAAATGACATTAAGCCCAGAACTTTCCTTATTACCATAAACCGTGACTGCACTACCATCCAAGGACTTTAGCTTTATTATCCTACTCTTACATACTATCTGAGCTTCGTATTCAGACAACCAATCCATTCTCAATACTACATTGAGTCCTCCTAAGGTCATAACATACAAAATAACAGGGAACTGTCCCTCTAATTCTATCTTACAATTCTTAACCATTTTCATTATTTTCACTGAGGTGTCAATAGCGGTTTCTGTTTATGAAGGTCTCAGACACTCGGAAACATTTCATTTTAGCTATTTTATTAAATGGTGTAGCTACGAAACTTTTATTCGCACCCGAATCAAATAATACTGAAACAGAAATACCGTTTACTAAAAACGTACCAGTCACAACATCCGGAATTTGTTTAGCTTGCTACTGAGTCAGCATATAGGCTCTAGCCCTTGGCCTAGCTTGATCACCATCCATCTTCCCACTTCCTCCAGCTTCACCCTTGGTGCAATCTCAAGCAAAGTGACCCGACTTACCGCACTTGTAACACGCGGGGTTTGTAGTAAAATCTGGAGCATAATGCCCCACCTTCACGCACTTGTAGCAGGTGTTCGTACCAAACTTGAACTCACCAGCATGACTCTTCCCACACTTATGACAAACGTCTGAACCTTTACTCTACCTGCACTTGCCACCGTGTGCCTTGCCACAAGTCTTACAAGACTTCTTCTCTCATACCCTCTGCTTCTTGTCCCTAGGGTTCCGCAACTAAGTACCGGGTCGTTTAATATGAGCGACCCATTTCTTATCCTTCTTCTCTTCTCCTACAACCACATCGTCCACGGCTAGGTCTTCATAAGCCATCTCTGCGAGTTTGACAGCAGAGTCAAAAGTAGCGGGTTTGTTTTCCCTGACCAACGTGCGGACCTTCTGTGGCAATCCCATCATGTAGCAGTTGATTATCTTAGCCTCAAGGTTAACCATATAGGGTACCAACCTAGACATTCGGTTGAATCTGTGGTATACTCACGATGTGTCATCGTTCCAGCTTTCAAGTTCAGGAACTTCATCTCCGCCCTCTCAACCTCGGCATTAGCACAGAATTTCTTCATAACCAGTTCTTTCAGATCCTCCCATTTTATAGCCTCGATTCCCACCAGTACATCGCCTCATCACCAAATGATTGTGTGGCATAACCGACAGCTTGTCCAGGATGGCAGTCGCTAATGCGGATAACTTTTTCCATAGTGGTTATCCATTGAAGAGTTGCGATCGCGTCCCCTGGTTATCCATTGAAGAGTTGCGATCGCGTCCCCCAAACCAGTCAGCTTCGGCGGGTCACATCACTTGAAGGACTTATAGTTGCACACCTCGGCCTCTTTTCCTATCATTGACCTTCATAGACTTAACCACAATCGAGGCTTCCCTCTCTTTGTCGTCATCGTTCTTACCATCTCCTTCTGCTATTCCGCGGTTCTTTCACGTCCTCCAGCAGACCTTCCAGGAGTCATATTCTTCACGGCAGCTGCTACCGCTTGAACAATGGCAGCTTGAATAGCAGGGTCAAGTTGAAACCCTTCATTGTTGCTTCATTTCATCCAGCAGCTCTTCCTTCATCTCCTTTGTTTCTACAGAAGGTTGTTGGACACGACGAGCCCTGCCACGTCGTCTTGTGTGGCCTCCTGCTCCATGAACTGCCCCAGATCCAGCCATCGAATTCTGGAAGGGAAAACACAAACGTCATCACTCAAGGAACTATTTAGTACAAGAATAGTAAGGCTAACAGGTAATAATCCGAATTAAATTTTGGACCGATACAAGAATAGTCAGTACGTTTTTCTTATTTTACAAAAATATGCTGAAAAACACTCGTTTTCGCGCTGTTTTTCGCACTCGAACCAGTTTTCTTGCGAAAAACCGAATCCGAATTAAATTTTGGACCGATATTTACGCATGGCATAGAAACCGAGGCATTAATGGGCCAAAAGGAGGCCCAATGGGCCCCTTTATGGGCTGACCACAAAAAATGGGGTGGGACCCCTTGTATAAGGCTTGTTATACAAGCTTGTTACTTGATATTTTGCACATTAACCAAACTAAGATCAAGATCAGCTGAGTTCTGCATCATCCCTTCCAAAACCCTAAAGGTAAACATTAAATTCATGAAGATTTCAAGCTTGTTTAGTAACATTTAAACATAGAAAATTAGTTCTTGATTAGTATTAAACATGTTTAACCATCCAAAAAACATAAAAATAAAGTAAAATCATGTTTTGATGTTAAACATGTCTACAAAGCAGAAACATATTGATATTTGGTCAAAAACACGGATTAGAACATGAATACTGTTGGGTTTTATGCAAGTTTATCAAAGTCTAAGTTAACCATATTTAACTAGAAAAACACAACGGAAGCTAGTGTTTTAAAACTTGTTAATGAACATACCATTATGTTAAAACTAAAAACCCGAAGCCAAGGATCAAAATTACAAGAACAAGATGCTCACAAAATGTAAATTGTACCTTCTTCTACCTTTAGAAGAACAAGTGGGTTGTTGAAGGGGATGGTGGATGAATGACAAGCCTCCAAAGAAGAAGACCTCAAGAGTGTGATACCCCAAGCTATTTGTGACAACACCAAGTTGTTTTGCTAGGATTTATGAACACAAAACAAGCTCACAAAGCTCTCCCATTTTCTGCTGCTGCTGCCGTGAGTTTTTAGAGAGGGAGAGAGAGATTTTTGAAGCTTGAAAAACACTTGAAAAGATACCAAGAGTAGGTTAATTGCATGTATTTTGTATGGAGTGTTTTTAAAACAAGACATCATGACATGCAAAGGTAGCATGCAATCTAATTGGACCAAAACCTCCACCCACTTGAGGGGTGGACGGTTTCTTCTTTTTTTTTTTTTTTTTTTTTTTTTTTTTTTAACCATTTAAAACATCTCCATCTCATATTTTATAAAATTAAATTTATAAAACATACATGCTATTATAATTATTTAACCAATCAAATAATTAATTAACATAAATAAATTATCCAGATAATTTATTTAAATCCTCAAGTGTAATTGTTTAGAAAACCAATTTTCTAAACGCGTAGTGTTCGGTATTCGTTTAAATGATTAAATCATTAAAAGAATACATTTGGTGTTGTCTTGCTTGTTATTGGGTATGACCCGACTTGGATCAAACACAGTTAGCCACATTAGTATAAGTATGTGTCTCGGGCATACGTAATTCCAACAATCTCCCACTTGCACGAGATACATAGAAAATTAATGCAAGTGGTGAATACCGCCTAACAACAGTTCACCACCCCTAATGTGTTTGACTAAGTGCCATTCAATAACATCATCCCTTCAAGTCCCTTACTTGATATGATTTAGGTGAATCTATCATTATATCCCTTTGTTGCTAGATGTCATGTTGGATCTAAGAGACATAGGCGATCATTCTCTTTACAATTCAACTTTATCAGGCCTTAGACATCTAAACTCTCAACACATAAGAGGAACAAATTCCATCTTGACTGTATACGCCTCTCACTATCACTTTATACTCCACCCGAGCTCATCCTTATGTACCATCTTTTACGAATAGCGAAGGGGAGAGTCAAAGTGTAATACTTGGTGAAAATCAAGACCCAGTATACATCTCAGGTCTAAGGATAATATGAAATTCTCCTTTACTCAAAATTACTAATGATCAGGTCCATCGACTCCATGTAGTAATATTGAGAGCGGGTCAGTCCAATATTTGTATCCCACAAATATCTATGAACCTTGGCAGCAAACCTATGCTCCATATTCATTCCTTATGAATATCCACCAATTCTAGTTCATAATAGTCTTGCTTCATATTTGTTCCCACAAATGTGATCGACTACGGACTTTTAGAATAAGATAACTTATTCATGGATTAAACATGCAAAATTAGAATTTAACTCAAGATTCCATAATCATATAAAAGAGTTAAATTACAAAAGTCTTTTAAACGTAAATACAAAATAGATCAAATCCAATTACTAGAATATCGAAGTCCTAAGCTACTCGCATGACGCTCATGTTTCGGTCTTTCTAGGAGCTTCGTGAATGGATCCGCAAGATTTTGATCAGTTCCAACTTTGCGAATACATATCTTTCCTTTTTCAACTTCATCCCTTATGTAGTTGAATCTCCGCTCTATGTGCCTTGTCTTTTGGTGCGAACGAGGTTCCTTGATTTGAGCAATCGCACCCTCGTTGTCACAAAAGATTTCTAGGGGGTCTTGAATGGTAGAGACCACCCCTAGATCAGTAATGAATTTCTTCAACCATGCAGCTTCCTGAGCTGCCAATGAAGCGGCGATGTATTCTGATTCTGTAGTGGATAATGCTACCACTTCCTGTTTTGAGCTCTTCCAAGAGACAGCTCCTCCATTAAGAGTGAACACATACCCAGATTGTGATCGAGAATCATCTCGATCAGTTTGAAAGCTCGCATCCGTGTAACCTTTTATAGCGAGTTCCTCCTCACCAGATCCATATATCAGAAACATATCCTTAGTTCTCCTAAGGTATTTCAATATGTTCTTAACAGCCATCCAATGACTGTTTCCTGGATTCTGTTGGTATCTGCTTGTCATGCTCAAAGCGCATGACACATCCGATCTAGTACATATCATCGCATACATGATGGATCCTATAGCAGAAGCATATGGGATTTGTTTCATTATCTCTTGCTCACCCTTTGAGCTTGGACATTGAGCTGAACTCAATATAGTCCCTCTTTGAATAGGTACCAAACCTTTCTTGGAGTTTTCCATCTTGAACCTTTTCAAGATTTTATCAATGTATGTACTTTGGTTCAAACCTATCAAGCGCCTTGACCTATCCCTATAGATCTTTATTCCCAAAATATAGGCAGCTTCACCAAGATCCTTGATGGAAAATCTACTTCCAAGCCAAGCCTTAACGCTTTCCATGGTTGGAACGTCATTTCCAAATAGTAGAATGTCATCGACATACAATACTAAGAAGGTTATTATACTCCCACTAGCTTTCTTATACACACAAGCCTCATCAGCGTTCTTGATGAATCCAAAATTTTTGATTTCTTCATCAAAACGATGATTCCAAGTTCTAGATGCTTGTTTCAATCCATAGATTGATTTCTTTAACTTGCATACTTTATTAGGATGTTTCGGATCGACAAAACCTTCAGGCTGAACCATATAGACATCTTCCTCAAGATATCCATTTAGGAAAGCGGTCTTGACATCCATTTGCCAAATTTCATAATCATAATGTGCAGCTATGGCAAATAATATCCTAATAGACTTTAGCATTGCTACAGGCGAAAAAGTTTCTTCATAATCAACCCCTTGAGTTTGAGTGAAACCCTTAGCTACAAGTCTTGCTTTATAAGTATCCAAGTTTCCATGCATATCAGTTTTTCTTTTGAAAACCCACTTACTTCCAACAGCTTTGGAGTTGAGTGGTGGTTCAACCAATTCCCAAACTTGGTTGTCATACATGGATTGCATCTCAACGTTCATGGCTTCAAGCCATTTGTCACAATCATTCTTGGACATTGCATCACGGTATGTGGTTGGTTCATCCGAATCTACCACGTAGCAACCTTCTACAAAAAATCCATATCTTTCAGGTGGATTGCTAACTCTACCAGATCTGCGAACGTTTTGTGTGTTTTGATCAACCACTTGATCACTTTCAACAACCTCTTGTTGAGTGCTAGTATCAACCAATTCTGTATCATCTTGTGGTTCTTGATCCTCATCAAATTTCATTGTTCTATTATTAGTTCCTTCCTTAAGGAACTTAGTTTCCAAGAACTTACCCTTTCGAGCAATAATAACCTTTTGCTCACTAGGGTCGTAAAAGTAATATCCTAAATCATCTTTAGGATAACCTATAAAGATACACTTAGTGGATCGGACTTCTAATTTGTTTGGGGTGTATTGCTTTACATAAGCTTCACAACCCCAAACTTTTAAGAATGATAGCGATGGAACCCTTCCATGCCATATTTCAAAAGGTGTCTTCTCCACTTTCTTGGTTGGAGCCATATTCAATATGCGAACGGCGGAAAGTAAAGCATAGCCCCAAAATGATAGAGGTAAAGTGCTTCTAGC
This sequence comes from Bidens hawaiensis, assembly GCF_021521415.1. Classification (NCBI taxonomy): domain Eukaryota; kingdom Viridiplantae; phylum Streptophyta; class Magnoliopsida; order Asterales; family Asteraceae; genus Bidens; species Bidens hawaiensis. Next base: position 475,357 of record NW_027492418.1, on the reverse strand, counting down.
CATCATCGATCGAACCATATCTAATAGGGTACGATTTCTCCTTTCAGACACACCATTATGTTGTGGTGTTCCAGGTGGAGTAAGTTGTGAAATAATTCCACAACTCTTAAGATGATCTTGAAAAACACCACTTAGGTATTCACCTCCTCTATCACTACGAAGTACTTTGATTGTGGTCTTGAGTTGTCTTTCTACTTCAGTTTTGAAGTCTTTGAACATTTCAAAAGCTTCATCTTTGTGTTTCATTAAGTACACATAACCATATCGACTATAATCGTCAATAAAGGTAATGAAGTATCTTTCACCATTCCTAGTCATTGGTCTAAAAGGACCACATACATCCGAATGTATGATACCCAATAATTCTTTTGACCTTTCAAAAGTTTTATTAAAGGGTTGCTTTGTCATTTTGCCTTGTAAACAAGATTCACATACATCAAATGAATCATACTCATTTGTTTCTAGAATACCATTCTTGCGAAGAGTTTGCATGCGATTCTTGCTTATATGTCCAAGGCGACAATGCCAAAGATAGGAATCACCCAAGTCCTTCTTGAGTTTCTTGGTGTTGACATTGTACATTGAACTACTATGTGACGCACCAATTTGATCTATTTCATATATACCATTCATGGGTATAGCTTTAAAATAAAATATGCCATTCATCAAAACATGAATATCATAATCTATAAATTTAAGATCAAAGCCACATTGTTTTAAAAGGGACACGGAAATAATGTTTCTTCTTAACTTAGGAGCATACAAAACATTCTTCAAAATTACTTCCAAACCACTTGGAAGCTTTAACATGTAGTCTCCTTGGGCTTGGACTTCAACTCTTGCTCCATTGCCCATAAAGAGACTAATGTCCCCTTTGTTGAGTTGTTTACTTCTTTTGAACCCCTGCAACAAATTGCAAATGTGAGTTCCACATCCGGTATCAAGTACCCATGTATTTGAAGAAATAATATTTAGTTCAATATGTATAGTAAAGATAATACCTGAGGTATGCCCCGCATCCCTCTTATCTTTTAACGCTTTGAGATAGGTCGGACAATTCCTTTTCCAATGACCTATCTCTCCACACTCAAAGCATGGATCTTGCGCCGCAACCTTTTGCTTCTTTTCCTTCGGTTTGGTGGGCGTGATTGCTTTCCTCTTTCCCTTTCCTCGGACGTGGCCCTTGCCCTTAGCAACACTTGCTTTGGGGTTGGAGTTATGTCCCCTTTTTCCTTCATCGATTGTTAGAACGGGTAAAGCCTTTTTACCCATTCCCGCTTCGGCCGTTCTTAGCATTGCGTGAAGCTCACCAATGCTTTTGTCCCACCCATTCATGTTATAATTCATGACAAAGGTTTCAAACCTTTTGGTCAAAGAGTTGAGGATCAAATCCGTAGCCAACTCATTAGACACGGGACAATTCAACCTACGAAGCTTTTCGATGTAGCTTTTCATCTTTAGGACATAAGATGAGACGGTTTGGGTTTCCTCCATACGACATGCATGAAACGCTCGAACCGTTTCGAAACGTTCCGCTCTAGCTTGTTGAAGGAACATTTCCTTCAATTGAGTTATCATGTCGTATGCCCCATGATGCTCGAAATCTTTTTGGATTTCGGGAATCATAGTCCCTAACATGAGGCAAGAGGCTTGCACCGAATCTTTGGTGTACTTGACCCAATCGTTATAAGCCTCCTCATTTTCCACGTCAGGCTCGTCGGGAATGGGATCGTCTAAGACATATGATATCTCTTCTTGCTTGAGAACTATTCTCAAGTTGCGATACCAATCCATAAAGTTATTATGGTTTAGACGATCCTTTTCAAGGATGGTTCTTAAGGATAGGTTACGGGTGTTATGGGTAGAGGTGTTTGCATTGTTAGCGGCCATCTACAAAATTTAACAAAGTTTTATTTTAGTATTATAAACAATTTAATTATTAATACCCTTTTATTCCAGATTTTAAAATAATAATTAAATTCTAGAATCCAACGATAAATCAAATTTCGGTTAGGTGACCTTTATCCCGTTATTTGATTTAACAAGGTAGTCAGCCTTGACAATTGCAACCCTTTGCAACTTCTAGAGGTATGGGACCATTCGAAATCCTTATTTCGTGTTGGCATGTTTATCCCATCAACACCATTGGATCCCATGCTTAGGTGACCTTTATCACATGGTTTCCAATTCAAGTCGTCCTTCTTGTATAAACATGTAAGATTAACATACAAGTGGTTAGGTGACCTTTATCCCACAAATATGTTAATATTACCCTAAGTATATTAGTTTGCTCAAAATGGTTAGGTGACCTTTATCCCATTAAAAGTTCCCTAATATGTTAAGTGTCATACAAAAGGATGGTGTTAGACTTGTTTCCTTGGTAATATGAAAAAGGGATTTTTAAATTTTCAAATATTCTAGTTGAAAAACATTATGCCATATCCTAACATGCATTTAGTAATATGGCGATTTTGAAAACCAATTTTCAAGGTTCTAGTTATAATAAAACCAATTTTATTATATGTGAGTGATCGCTTAGTTTTAATAAACCCATTTAATTAAACTAATTGACGCGATATTACCAAATATATATTAGAACCCGTTTTATGCTTGTTGTCGTTCCTATGTGACGGTTTGGATATCCTAATATCTATCAACCACACATTACATTAAGTAAAACAAACAACCAAGCATACACATGCAAAATATAGTCATAACCGAAAACCGCTAAATTTGACCATACTTGTTAGCCGAAACAAGTGTAGGTCATAAGTCACACCTAAGGGACAAAACATGACACAAGGATGGAATGTTGACTCCTACTTGACCTTGCATCCAAATGCTTCAAGTATCCTCTCCAAGTTGTTGTGTTCTTTTTGGGCTTGTTAATGGGCTCCAAACTTCCAAAAGTCTTCTTGGACCCAAGAGTGAAATTTATGGGCCTAATGGGCTTGAATCCCATGATGGGCCGGTGAGGCCCAACAAGCCCAAAATTTCGGCCCAACCAATTTCACCAAATCTTGCATCTTCTAATTTTTACAAAATGTATCCTAATACATATTTTTCTAAAAAAAAGAAAATGCAACTAATCTACTTATTACATACCAACTTATGAATAAATAAATTACACAAGCCTAAGATTATGAATTATTACAACCATATTGAATAATAAACATAATCAAAATACACATAACAACAATCAACACATCCAAGGTCTAGGTTTCGGTTATGACACATCCAAACATACCAAATGTTCTAAGCATGCAATCTAAGCAACCAATGCCCAAACATCACCAAAAAAAAAACGGCCCCCCCCCCAAGAGGCTACGGCCACCCCTCCCAAAATTTTTTTACAATTTTGATATTTCATCATCCAAATGTTAAATGGTTTCCTAAGATCTTTCCATGCATGTCAAGATCTTACAAAACCATGAGGGGTAAAATCCACCAAATTTTCGGACCTCCCTTTTCACCCATGAAAAATCCGAAAAGTATGAACACAAAAGAAGCATAAGTCCTTGTAACCGGCTCTTGATGCCATTGTTGGGTTTTATGCAAGTTTATCAAAGTCTAAGTTAACCATATTTAACTAGAAAAACGCAACGGAAGCTAGTGTTTTAAAACTTGTTAATGAACATACCATTATGTTAAAACTAAAAACCCGAAGCCAAGGATCAAAATTACAAGAACAAGATGCTCACAAAATGTAAATTGTACCTTCTTCTACCTTTAGAAGAACAAGTGGGTTGTTGAAGGGGATGGTGGATGAATGACAAGCCTCCAAAGAAGAAGACCTCAAGAGTGTGATACCCCAAGCTATTTGTGACAACACCAAGTTGTTTTGCTAGGATTTATGAACACAAAACAAGCTCACAAAGCTCTCCCATTTTCTGCTGCTGCTGCCGTGAGTTTTTAGAGAGGGAGAGAGAGATTTTTGAAGCTTGAAAAACACTTGAAAAGATACCAAAAGTAGGTTAATTGCATGTATTTTGTATGGAGTGTTTTTAAAACAAGACATCATGACATGCAAAGGTAGCATGCAATCTAATTGGACCAAAACCTCCACCCACTTGAGGGGTGGACGGTTTCTTCTTTTTTTTTTTTTTTTAACCATTTAAAACATCTCCATCTCATATTTTATAAAATTAAATTTATAAAACATACATGCTATTATAATTATTTAACCAATCAAATAATTAATTAACATAAATAAATTATCCAGATAATTTATTTAAATCCTCAAGTGTAATTGTTTAGAAAACCAATTTTCTAAACGCGTAGTGTTCGGTATTCGTTTAAATGATTAAATCATTAAAAGAATACATTTGGTGTTGTCTTGCTTGTTATTGGGTATGACCCGACTTGGATCAAACACAGTTAGCCACATTAGTATAAGTATGTGTCTCGGGCATACGTAATTCCAACAAATACAACGTTTTTACGGTTTGAAAGTTTGGTTTGATACCAAAACCGAAACCCTAGTCAACAAGGCTGTTAAATGGATGATTTATGCTTGGTTTGATGTTATATGATATGTAGATGCACTGAGTTTGCAACCCGAGACCTGGAAAGTCGTTTAAGCTAGCAAAACTCATCGAAACCGACAAGGTAAACCCGTAACACTACTTTAAGGGCTGTTTAGTATTAGGTTATGACGTACTTGTTTTTAGCTTGTGAAAATTTGCAGCGACATTAGGGATCATATAAATGAGTCCCTTTTTAAATTTGGTAATTTTTCGATAAACGGAAAATATTTGGTGAATTTATTTCCGTTTATGAGCGTTTATTTGGGAAAAATAGCTAAACATATTGAAAAATTATGAAATTTGGTTTTGGAGATTAATATGTGATGTTAAGATCACTGGTAAAGTTTGGGGATCATTGAAAATTCCTAAGTATGGTTTGTGCAATTATGATTTAACCGAATTTTAACAGCCGAAAAACGCACAAAAAGGCATTTTGTCCAAAGGGTTAGATTCTGGAGATTTTTTAGGGGCTATTTAATATCATTTAGGCCATTTGTAAAAATTATCGGATTTTTCGGAGGTCGTTTGATATAAACGGGCCATTTATTACACGATTATAACCAATTAAATGAATTTTTATAAATAAATAATTAATCATAAAATTTCTGAAATATTTTTATAAAATTCTCCATATTTTAATTATTTTTAAAAAAATTTACATAATTTATATATAAGTACATATTTAGTTATGATTAATCAAAGATTTAAATTATTATTGTTTTAACGAAACCGGCAGTTTGATGTTTAACGGACTGACTGGTACGTCAAAATATCAAAAGTGGTCAAATATCATAGTTTTAGATGAATTTGATAAAAACGAACTTTATACGAGAATTCCGAACAATTCGGATGAATTGTACGCGTTTTGTATAATCAAATCCGTGTGAAAACGGAAACGAACCCTGCGATCAAACCAGATATCGAAACTTCAAAATTCTTTCATAAATTAAATCATTTTATCAATCAATATGTTTACTTAAGTTTATGTGATCATATCTAATCCCGAAACGCATAAACGATAAACTTGGCTAGGCCTGGGAAACGGTGAAACTGAGCCAAATCTGGTTTTAAACATTTCATAGTATACAACGTCACAATCTAAGACTATGGTCATGTTCTGGGCCAAACAGCTATAACCAGACTAGTTATACAGCCCAATTTGGTTTACACATTGTACTAGTATTTACAGTACGATACCGGTTATAGGATACGAGTTATAATTGAGGCATAACACTTATTGACGTATATTACCTGCTCAAACTACGATAAGGTGAGTTTCAAGACCCCACTTTCTAAACTGTTTTACGAACTTTTGGGGTGGAAAGCATGTTTGCATATACTTATATACTTGAAAACGTGTGATGATGTGAATTATCTAAGTACTAACACTTGAAAGTCCCCACAAACACAAGTGATTAACTTCGTGCCGGTGACGTGTGGATAGTACTATCGGTTTGACAAACCCAACTGACAGGGCCGATGGGGTATGCCGGAACATGTTAACCCAGTTGCACATTGTCATTTAAACTTATTACATACTGCTATGTGGTGTTAGACATAGTACATACTTGGGACAAAGTGGCTGTTAAATGCCAACAGGAGTGCATGGGCAGGGGTGGCCATGTGTTTTAGCTCGTTTCGGTTTCACTTGTGGCTTAATAATACATCATACACATACATGTATACATACACACTGTAAACTTTACGAACTCGTATACTGATTTCGTTGATACTCGTGGAACTTGAAACTCACCAACTAGACGTAGTTGACCTGTTTTAACATGCTTTTCAGGTAAGCCGAAGTTGATTTGCTTACGTGCTTGGTGTTAGAAGGAAAGTTGAATAGCTGTGAATAGATGCAAATACGTGGTAATGAATAAGAAGCCCGTGAACTCGTTATGTGATTTTCATCTAGTTTGTAAACTTAGTACCTACCAATGTAATATGATGTAAATTAGTTTGTTGAATTTCTTTATAAACAATGTGGTTGATACCAGTGTTATCTGTTACATTCCCGTTTTACGCTTCCGCAACTACCTAGTCAGGGTGTGACAGTTCAACACAATTAATTTATAACATATCTGACTTCTTTACATGCCATGAAAAATCACAAACACACAAATAAAGCATTAAACCCATCATTTATGACTTTCCCATGTCTCATTTAATTTCTCTAAAACACAAATAAATTATTAGTTCATAACCAATTCATTAAGCGAAAACAAATGTGTGATCTAATTCGAATTCAACTATTCTTATTATTATTTACTCATCGGTCTCAACTTTAGTAAAACCACATTGTGTATCTCGTTGTCTCTAAAACCCTTTAAAACTACGAACGAGTATAATTTAATAAAGACAACCCCAAATATACTCAAGAGTGGAGGATATATTCATTGAATTTATATATAATTAAGCTCATACTAAATATCCCCACACTTAAACCTTTTTCGTCCCTGAAAAAGAAATCTACACGGGATCATAACCAAGTGAAAACAACAAACTCCTGGTTTAGTTATTATTTTATTAAAACAATAGTAAGCCCCCAATTGTTTTATTAAAACAATAGTTGCCGATATAGTTGTCCACTTAAACCCAGCCACCAACCATTCAAGCCCCCAATTGCATTAAACGTTTTAAGTTCAAAAATCAAGGATACACCTACCCCATCTTAGACAAAGAGAGCTAGAAGAACTAGAGTCGAAACAAACTGGTTCGACAAATCACAATAAGCCAAGGACCCATTGATGGTACTAATTAGATGCACTCGGTGAAACTTGATGGATGAATGGTCCTGTGGAGGTCGTACGAGCTATTCCTACATATTATTGGACTTTGTCTTAAAAATTCCTAATTTGATATTTATTGACTAAGAACCTTCGAGCCCTAATAGTGTATCCTCAGAGTCACAATCCCCTTGGTAACACGTAAACTCTAAGTCCCGTCTAGTATGTGCATCTTTGGCCTCTTTTACTAACTTTAAAAATGCTTCTTTGGCATTTTACAATACATAACTTTCTCAATACAATTGCTTTTTCAGAACAACTTTTCAGAGTACACATAACTTTCATAACATATTTTTTTTTCTTTTTTTTTCTCTTCTCTTTTTTTCAATCCTTTTTTTTATATCACCCTAAAATATATAACTACTTCTAAGCTCGTAAAATGATGGACATGTGGTGGTGTGCTGGTTTGAGTGCATCTACGGCTTACCATCTCAAAGTTTTTAGATTATGGTAATCCTCCCTAAGCATCGAAATTCGGTTTCACCGTTTTTCAAATTATTATATATATATATATAAAATCTGCTAAAGAGGACTATCAAGTCTAGTTGGGCCTACCGACAGATCCCAAATCAGATATGCAAACCATCTCTTCTTTTATTATTATTATTATTATATTTTTCAAAAGTTCGTGCTTAACGTAGAACAAAAAATATTTTCCTGCTTAACGTAATAATATCATTTCCAGCTTAACGTAGAACAAAAAATATTTTCAAGGGACATTTTTCTTTTTTAAACATTTATTTTACATTCAGTCGCCCAGCCACTTTCATTTTTCGGGCCAATGGCTATCCAGTATGTCTGCAGGCAGATAATGGAACCAAACATATACAAGTATATGTTCCTCGAACTTGAGTAACCGACATAATTTTCAGCGAAAGAAACAAAACATTTTTTATTTATTTATTTTTTTCCTACAACTAAGTAAATTAAATTCGCATCCCCACACTTAGAATGAAATCGTCCTCGATGAGAACAAGGAAAAGAAATAAAATAAAATTAGCAATAAAGCTTAAAAATTTCTAGAATAAAACAGAGAACGGGTTACTCCCCTGGTTAGGTGTGTATCAATCGAATTACCGTATAGCATTTAATTCGCGGCCGCAACCTCGGGAGAACCAGTTCCAAAACGCCATCAAATCTATCATTCGCATAATAATACCTGCAATAACTCAAACTCGCTCGCATGTAGCGGCGTACAAAACAGAAAACAAAAACATAAGAAATAAACATATTTTTGTGTTTTTTTTGCTTTTGTTTGTTTTATATATATTTATATATGTTTTTTGCTTTTGTTAGTTTTATATTATTTTATTTATAAATGAAAAGACAAACATAATAGCCTAAAAATCAGTTGCTCGATTGGAGATTGAGTACGAGCGGCTTCAATTGGGAGGATCCTTAGTAACAAAAATAAAAATAGATAAACAAAGACTCGGGCTGCCTCCCGAGAGCGCTTGGGTTAACGGGTCCTCAGCCTGACCCCTCTCTCACGTCTAACCCAAAGATGCTGTAAGGCGCAAAACCTCGCCTTCCTCCATCCTCGCCTTCTCACCAGTGTAGTGCTTCAGACGGTGACCGTTAACTTTGAAGCTCCCATTCTTGTCTTCAATTTCTACTGTTCCATACGGGAAAACTTCCTTGACCGTGTATAGTCCATACCATCGGGACTTAAGCTTTCCTGAAAATAATTTGAGTCGGGAATTAAACAAGAGTACGGTGTCCCCATACTTGAACTGTTTATCACCTCTCAACTTCCTATCATGCAGCTCTTTAGTCTTCAGCTTATAATTATACGAGTGTGCATAGGCATGATCACGGAGTTCCTATAACTCATGTGTATGATGAAAACGGTTAACTCCAGCAGTCGAAAGATCAAGGTTAATTGTTTGAAGCGCCCAAGAAGCACGGTGCTCCAACTCAATAGGCATATGGCAGGCTTTCCCATAAATCATCCGAAACGGTGTGGAACCGATCGGAGTTTTGTACGTTGTACGGAAAACCCACAAAGCATCATCTAATCTGTCGGACCAATCCTTTCGGTTTAGCCCAACCGTTTTCTCAAGAATGCATTTAATGCCCCGGTTACTCACTTTCACTTGTCCACTAGTCTGTGGGTGGTAGGTGGTTGCAAGCCGATGAGTGACACCATAGCGTTGCAATGCCTTCTCCATCTGCGTGTTGCAGAAGTGAGTACCTCGATCGCTGATCAAGGCTTTCGGTACACCAAATCGAGAGAATAGATCCTTAAGAAATCTCACTACAACTTGGGTGTCGTTAGTGGGCAAGGCTTTGGCCTCGACCCACTTCGAGACGTATTCAACTGCCACAAGTATGTACTTGTTCCCTCTAGACGATGGGAACGGACCCATAAAATCAATACCACAAATGTCAAAAACCTCGCAAACCTGAATAGAATTTTGGGGCATCTTATTTCGGGATGAGATGTTATTGACACGCTGGCATCGGTCATATCTTTTAACGAACGCATGAGCATCTTTGAAAATTGAAGGCCAACAGAATCCTGAATCGAAGACCTTCTTAACAGTGAGAACAGTCCCATGTTGACCTCCTATCGGCCCCTCTTGACAGTGGCTCAAAATCCGCCACCCCTGTTCAACATCCACACATCTCCTCACCAGCTGATCAACACCTATACAAAAAAGAAATTGGTCTTCTCAGATGTAGAACTTTACGTCAGCCAAAACCAAACTCAAATCCGTAATACTACCTCAAAACACTAAAAATCGTCCAAATCATAACTCAAATTACTCATCAATCACTCGCGAATCCAAATATACCTATCTCGTATACTTTAATCGATCAACCAAAACCAATTTCACGTAAAATCAGTCCTTTATTTCATACACAAACATATCCAAACCAAAACTAGTCTAATTAACTACCAATTCACAAATTATCCCGCACACAATTACCTTAAACCTTCCCAAACACAATCCGAACAAAAATTCAATCCATAATCAATAGTATCAACTGTCAATTTAATTCAATTTAACTAATACTTTTTAAAACTGAAGACTAATCAAATAACCTTCGATTACAAATCTAATAACGTGTAATTAAGAGCAATCTAACACATAAAAGCTTTAATACGAATTAAGAATACCTATTAAATGTTAGAACATTGTAAAAGTGTCATAATATGTTTTTAGGACACTATTTAAGTTCATAGATATATTATGCGACCATAAAATTTAGTTTCATAATCTTGTTTGGGATATTAGGACCATTTTCTTGGTAGTATAATCTTCCATCATAAGGGTCTTATAAATTAATTTTTAAAGGAGCTTGTATGTGTAGCAAAAGTTTACAAGTACGTAAGCACATGTCAGAACATTGTTAAAGTGTCCTAATATGTTTTTATTGGGACGCTTTTTGGGTTGTTCATGGATATATTATGCGAACATAAAATTGGTTTCATAATCTTATTTCGGATATCAGGACACTTTTTGAGTTCTGAGACTTATTACGACCCCTTTACATGAAACACTTTTCTCGTTGGTCCTATGAAATGAAAGGTTCTATAAAATAGCATTTTAGGACGCTTTTGTGCGTACTAAAAAGCCATTTTTGTTGTAGTGTGCGATATGTTTTAGTTAATATTACATTGTTTTTCACTTCCTTAATGGTGAAGTAGCTTTGTTTTTTTGTTAATTTTGTTATACAATACGTGATTATATAACTTATTTAAGATGCCAGTCAAGCAAGTAGTTTTTTAAAATGTATAATACTAATATAAACACCAAATATCCGGTTATGGGTCACCTGAAGGTAATATTTAATAACTTTTGAGTTGTCATTTTGGGGAACTCATTATTAAGCATAATTATGACTACCTTCTAACAATTTATAGAGATCGACTGAGATTTAAGTAAATGTGAACAACTAGTTTAACGAATCTGCATCAAAGAATTCTCGGGTTAAAAGTAACATGTGAACGCTTGATTAGTTTTCTTTATATCATTATTTGTTTTTGTTGATGTATTTTTTTTATTTCCGAATAGGGTATCACCATCCTTTTTTTGCAGTTCCCATACGAGGTGAAACTTTCATAAAAGTATGACATATTCTATGATATTAACTTAACTAATTTCGTTGTATTAGTATTCACACTAATATACATGCACATTTATAATCATTTTATGTTGTAGTTTATTATAAGTATTAAAATATATATGAAAACGTTAATTACTTTATCTTGGTCAAGTGGCCATCATTTTTTTTAAATATTTAGCATTTATTACAGTACATAATTAAATTATACATTTAGATAATTGTTGGAAGTAAAGTTATATATTGTTTTCCTAAATGAGATTTATTTTTTCTTTATTGGTGAAATGTCGCATAAATAGTCATTAGACAAATTATAGTATGAACAAAAAGAAGAAAAAAAGAATCAAAGTGCAAACTATTTATATTTTGGAAATTTTTACATGTACCGGTGAGGTGAAGCTAGGAAAACACCAAAGAAAATTACTTGGAGATGATAACGAAGACTAGATGGACAAAATTTCACATCAAAAATTACTTTGGACTACATTAAACTTGGGTGTCACATTCTTTTTTATAAAGCCAGTAAAAAGTCTTAGTTTGTTGTTGATATACATTGAGCATTATGTCCTTGTGGTAATTGTCGGTCCCGTATTGATCACTCAAACTCGCAATAAATGTGACAATCTACACAATAAATGTGTCGACAAGCAGGTTGGTGACGTTGCTATTTAAGGTAAGACTAGAGATTTGTTAACGGCGAAATCAATAACAAAAACTATATGTTACTTAAAGACTATTAAATGTAACAAACACAAACAATAACTCAAAAGATTTCCATTTATAGAAAGTTTCATACAAATGCAAATCGATTAGGGTTTCTTGTAAGGATTGTTTATCCGTACTAATCTTAGGACAGCCGTCACACTCACTCAGAAATATTCGGTAGGTCTGAAAAGTGTAAAGTGGCAAATCCGTGGTAGGCATGCCCTAAATTATTCTATTTATAGGCCTGCCACCACCTGTCAGCTGTCATTTCATTCTAGAAACCCTAATGATTAGTACATAATCATAAAACATTCTAAGTGTAACAACAGGTCTTCCGGGTGACTTTGTGCCTTTTGTCCTCTTCGAGTAGACCTGGTAACCTTGAAGTGTGCTTGTAAACAGTTCTCTGTGTAGACTTTACTTAGAGTATTTTCCAAAGAAAATACTCAACTAGCAGACTTCAATCTTCTTGACCATAGCAAACGTTGCTCGATATGGTCCTACGAGCAAAGTGTTCTTCATGAATCCCTTCAACCCTTTGTTATAAGATAACTTATTAAACGAACACAAGTGTGCTGGAAACACTGTTTGAATTGTGTTGGAAGCACTATTGCTTGCTCGGGGTTGAACCTTGCTAGAGAAAGTACTTAGAGTGATCTACTTTCTTCAAGCATGCTCGGACTACTTTTTATTTATGAAACCTTACTAGATCTTCCAAATACTTGGCTTCATAAGCTTGGTTTAGTCAAGGGTTTGCTGGGAAGCAAACTGTGCTCTACTTGAAGAACACATTTGCTAGACAAAGTGAACCCTACTCGAATTATCACAAAAGAAGACTTCAAGAAAATAACCTTTCCCAAAAGCCAAAATACCTTGCTAGGACAAGTAAAACCTTGCTAGGAGGTCCAAGTGTGCTCGGTTTCCATTCTTAAGCATATAATAGGGGTGTTGAGAAGATTCCAATCTCTCTTAATTCAATTCATGTCAAATCTTTGACCCAACAATCTCCCCTAGATTAGAACACCTCATCTGTCCCAAAACACCTCTAAGGTTACATACACTAAGTAAAAATACATATCAAATTAAAATCAAAAGTTACATAATATAAAGGATTACAACTATAATTTTGTCACAAGGACATTTCAAATCAATCCTATTCGAAGTTGCATCATTATCTTCTGGAGCACATGATTTTAGCCGCCATTTGCTAAAATAGAGAAATCTCCTTGTAATGTGGATGTTGAGGTGACGGATTCCATTTAATTATTTCCTCCAGATCCTCAACATGAAGAAGTTCTAAATCAGTTTCGCTTGAGATAATATGGCTAATAGTGTCATTTGTGTTTCTCATCAGGAACCTACCATTTCTGTCATCATAGAGTATGTTTTCAATATTATTGCTCTCTTTGATAATAGAATATGGTTGACTTGTTGAACTTGCAAACATTGTGTTCTTAATCACTGATCCCATTTCACTCCAGTTCAGACAGGGAAAACCCAAATTTGCTTGTTCCCTCAGATATCTCAATAGTTTCATATGTTGCACACTTGTAGGGCCTATGTCTTAATTGATAATCAGATATGTGCAGTGCAACAATCACGGTCAACTGCTCTAGGTTGAACATTCTAAAGTCAATTTTGGAAAAAATTTCCATTCTCAATCAGAATTTTTAGATGTTCAGTCCTAGAGTCATAAAATATTCTTTCTAGCATAATGTTGCAGTTGACTGGAAAACTTTTGGCTTCATCTTCGGCTTTAACAGAAAGTTTATCCATCTTCAAGTGTATCTGTTTTTGTTTCTTTTGAGTATTCATTGTCTTTTTCCTCTTCTTTTTAATGTTCAGATTGGAAATAGAGGATTTTGATTTGTCACAGAATACCTTTACTTTGGATTTCCCAATCTTTGATGGATTACTCATCTTCTTGGATATTTTTTTGTTCTTACCATCTAGAGATTGAGCAGTGGCCTTCCTTTGGTTTAACAGTTTTACTTTTATCCTTATAAAGTTGTTCAAAATAGCTTACTCTGTCATGATTTTTACTGAATCAAAAGGAATCCCATTTTTCACAAGAAACTTAGGTTTCCCACCATACTTGCACAGAAATGTTTGAATTTCCATTTCTTCTTTCAACTCATCTTGCCTTCTCAAGTCTTCATTTACTAGATCATTTTTTTAGTGTCTTTTCTTTCACCTCTGTTTCTAGTTCTTCCTCTTTAATCAGCTTGAGTAAAGATACTAGCACTCCGTTTGGTATTTCTTCGCCATTTAAACAATTTTCAATTACAGCTTGTGGGATATCCTTTTGATTTTCATTGTTCGAATCATCCCCTGATTTCTTATCAGCTTCAAACTGTTTTAACATTTTTCTTTGTTCATTAAATTCCTCATCAGTCAATAGTTGATTTAAATAATCTCTGTCTTGCATCTCCATCATTCTTTGCTCACAGATCTTTTGGGCCTTTAACTTAGATTCATCAATGTCCAAGATATTTTAATTTCACTCTTGGAGATTTAATGGTTTGTATCTTCTCAGTGTCTTGAGCAATTTCTTTTCCATTGAGCTTCTCTCTTTCATTATTTTGATATTTTTCTTCTTTTGGAATGTTTGACTTTTCATCATCTGAGACGTTGTCATCATAAATTGACAGAAGATTTAATGCATTCTCCCCCTGAATCAGTGAGTTCTCCCCCTGTTTTGGTGCAGCTAAGTTCTTCTCAATTTCAGACATTAGGTATTGAACTTTCTTTAAAGCTTTCTGCAGTTCCTCCTTAAACTCTGATAAATGACTTTTATAGCAGTTGGAACTACCCGAGATGTGATTCATTTTGGAATATGTAGTCAGGAAATACACAAAGAAAATTTGTTAGTTAGATAGATATTCATATTAGCAATTAAAGAAAATAGAGGATTAGAATGTTTCGATTCAAACCGTCGTCTTTGAACAATATGGATACCTTCACACAACACAAAGATGTGAGTTTATATTTAAACAAAAACTCTTTAAATATAGCATATCTCATTAATGAGACAAACAAATTGTTTGGTGTGATGAAACTGACTTTTCATTAAAGTACAGATATATTATTGGTTGAAAGAAAAGTTTCTGAAAAAGTTCTTTTGATTCTTTCTTTTCTTTTGCACGCCAGGTTTTTCTAATGCATTTTTTCATTTAGCTCATAAATGCGTTCAACCATTAGTCAAAATAAAATTGTTACAAAGCATGTTTGTCACAAGGCATTTCAGAATGGTTCAGATATTATAAAGTTTAAAATTAAATCTAAGAGAATAAAGTGAAGGAAGCTTACTCGAAATACAAGATTGCTCGAGAAATGAATTTACAAAACAAATAATCAAGTATAAAGTATCAAATAGGCAACCTTGCTAGGAATCAATTAAGATACTCAAATAAATATCTTAGACATATTTCTAATTACCAACCTTGCTCGAATAACTGAACCTATCACAAACCTTACCTGATAGTGTCAAACAGTTAATAAATATTCAGTCAAGTATACTTTGAAGCAAAGTATGCTTGAAATACTTCAAGAATACAAAGCGTGCTAGAGAGGGATTCTAAACACAATGTTTACTTGAAAAGCAAAGTTTTGAAATTACCAAGTATGTTAAGAGAACACTTGAAAATTTCAAAGTATGCTCGGAACATAAAGTGTGCCCGAAACCTAAGTTTTCCCAAACACTTGTAATTTCAAAGAATCATATTCACAAGTAACACATAGCTTGCTAGAATGAGTTCAAACAATAAACCAAACACCTAAGTGTGCTATAAACTCCAAAATCATTTAAATCTTGTTGGAAGAAAAATATTCAATCACAAAGCATGCTAGTATGACTTAAACAGCCTATAAAATAATTAAGTTTGCTAGAAAGTTTAGAATTCAACAAAGCTTGATAGTGAATAGTAACATATTAAATAGCTTGCTAGAAACAGTTGTACTTTCAATCAGAACAATAGAGTATGCTAAAAAGTATATAAAAGGTTGCTAGTAAACATCATATTCAAACTTAAACAAATATCAAGCCTGCTAGGAAAGTTAAACTTCAAGTAAAATAGTAAACTCTAACCAAAAATTGTAAAAACTTCAAAGCATGCTAGAAAAGGATAAACTTAGACAAATATGACTATGTTTGCTCTAAAAGGTTATAAAACATCAAACCTTACTCGAAAATACATATTCAAACCTTTTGAAGGTAAAATGCAACACTTTTTGACTTAAACTGAATATCAACCATATTTATTAATAAAAAGATTGTTTAAGAGCAAATGGTGCATTTAGAGATCAAATTTCAATTAGCATTCCTTTCCAAACAGTTTCTTTCCTTTTATGAAGAAGACCTCAATCATGGGATCATATTGACTAAGAAGCTTCTCAATACTTCATTCTCAGCATTGTTATGACAGTTTAGACAGGTTAACAGCAGGTCTAAACTCAGAATGAATTTCATTTCTTTGGTGATATGATTAAGTTTCATTGACGATGCATAATACTTAATGGATAACACATATTTTTTTTTTCTGATGCTCCATATCTATTCTCAAGGCTTATTTGGCTTTCTTCATATCATCCTGAATTGACTCTTACCGCTGGATATATGGTCAAAACCTTTTAATGACAGAACAGTTTAAAGTTTTAGATATTTCTTTTCAAGTTTTACAAACACATGTGAGGTTGAACGTTGGAGTTACAAGCCACACAAGTTGGACTTTCATGCCTTTCATTCGGAATGTTTAAAGGACTTATATGATTGCCTCCACCCCTGTAGTTTTATAATTAACCCTCATGTTTGCATTTTCTTAATTAAAATTTGTGAACACTTATCAACTTTTGGTTGAGTAAATATTGAAATAGTGTAGTTCACATTTGTTCTATGTCATTTTAAAAAAAAGACATTTCATTTTTAGAGACCAAATACCAAAGGGCTCGTGTATGACTGGATATTCACTTTTCTGCTCATCGTTTGGATTGATGTATATTGGAACATGCATAGACAACAATGGAACTCCCCATTAAGTTTAGCAGTTCTTTATGTTTATATCACCTTAGATTTTACACATTATGGGAAAGCAACCATACATGTCAATGACTGTACTAGGTGTCTTTTTAGCCCATTAAATCCATATGATTGGCTAAATATTCAATGTACTATCATTTTCCAATAAACACATTTTAAAATTCAGTCACCCCATTTTCCCTTAGTTGTTAGGTAAATGGCTATCATGTTTATCCACAAGTGGTTAACAGGACAAAAATTATATGAGAATACATGTCCTTTCAATCATAGAGTTATTGACATAATTTTAAGTGAAAGAATAATACACATCACAATTTACTCGAATGCTTTCAGTCTTTGGGTTAATGGCTATCCTCTGAATCTAAAGATAGATGACATGACCAAATATATACAAGTATATGTCCTTCAAACTTGATCAAACGACATCATTTTAATCAAAAGTAACTCTTTTGAGTCTTTTCATTGAAAATACCTTTTTAGGCTTCTACAAAGCTTTGAACTGAATAGTATTATCATATCTCTGCACCATTAAAAAACTTGCTCTGTTTTATCAAAATTGTTTTGACCAAAAGTTTTCTACATAGTTTTCAATTGAGCATATCTTTTGACACAAAAGCACATTTTGACACAACCACAAGTGTAACATATTCAAATCAAAATCATTAATGACATCATTAAAACAGGCAGACTTCACAAAGTGCACAGTCTAACAAATCCTAACAATATCACATCAGATAAAACACATAATCAAGATATCAGACAAGCACACATTTAAAAAGATCAAATCAGGTACTTATCTAGATATCATACACATTCACTGATCATTATTCTAAGCATTAAAAATACCTAGGATTAATAGTTAGTCAATTAAGCACACATCAGTGAACAGTAAATAGAAGCACATTCAAGCACAACAGTTACTTAGATCCTATATCAAAATAGTCAATTAGCACATAGAGGCACACAACATTCATTGAGACTTTGAAAAGATAGTCAGTTTGCACAACAAGCACACATCATGAATCAGACCTCATTAGAGTTAATTATCGCCAGGGCTTTTAGAAGAAAGTTGAACCTAGTGCTATCAAGTGGTTTTGTGAATAGGACATCCAAATTATCACTTGTATCAACTCTTTTCACCTCAATTAAACCTTTTTTCACTACAATCTCTTATAAAATGATGTCTGATTTCATTGTGCTTAGTCTTGGAATGTTGCACAGGATTCTTAACAATAAAATATGCAGCAGTGTTATCAAAGTTAATAGGGGTGTAAGAAATTCAGACCATAATCCAGCATCTTATTCTGAATCAAGAAGACTTGTGCGCGGCAGGCAGATGCAACAATATACTCAGCTTCTGTAGTTGAGATTGACACTATAGTCTATTTCTTGCATGCCATGACACCAATCTCTCCCAAAAATTGACAACCTCCAAAAGTAGACTTTCTGCTCATATTACACCCATCATAGTCACTATCTGTGTAGGTAGTTAGATAAAAGGACTGGTTCTTTGGGCACCAAATTCCCAGATCTGGTCTTCCCTTCAAATATCTAAGGATCCTCTTCACTGCATTCATATGAGAAACCTTAGGACTTGACTGGAATCTTGCACAAACACAAACATGATATCTAGCCTTGAAGCAGTCAGATATGTTAGAGATCCAATTTTTGCTTTGTATTCATGTTCTTCCACTGGCTCCCCCTTTTCATCTGCTACCATTTTTTCTTTTGTATCCATAGGAATTAATACAGTTTTGAGATCATTACACCTGAATTTGTCTAATATGTTCTGCACATACTTAGACTGGTATATGAAAATCCCATCAGTCTTCTGTTGAACTTGCAATCCAAGAAAGAAGTTCATTTCTCCCATTGAGCTCATAATGTACTTGGATTTCGTTACGTCTTCAAACTTCATGCACATATGTTCATTGGTTGACCCAAAAATGATATTGTTAGTACACGGTTTTGCGTCTCGAGTCTTTGTACTTATTGTTTTGTATTTATCGTTTTATTTAATGTAAAATATATTATTAATTAAGCTAGTTCGTTAGAGGATCAGTCTAGTTCGTTAAGGATGTTTAACGAACTAGACCAGAAGTTAAGTTATCTCCTTATTTGTTATGTATGTTTGACGAATCAGGGGGTGTTTCGTTATGTTTGTTTATTTAATGTATAGTAACGAAGTGGGAGGCTAGTTCGTTACGGAATTTGTAACGAACTAGACACATCTTCCTATATATAGAGGTTCATCCTCTGCTTAATTTAAGTTTTGAGAGTTAAAGTATTGAGCCTCTGCCCATATTTACTCTTGTTCAAAGCTTCATTTAATTAATCTATTCCACATATAATATATACACCTAATACAAACTAATACTAATATAAAAAACATATATTTCTATAAGAGTAATCATGAACTAGATCTGTTTATTATTAAACATTAGATATGAGATCTGAGGGTTCTATAGATATCATCAACATATACTTGCAACATAAGCAAATCTTTTTCTTTCTTCTTGTAAAAGAGGGTCTTGTCAATAGCTCCTCTTTGGAAACCATGTTCAAGTAGATGGTTTGATAACTCATCATACCAAGCTCTTGGAGCTTGATGCAGTACATACAAGGCTTTGTTTAACTTATACACCATGTTAGGATAATCAGGGTCCTCAAATCCTGGTGGCTGAGTTACCTACACCTCCTCTTCTATTTTTCCATTTAGGAATGCAGATTTCACATCATGTTGAAATACTCTTATATTCTTTGAGGCAGCATAATCGAATAAAATTCTTATTGCTTCAACTCTTGCAACTGGTGCAAAGACTTCCTCAAAGTCAATCCCTTCTTCTTGTAGGCATCCCAATGCAACAAGCCTTGCTTTGTTCTTAATCACAATACCTCTTTCATCCATTTTATTCCTAAAAACCCATTTGGTTCCAATTGCATATTTGTTTCTTGAATTGTCTAAAAGTTCCCACACATGAAGAACTCTGAATTGAGCCAACTCCTCTTGCATAGCCTCTACCCAGCTGTTGTCTTTCAATCCTTGAAAAATGTTCTTAGGTTCTATTTGGGATAGAAAGTTGGAGTACAAACAAATGTTTGCATATTCAGATGCACTTCTTGTTACTCTTTCATACATGTTTCCTATGATATGTTTTAGGAGGATGATTCTTTTCAACATAAGAGGATTGAACATTCACATCAGTAGATACAGTAATATCAAGATTTGTATCATTGAGATCAGGTTTATCAATGATCAAATCAGTTGTTGCATCATGAATCTCTGGTGCTTCTTCATTGTTCAGTTGAGAGGTAGATGCACAATTGTTTCCAAAATTCAAATTGTGAAACAAGTCCTCAAATATTTCATTTCTTCTTGCTTCTTTAGTGTTATCAGGAACTACTTCATTCATAACATTATTATCCTGGTTTTCTTGATTATATGGATTTGCTTGTTCTTGATTCTGATCTTGAACTTGATCTGGAGCTTGTTCATTTTCAACAATTGAAGGATGCTTAATGAAATTGTATCCTGGCCCTTTTTCAGCAACCTTTGACCACATCTTGTCCAAATCAAGTTTATTTGAATATTCTTCTGTAGTCACACTTGTCTTATACATAGCTTCATCAAATTCCTCTGGATAAATCTTGAAGAACTTTATTTGCTTTTCAAGATCAAACAGCCATGCAGCACCATCATCTGTGTTGAATTGATTTTCATTGAACACAATATCAGATGATTCAATCACACTCAAATGATCTTTCACATATACTTTGTATGCTTTTGAGTGTGTTCAGTATCCAACAAAGAAGCAATCCAAAGATATAGCTTGAAACATGTTGAGATAATCCTTGGTGTTCAAAAGTGAACATCTGCATCCAAATGGCTTGAGAAACTTGATGTAGGGTTTCCTTTTAAACAAAATCTCATAAGGAGTCTTGTCTTGACTTTTGTTGAAAGGACTCTGTTCTGAACAGAGCAGGCTGTATTGATTGCTTCTGCCCAAAAAGTGCCAGGTAGGAAAGCATCTGCTAGCATGGTTCTTGCAGCTTCTATGAGTGTTCTGTTTCTCTTTCTGCAACACCATTTTGTTCAGGAGTTCTAGGAGCAGAGAATTGTTGTATAATTCTTTTTGCAGTACAAAACCCTTCCATTACACCAATTTTGAACTCTGTCCCATAGTCACTTCTCATTATCTTTACCCTTGCATCCAATTGATTCTCAATCATGGTTAGAAAACTCTTCATCAACTCAGCAGTCTCATCTTTTGTACTTAAGAAATAAACCCAAGTGTATCTTGAGTAGTCATCAATGATCACAAGACAGTATCTTTTTTTGCATATACTTGGAACACTTACAGCCCCAAACAGATCCATGTGAAGCATCTCAAGCACTTGATCAATTGTGTTGATGAGTTTTGTCTTGTGTGAAGACTTGTGCGTCTTGCCCTTCTGACAAGATATGCAATTGTCTTCTAACTAGAACTCTCTTTTAGGTAGACCAATTACATGCTCACCCTTCACTAGTCTGTTCATGAGCTTAAGATTTACATGACACAGTTTTCTATGCCATAATTTTGAATCATTTTTAGTGGCTTTAGAAACAAAACAGGTACCACCCCTTGAAACAACATCCTTCATGTTTAGTTCATACAAATTGCCATTCCTTGGGGCCATCATCATAATCATGTCAGGGGGGGTTACAAAATCAGGTTTGAGAATGAAACAGTGAGAATCATCAAACCCAACTTTATAAACTTTATCACACATTTGTGATATGCTTAAAGGTTATACCGCAAGCCTTCCACATAGAAGACATTGTCAAATGTGACCTTTCCATTTGTCAAGATTCCCTTTCCAACAATTTTACCACTATTTTCATCACTACCAAAAGCTACTGGACCCTCAAACTTCTCTTCATAGTTGACCAGTGACCTTTTGTCACAAGGCATGTGCCTGAAACACCCACTATCCATGTACCATACTTCATTCAGTGGAGTGGATGGTTCCTACACAAATAAAAGAAATTGATTAGTTGAGTGATGAAATGCATGTTGTCTTATCTTGCAAAACATCAGATTCATTAGCAATAGTTGCATTGGATTTGAGAGGAATAGGCTTAGGATATTCATAAATGAGTTCGCAGTCATCAGATTCTTTTGATTCATAGCCACTGTTAGTTGGCCTTTTCATATCATTGTCATGATGAACTTTTCCCATAAGGAATGATGCTCTTTCACTCTTGTACCACATAGTCCTTTGTGCTTGAAATATCTCTTACATCAAAGTTCTTTTTCTCTTGCTCTTCACCCATTGGCTTCCACATAAATTCATTAGGTTCAAACCCATGCTTTAGTAGAAACATTTCATCACCAATCAATTCTTTTGGTTTCCTTCTTGAGAAACCATGCTTCATTCCTTTCTTATCATTGGTTGGTGATTTCTGAGAATCATCAGACTTAACTGAATTTGAGTCTTGATCGGGGACAATTCTCAATGGTTGAATGTTTCTTTTCACAGCAATTTCAGATTTGGTAGGAAGGATGTTTCTTTTGACTTGTTTAGACACATTCTTCTTTGGTTTCTCTTCACCTTTCCCATCGTTCTTCTTACTGTAATCAACCTCTTGCACATTCTTAATCACTGTCTCCTTCTCACTCACCTTCCCTTTTCTCATATTCATCATACTTTTGTTTGTAATGTTCAATGTTTTGACCAAACTTTGTCTCATTGGGAACATGAAAGGACTTGAAAGTGAACCTTTCATTACAAGAATTTGTATGGCGACCATATTCATTACACTTTTTACACCATACTTTCCCTTTGAAATTTTCATGAGAATTTCCCTTTTTGAATCTCTCACTTGGTCTAGGTGGTTTAATCCCAGGTGTTTTCTGTGTTTTCAAGCTATCAAAATCAATTGAAAAAGGTACAAACTCTTCAATTTTTATGTCTTGTCTTTCAGTCTTGCTTTTCATAAAGATGATTTTCTTCAAATTCATAGGCTCTTCATTCAAGTTTCCCTTGTGTCTTGACTGTCTTTTCTCATACTCCTTCGTGGTTTTAACTTCTCCAATGTCAAACACTTCATGGCTAGAGAAAACAGGGTATACTGGAATGAAATTGTCACCAATAACTATTTCATTGGCCTTTTTCTTGTTATTGTCACTTATCCATTTCAAAACAGTTTTTCTTGGTGGCCTGACTGCATTGTTACTTTTGACCTTTCACATATGTCAAAAGACACATGTTCTCTTCTCATCATCTCATTTAGTCTCTTCATTTTTGGTGTAGTAGGAGGCAATAATGGAAGTTGATCAATTGAGTCAGGCTTCTTTATCCTTATGTTTCTTTTTGCAGCTTGGATTTCTTCATTTGAAACTTAATCACTTGAGTCACTTAAATCATCTTGGTTAAAATCAACTTCATTGAAGTCATATTTCGAAACTTGCACACCAATTGACTTAGCATCCCGTACTTCTTGTTTCACAACAAACTCTCCATCTTCATTAACTTCAACCATTTTGTAGTTGTCAATGAATACCTCCTTGTCTTGAAAAACTTCTCTGAATTGATTGAGATAATTTTCCTTTTTCTCTTTGTCAACTTTAAGAGAATAATTGTTGTTGAAAGGTGGAGGAACAACTTTGTACTTATCTTCTTCTCTTATCTTGTTTAAAATACCACAAATGTTTTTCCAGTATATAATAATAACTTTAGAAATTCATTCTCAACTTGTAACTTGGTATTCTTCACCTTCTCTTCAACAACCATTTTCTTTAGGCCATCAATTTCAGTCACATATCTTGACTGAGTTCTATAAGTACTCATAAAATCATCTTCAAGGCTTCTGATCTTTTCTTCATAATTTATATCACTTTCTTGATACCCATTTATCATGCTTTGTTTTCTAAAGCATTCACTCTCCAACTTACCTACTTTCACATTCAATGCATAAATTGTTTCAAGTATATCAATTGTAGAGGTTGAGTGTACCTATGAAGAAGAAGATTCAGCCTCACTTTCAACTTTAGCCATTATGCAACATTGGCTTTGGTGATGTCATATGCATGATCACTCCAATCAAAATTCCCTTCTTGTTGTGCAGCAAGAACTACATTTCCTTGATTTCTTGGTAGATTTTGATTGTTTCTGATGGGGTTGTTTGGACCATTTGGAGGGTTTTGGTTTTTTCTTTGGTAATTCTGGTTCTGGGGCATGACTTCCTAATTTTTCATTTGGGGCTGCTGGTAGTTGTTAAAATTTGGGTTTTGTTATAATTGTTATTTCTCGGCTGGTTTTGCTGGTATTGGTACTGATTCCTTGGCTGTTGGTTCTAGTATTGATTCGCTTGGAGGTTTCTTGGCTGGTTGCATTCTCTAGCAAAGTGTCCTGGTTGCTGGAAATTGTAGCATATTTCCTTACACTTATCAAACCCAATTCTTTCATTTGGACTAGACACTAGAGACCTTCCAGTCATGTTAAACAACCTTCTGCTTCTAAGAGCCAGCATTACAGCCTGCCACTTCAAGTCCATGTCTTCAAGATCATCGGCATCAATCTGTTCCAAATTATCTTGAATGACACTTGTGTGGATCATATTTTTGGCTACAAATGCATTGCAAGACTCATTAAACATAGAGAACAGTGCTTGAGTTTCACTTCCTTGACCACCGTTTCCACCAGAATAAGGTAAATGTCCACTTGCCATGGAGGCAGAATCATTGTCATCTATGAGTTGGACATTAAACCTTGATTGGCTTCCTTAGTTACTTGAAATACCACCAACAAATGCTTTTGGTGTATCAATACCATGTTTAGTAGGTTCTTCTATGATAGGGATCTGTTGTTGGTTTTTGGTGGACAAGTTTCCCATATGTGCAATAAGTGCATTGGACACCTGGAAACATGTCTTTTCTTCCTTTATCATTTCATTCACAATCATTTTTATTTCAGCAGCTTGAATAAAGCAAATCACGTCATCAAGCTTGAGCTGTTCAAAGTTCGGCTTCTGAAGAATGAACTTACTAGCTGTACAACATTCCTTTGGCATTGATGATAACAGTTTAGTGTTCAAGTCAGAATCTGTCATCACATAATCAGTGGTTCTGAGATCATTCACAATGGCTAGAAACCTATCAAGAATTGATTTCAATCTCTCCCCATCTTTATATTTGAATCTCTAAAGTTGTTGCTTGAGTCTTTGCTTTTCGATGTTCTTCAGCTCTGTATTTCCTTCAAACATTTCAAGTATTTCATCATACATAGCTTTGGCTATTGTATGATGTGCAACTTTTGTGAGAATATCCCAAGACAGACCCAGCTTGATCATTACAAGGGCTCTGTTATCTATTTTCCTCATTATATCACCCACGGCTTGGTTAGGATTTGCACCATCAGGAATATATGGTCCAATTTTAATGGAATTCCACATATCAACGTAATTATAGCACACTGCAGCCAAACAAAATTTTCAATGGAATTCCACATATCAACGTCATTATATCACCCACGGCTTGATGAATTTTGTTAGTGGATACCTCCTCCTCTTCAAAACCAGACATATTTTTGGTATTATTAAACTGATTTCAATGAAAAACAGAAGAAATTCAAACAAAGTCAAAACTCAAATTTGAAAAACAATCAGATCTGATGTATCTGGTTCGATTGGAGTAAGATCTAACAATAAAAAATTAAAACTTTAAGTAAACCAAGTGAAAGAAGAAACCTAATATTGCAGATATGACGAATGAATAAAAATAGAGTTGCTGACGCCAGGATTCAATGGAACAGTATTCAGCTCACGTCATTTTTCATCTTCAAAAAATCAACAATAAGCAATGATTCTTCACTTAAACAGCAACAAACAAGCTCTGATAGCACTTGTTGGTCCCGTATTGATCACTTGAACTAACAATAAAGTCACAACCCACAAAATAAATGTGTCGACAAGCACGTTGGTGATGTTGCTATTTAAGTTAAGAAAAGAGATTTGTTAACGACAGAATCACTAACAAACTCTATTTGTTGCTTAATGACTATTAAATGTAACAAACACAAACAATAACTCAAAATATTTCCATTTATTGAAAGTTTCATACAAATGTAAATCGATTAGCGTTTATTGTAAGGAATGTTTTTCGGTAGGTCTGAAAATTGTAAAGTGGCAAATTCGTGATAGGTGTGCCGTAAATTATTTTATTTATAGGCATGCCACCACCTGACAGCTGTCATTCCATTCTAGAAACCCTAATGATTGGTGCATAATCATAAAACATATTAAAAAACATTCTAAGTGTATAAACAGGCCTTCCGGGTAGACTTTGTGCCTTTTGTCATCTTCGAGTAGACCCGGTAACCTTGAAGTGTGCTTGTAAATAGTTCTCCGGGTAGACTTTACTTAGAGTATTTTCCAAAGAAAATACTCACCTAGCAGACTTCAATCTTCTTGACTATAGCAAACTTTGCTCGATATGGTCCTACGAGCAAACTGTTCTTCATGAAACCCTTCAACCCTTTGTTAAAAGATAACTTATTAAGCAAACACAAGTGTGCTGGTAACACTGTTTGAATTTTGTTGGAAGCAGTGTAGCTTGCTCGGGGTTGAACCTTGCAAGAGAAAGTACTTAGAGTATTTCTTGATCAACTTTCTTCAAGCATGCTCGGACTACTGTTTATTGATGAAACCTTGCTAGATCTTCCAAATACTTGGCTTCATAAACTTGGTTTAGTCAAGGGTTTGCTGGGAAGCAAACCGTGCTCGACTTGAAGAACACCTTTGCTAGACAAAGTGAACCGTACTCGGATTATCACTAAAGAAGACTTCAAGAAAATAACCTTGCCCCAAAGGAAAAATACCTTGCAAGGACAAGTAAAACCTTGCTAGGAGGTCCAAGTGTGCTCGGTTTCCATTCTTAACCATATAAGAGGAGTGTTGAGAAGATTCCAACTCTCTTAAGTCAAATCATGTCAAATCTTGTAATCCTTTTCTATTTGTAATAGGTTAATTTATATTTATTAACACCAAGTGTAGAAGTTAATTAATTCGTGATTATATTACTTATTTAAGATGTCAATCAGGCAAGTAGTTGTTGAATATGTATATTATTAATATAAACACCAAATATCTAGTTATTTGTCACATGAAGGTAAAATTTGATTACTTTTGAGTTGACGATTTAGAGAAATCATTATTGAGCATAATTATGACTACCTTCTAACGATATATAGAGATCGACTGAGATTTAAGTAAACGTGAACAACTATGTAAGAGAATCTGCACAAAGAATACCTGGGATAAAAGTAACATGTGAAGGCTTGATTGGTTTTCTTTATATCATTATTTGTTTTTGTTGATGTATTTTTAATATTTCTGAATAGGGTCTCACCGTCCTTTTTTTGCAGTTGCCACACGAAGTGAAAATTTCATAAAAGTATGACATATTCTATGAAATTAACTTAACTAGTTTCGTTCTAATTGGATTCACACTAATATACATGCACATTTATAAGCATTTTAATATTGTTTGTTATTATAAGTGTTAAAATACATATGAAAACGTTAATTACTTTATCTTGGTCAAGTGGTCATCATTTCTTTAAAATATTTAACATTTACTACAGTACATAATTAAATTATACACTCATATAAATGTTGGAAGTAAAGTTATATATTTTTTTCCTAAATGAGATTTTTTTTCTTTATTGGTTTAATATCGCATTAATAGTCATTAGACAAATTAAAGTATGAACAAAAAGAAGAAAACAATAATCAAAGTGCAAACTATTTATATGTTGGAAATTTTTACATGTACCGGTGAGGTGAAGCTAGGGACACACCAACGAAAATTACTTGGAGATGATAACAAAGACCAAACGGACAAAATTTCACATAAAAAATTACTTTGGACTACAATAAACTTGGGTGTCGCAATAGAATTTCTTTAGCATTTTTTTAATAAAGCCAGTCAAAAGTCTTAGTTTGTTGTTGATATACATTGTGTATTATGTCCTTGTGGTGAACCTTTTCGATTTGTAATAAGTTAATTTATGTTTATCAGCACCAAGTGTATAAGTGAATTAATTCAAAAAAAGTAGTATTAGTTATTGAACTCATATAGGTTCGATTGTTTCATATTATGTAGTTTCTCTATTTAATACAATGTGAATTAATCATCAACTTCCTTGCTATTTTTATTCAAAGGCTCGTAAGGAAAAATATTTAATTCCATTATTGTATAGATAATGAGTCTCTCGTGAAACAAGGATTATAAAATTCCAAGTTCCCAAAACAAACGAAAATTATATATAACTGAAAATTAATTATCATTTCTCATGCAAATGGTTAATGTGCATATATTAAACTATATTATTAAACATGATATAATATAAAGTCGTGTTACAAAAAAACAATTAGAGGTCGTGAATTTAGTTATGAATTAATAAAAATAAACATATTGTAGACAAGTAACATTTCCTTGTAATTAAAAAGTTACAACCAATAATTTTGAGGTTGCACTGTAAATTTTTAAAATTTGCAAATAGATAAATACACATTCATTCAAGACCAAATTGAAAAAATAACGTATGTAATACCGCTAACATGGATTTTCATCATTATTCAAGTAGGGGAGGTCGTCAATAAAATCCCTATTTTGCTTAAAAGTGACAAAGTTGAAACTTTTCTACAACATGTTGATTGTTCATACTGTACCATCATAGTTTTAACAAAGCACTAATATCTCTTGAATATATAATGGAACACTATGAACAACCCATCTGGTAGAAATTTGTTTCCCTTCAAAACTACCCAATTTACTTTTCAAAGAATAATAAACCATTTATGTATAGAAAAGAATGATGTGGTTTAGAAAGCATGAATCTAAAGATTATATATAGCTGTGTAATAAAAAAATATATGTTTAATAATAAATGCTATAACATTATGTTAGAAAATTTTTGATAAAAATATATTGATTAATAAATGCACCCGTATCACATACCAAAATTGTTGTGTATGAATAAGTAAAGATTTTTATTATTTTTAATACAAAATTTTAAAGTCAAGATCTTTTAATTTACCTATGATTGAATGCGATAAAAAGTTTGAATACGTTCTATTTTAGATATTTCCACAAACAGTTAATTGAGTCATTGTACATTCAAGATTGTTGGAGAACTCGAGATCCACATTTTTGACGAAAACTTCAATTAGTGAAAATCCTTCGAGATTCCATATTTATGATCCCTAAAGGTTTGAAAATTGTTTAATCAATGTCTCGTTCAAAATTCTTATTAAAATGATTGCTTTTTAAGAAATCCTACCATCAACGAGTAGATTTCTATCCTCATTTGAAAATAATACTAGTAGTGGTTTGAGGTATATCAAAAGGAATCAGAATTGTGTGATTCAAGAGCCCACAAGTTCAAATTTCAAAGATTTGCATGATTCATTACTTATGGTGGCTAGAATACGTCGTTACTTGTCAGTCAGAAATAACCTTAGTATGATATGTTCGTTTCACAAGTTAAAGGGAGAATCCGGCGATTCTTGTGTAGAATCGGTTAATCGAGCACCACCACGATGTTGTTTCTTTGACTAATGCTTCTTTAATCGACTATTGCTTTAGAAAAATGATGTTTACAACGAAAACCCCACAAGTAATCAACACCTATGCACTAAATCTGTAATTATTTACATCCCTATTTAAAAGAAAAACCATTCAGCTCCTATATTATCCTTGTGCATCAATTTAATTCACAATAATTGCCTGATTCTTTGGTTATAGACTTGATCATGCTGTAAACTTGTTACATGCGATTCAGTCACAAAACATAGCTTTGTCTATTGAAGATGGTGGTGATTCTGATTTTCGAGTTTGTTTCCACTAATGATCCTTTTCCAAACGTGCTTCTTTACTACTTAAAATCATAAATCAAATGTTATCCAAGGGAACGAGCTTAAACCATTAGTTTATGTCTCTAGTATCTCTCACTAGTTGATATTTGCAAAAGTAGTAAATGAGAATGAACGGAACTGGTGGTTGGGTTTTGTATGGTTTAATGTCATACTTTCCATATTCCCGAACGCCTGGCAACCAATAGCATACTTAACACTAAGGCCATCCGTTTATTTCCTTTCTTGATTATTTTAGTTTCTACATTTCACGCATATCACATTTCACATTTCAATTATGCACAACCATTTACACAAAATAATAACATGGGCTCTTACTTTTAACACAGTTTTTTATTCGAATTAGTGCGACATGTTCTAGTTAATATTACATGGTTTTTCACTTCCTTAATTGTGAAGTAGCTTTGTTTTTTGTTAATTTAGTTATACAATACGTGATTATATTACTTATTTAAGTCGTCAGTCAGGCAAGTAGTTGTTGGAAATGTATACTATTAATATAAACACATAATATCCAGTTATTGGTCACATGAAGGAAAAATTTGATTAATTTTGAGTTGACGTTTTAGAGAACTCATTATTGAGCATAATTATGAATACATTCTAACGATATATAGAGATCGGCTGCGATTTAAGTAAATGTGAACAACTATTTAAACGAATCTGCATCAAAGAATATCCGGGCTAAAAGTAACATGTGAAGGCTTGATTTGTTTTCTTTATATCATTATTTGTGTTTGTTGATGTATTTTTTTATTTCTAAATAGGGTCTCACCGTCCTTTTTTTGTATTTGCCATACAAGAAGAAAATTTCATAAAAGTATGACATATTCTATGAAATTAACTTAACTAATTTGTTGTAATAGGATTCACACTAATATACATGCACATTTATAAGCATTTATTGATGTACGTTATTATATGTATTAAAATATATATGAAAACGTTAATTACTTTATCTTGGTCAAGTGGTCATCGTTTTTTTAAAATATTTAACAATTATTACAGTATATAATTAAATTATACATTTAGATAAATGTTGGAAGTAAAGTTATATACTGTTTTCCAAAATGAGATTTTTTTTCTTTATTGGTTTAATGTCTCATTAATAGTCATTAGACAAATTATAGAATGAACAAAAAGAAGAAAACAAGAATCAAAGTGCAAACTATTTACATGTTGGAAATTTTTGCATGTACCCGTGAGGTGAAGCTAAGGACACACCAACGACAATTACTTGGAGATGATAACGAAGACCAAATGTACAAAATTTCACATAAAAAATTACTTTGGATTACAATAATCTTGGGTGTCGCAATAGAATTTCTTTAGCATTTTTTTTAATGAAGCCAGTAAAAAGTCTTAATTTGTTGTTGATATACATTGTGTATTATGTCCTTGTGGTAATCCTTTTCGATTTGTGATAAGTTAATTTATGTTTATCAACACCAAGTGTATAAGTGAATTAGTTCAAATAAAGTAGTATTAGTTATTGAACAAATATAGGTTCGAATGTTTCATACTATGTAGTTTCGCTATTAAATACAATGTGAATTAATCATCAACTTCCTTGCTATTTTTATTCAAAGTCTCGTAAGGAAAAATATTTAATTCCATTATTGTTTAGATAATGAGTCTCTTGTGAAACAAGGATTATTAAATTCCAAGTTCCCAAAACAAACGAAAAAAATATATAATTGACGGTTAATTAACATTTCTCATGCAAATGGTCAATGTGTATATATTAAACTATATTATTGAACATGATATAATATAAAGGCGTGTTACAAAAAAAAAATTAGAGGTCGTGAATTTAGTTACGAAATACTAAAAATAAACATATTTTAGACAAGTAACATTTCCTTGTAATTTGAAAGTTACAACCAATAATTTTGAGGTTACACTGTAATTTT
Source organism: Bidens hawaiensis (assembly GCF_021521415.1). Lineage (NCBI taxonomy): Eukaryota > Viridiplantae > Streptophyta > Magnoliopsida > Asterales > Asteraceae > Bidens > Bidens hawaiensis. The sequence continues at coordinate 443,405 of NW_027492418.1, read as the reverse complement.
TAAAATTTGAAAATAGATAAATACACATTCATTCAAGACCAAATTGAAAAAATAACGTATGTAATACCGCTAACATGGATTTTCATGATTATTCAAGTAGGGGAGGTCGTAAATAATAATATCCCTATTTTGTTCAGAAGTGACAAAGATGAAACTTTTCATCAACATGTTGATTGTTCGTAGTGTACCATCATAGTTTTAACAAAGCACTAATATCACTTGAATATATAATGGAACACTATGAAAAACCCCATGTGGTTGAAATTTGTTTCCTTTCTAAACTACCCAATCTACTTTTCAAAGAATAATACAACATTTGTGTATAAAAAAGAACGATGTGGTTTAAGAAGCATGAATCTGAGGATTATTATAGCTGTGTAATAAAAAAGGATATGTTTAATAATATATGCAATAATATTATGTTTGAAAATGTTGGGTCAAGAATTTGACCCAAATGAGGAGATTTGACCTAAACAAGGAATATGGAAGATTGGAATCTTCTCAACCTCCTCAGAAACTGCTAAGTATTGAATTCGAGCACACCTTGGACCTTCGAGTAAGCTTTTACTTAGCCGAGTACGAGATTTTGCCTTCCGAGCAAGGTTTACTTCAAATAGTCTTCTTAAGTGGATATCCGAGCAAGGTATGCTTTTTAGTGATTTCCCGAGTAAGGATCATTAATTTGGCATATCTGAGCAAGGTTCACTTTGTCAAGCAGGGTTGTTTTTCAAGACCAAGTATTTTACTCTTCCGAGTAAGGTATGGTCAACCAAGTCCAAGAAGCCAAGTAATTGGAAGACCGGGCAATGTATTCTTTAATAATTATGGTCCGAGTATACTTGATGAGTTAATAGAATATCTCTAAGTTATTTCGAGTAAGGTTCTGCTCAAATAAGGTATGAACTCCCGAGTACGCCTTATCAATAAGTTGTTTAACTGACAATGAGCCGAACAGGACCATAGAAGAACAAGGTTGCTCGTAAGGATTTGTCGGGCAAAGTTTGATAAGTCCAAGAAGATTGAAGTCTACTCGGTGAATATTTTTCTTGGTAAAATATTCTTTAAGTAAAGTCTACCCGGAAACTGATTCCGAGTACACTTCTATGTTTACCAAGTCTGAAGGAAGGCCGAGTACACTGCGTACTCGGAGACTGAAGATTAATGAAAAGCCTACCCGGAACACTTGTTTTACACTTAGTTTTATTTTTGAATATGTAATTTGAATATGTATTATCGGATAGGGTTTCTAGAAGGAATGACAACCGTCTTAGGTTGGCAGGCCTATAAATAGAATATTTAGGGCACGCCGCCAAAGAGAGACAGAGGGAGGAGACAGACAAACGAAAAAAGAAATTGCACAACTGACGGCTGTCTTAGGATTCCTAGAAAACCCTAAATCGATTATCCTTTTGTATGATTAACATTATATAAATGGAAATCTTTTGAGCGAATCCTGTGTGTGCCTTCTGTCCCTGAATATTCATTGCAACCGTATGTTTGTTATTGATTCCGCCTTTAACAAACGGTCATCTTTCTAAATATAGTAACCCGTCATTAACTCTCTTGTCAACACAATTAATTTTTGTGCGAGTTATGACATGATTGATTAAGATCCGAGCCGAATCGAACATAATCAAGTGGGACCAGACAAGTTGTATAAGAGCTAATTACTGCTATTTTTAGAAAGAGTGTTGCTGACTGAAGATTTGAAGAAGAATGACGTAAGCAGACCACTGTTCGATTGATTTGTGGCGTCAGCAGCTCTGTTTTTCATTTTTCTTCCAGATCTACAATCTACCGGTGTTTTCTCTTCGTTATTTCAGTTAAAGTTTAGATCTTTATATCTAAATCTTGTTCTAATCACATCAGACACATCAGATCTGAGCATTCGGTTTTCAGACCTGGTTATTTTGAAATTTTTTTTATCAAAGAAACTGATTTTTGACTTCTCAAAATGTCTGGATATGAGGAACAAGAGGTATCTACTAACAAGATACCTAGGTTGTATGGACAGGAAAATTTTATCAAATGGAAGGTACTCTTTGAAGCAGCCGTATGCTACAATGACATTGACATGTGGAACTCCATCAAGAATGGTCCACAAACTACTGTTGAAGAAGGTGCAAATGCTACTGCAACTGCTGCTGTAAGAGAAAAAATGAGGAAGGTGGATGACAAAGCCTTAGCTATGATTAAGCTAGGTTTGTCTTGGGAGATTCTGACCAAGGTGGCTCATCACACAACAGCCAAACAAATGTATGATGCCATCCTTGAAATGTATGAAGGGAATACTAAACTGAAGAACATAAAGAAGCAAAGATTGAAGCAACAGTTGGAAAGGTTCAAGTATAGAGATGGAGAAAGGTTGAAATCAATACTAGAACGATTTCTAAGTATTGTGAATGAGTTGAGAACAACTGATTATGTAATGACTGACTTTGATTTGAATACAAAGTTGCTCAACTCAATGCCAAAAGAATGGTATACTGCTTGCAAAATCATCCTTCAAAGGCAGAATTTCAATGAATTGAAAGTGGATGATGTGGTATGTTTTCTTCAAGCTGCTGAAAATGAAATGATCAAGGAAGATAGACCAAGCTTCAATATTTCAAATGCATTAATTGCACCTATGGGAAACCTGTCAACAAAGAACCAACAACAAATTCCCATCAAAGAAGAACCTGCTGAACATAATGCTGTGACTCCAAAGTCTTTCATTGGGGGTAGTACAAGTACTCAAGGAAATCAGCAGAGGTTCAATGTGCAACTAATTGATGATTCTGACTCTGCCTCTATGTCCAGTGGAAATGTTACTAACCCTGTAACAGTACATGTTCAAAACAATGAAACACAAGCCTTGCTGTCTATGTTCATTGAGTCTTATAATGCATTTGTTTCAAAGAACATGATTCACACAAGTGTGGTTCAAGACGATTTAGAACAAATTGATGCAGATGACTTAGAAGACATGGATTTGAAATGGCAAGCTGCCATGTTGGGTTTGAGAAGTAGAAGGCTGTATAACAGAACTGGTAGAACTCTGGTTTCTGGTCCTAATGACAGGATTGGTTTTGACAAGTCAAAAGCAATATGATACAATTGTCAGCAACCTGGTCATTTTGCAAGAGAATGCAATCAACCAAGAAATTTTCAAATGAATCAATTCCAGAACCAACAACCAGGAGGTCAGCATCAATATTAACAGAATCAGTCAAGAAGTCAGCAGCATTACCAGCAAAATCAGCTAAGATTCAACCACAACAGCAATCAAATGAACAACTTCAATAACAACAACAGTTACAATCCAAACTTCAACAACTTTCAGCCTCAGATGAACAATCAACAACAGGGTATGTGTCACACCCCCAAATTTCCACTAACGGAGTTTTACCGTAAGGCGGGTGACAAACCAGGATCCGAACACATTAATCACACCAAACGACATCTATATGGTCTTAAAAGTTTTAACAAATCAAAAGAAAATGTTCAGAGTACTTAAGTGCTAGTGCGGAAGCTAAACAAAGTGCGGGAGCCATCTCCCAAAACAAGTTTAAATAATTCATGGCGCTACAAGCGCAAAACCAATATCAAATAAATGTTTTCAAACTTAAACCAATGCGAGTCCATGCATGCAATGTTATCCTAATCCAAGTGCTTGCTAGTGACCTGAGGAAAACATGCTAAAAAGAGTCAACACATATGGTTGGTGAGTTCACAGGTTTTCAAAGTAAGTTATGCTCTATCAGTTCATAAACATTTATAAATAAAAGTGGCCCATGGTTAACTACACTTAGTTAACTCGTTGCCGCATAGTGTTATGTTTCCATCACGACCGAAGCTGACTAGTTATTGCCTCAAGTCAAGTATTTCCAAAACTTAACAAAGTTTGGTCAAAGTTACTCCCCGTTCGACCTCCAGTCGAGAATAATGCAGGGTGGGGTTTGTCAAACACAATAGTACTATTTAAATTTACCACGCCAGTTAACCTTAGTTAACGGTCCGATGTTTGTGAGGACTTTCCATGGCAAAGAAACACTACGTTATAAGCAACCAAACGGTTGTGTAAAGATTTAGAGCAAGTAAAGTAAAACAGTTTTGCATGTTTCCTCCCCCAAAGGAAGAGTATAAAAGTGGGGCCGTAAACTCACCTTGTTGGTGCTTCGGCTATTACACAAATCCTACCGAAGTAAATGCGTCACGTGCTAAGACCCTAAAAATGCAAGTACGTAAGTAACTTGTGGGATGGTTCCTAGAACCACTAGTATCCAACAATCTCCCATTGTTTTTAAAAAGACTTTTGACCAAAGTTTTACTTTTGTTGACTTTGACTAAAGTTGACTTCTATGTTGACCTTTGACCAAGGTTTGACTCCTGTGGACCAAGGACCAAAACTTTGACCGAGTTGACCCGACGACACATTGGTGGCTTATGATCTAACACATTGGCTAACATCAAGCATGTATCAATTTCAATGGTCAAGCGTGACTAACCCCTTTGGTTAAACCAAAAAGGTTCCTAAGTCAAACTTGTGTCCTAGCAACTCATCAAATCATTTAACAAAGATTCATAGCCCTGGACAACACTTATCAAGCAATTTCAAACTAGCAGTCATATAGTGAGTTATAACGTAGCAAAGATGCATGATTCTAGCATATCATCCTAACTTAATAAATTCTCATTATTTTACAGAGAATACCTCTATGTCTTAGGATTTCAAAACTATTTTTGTTATAATTTTATCATGCATACAAAAATCATGAAAATTCATATACTACAGCCGTGCACTATCAGGTCTGTCAGTGACCAATCAAAAATATAAATTCACCAAAAATTCAATATAACTCTAAATAATGTGAGACCAATTGGAGCATGTTCCTAACATCCTAAATATTCTTCCAGATTTTGAATAACTCAATTATCAATTACCATAGTCAAGATATAACACTTATAGTAAGAAGTAATTTCAGGAAACCCGTAACAGTTTTGATAATCAATTTCATAAAATCATAAAAACGTAGAAAACGATCTCCAAAAATTACAAATCATATATCCACAGAAACTAGACACCAAGTAGTATATCATAGAATCATAAATCGTCCAAAAACATTAAGTTATCATCGATTTATCAGCTACACAATAATCTAATACGAATCTGATCAGAATCAGATTTATAACAATCACTCAAACAAATCACCAATTAACATTCCTAGGATTCAAATCCATGAACCAACCTCTAGAAAACATCAAAACAAAGATTTATACTCTCCATCAAGATGTCATTGAGTATTTTTTTAAAGATACAACTTTAAAGTTTTCACCCAAGTCAACAAAAGACACTAGTTTTACAAAAACATAATCTTTTCAATTGTTGATTGAACAAGGATTCCCCATTGATCATCACCCTTGTTGGATACTAGGTTCTCAAGAACCAAAACAAAGAATAATACAAATCAATACACACCACTTACTCTCTTGGATAACTTGCCCTTGTATTGATCAAGATCAATATTCAAGCTTTTGCAAGGAAGAGATTGGAGGAGGGTGTGAAAGAGATGAGAGAATGAGAGAATTAGGTTAGAAAATATTTTTTGTGAATGTGTATAGGGGGTGGGGGGGGGGGGGGGGGGCGGCCATATTGGCTTGGCTTGGGAAGGGGGTTTGGTCCTAATTTTGGTAAGTCTTTTATATTATAAATATTGTTTTATCATCCAAAATTAGTTTTATTAAAAGTCAAATAATTAAATATATTTTTCCAACTTATGTTATAAATAATGTGACATGTTACAACTTTTATTTATATGTTCTAATGTGTCATGTAACATGTAATATCCTAGCATACTTGTCTAGCATATACTTGCATGTAATGTTTTTTGTAACAATTCATAACTTGCAACATACTTACACATATAATTCCACCTTTCATGTAATATAACTTAGCATACATAACATATAACTTAGCATATAACACTTCATGTAGCATCATGTAGCTTATCGTTCATAACATGTAACTTAGCATATAGTATTTAACATGTGACTCTTAGCATGTAATAATGATAATCATTTATTATTGTTGTGTTTATAAGACCACCAACGTACTCGGACAGACTCATGTTTGACACGTGACATGCAGACAGACTCATGTTTGACACGTGACATGCATGTGGACTATGATTAACTAACGGACTTAACTGAGTTTGGTTAACGGAGTTAACCCGAAATTTGCAATTGTCACATCATCCCCTTGTTAAAAGAAGCACCTATTCAAACCTGAAACCAAACCATAGGTACGATTTAAATTTTCGGGACGAAAATTCTTTTAACAAGGGGATGATGTGACAAACCTAAAATTTTTCTTTTCTATCCCTTTCATGTCCCAGTCTAGTGGTGACATCACATTAATTTTGAAAATTAATGTGATGTCACCACTAGACTGGGACATGAAAGGGATAGAAAAGAAAAATTTTAGGTTTGTCACATCATCCCCTTGTTAAAAGAATTTTCGTCCCGAAAATTTAAATCGTACCTATGGTTTGGTTTCAGGTTTGAATAGGTGCGGATACTTTCCTTTCATCTGGTCTTTGCGCTCCCATGTGAACTCTGGTCCACACTTAGAGTTCCAACGAACGCGAACGATAGGAGTTTTACTGTGCCTACGGGTCTTTACGTCCTGATCCATGATTTCCACCGGCTCTTCGATGAAACGTAACTGTTCGTCCACTTCTAGTTCCTCCAAAGGAACTATCAAGTTTTCATCAGTCAAACACTTTTTAAGATTTGATACGTGGAAGACGTTATGTACCCCGCGGAGTTGTTCCGGTAAGTCCAACCTATAAGCCACTGGACGGATTCGTTCCACGATTTTGAATGGCCCTACGTAACGCGGGCTCAACTTTCCCCGTTTTCCGAAACGAATAACACCCTTCCACGGTGCCATTTTTACTAAAACTTTGTCCCCGACTTCAAATTCCAAAGGCCTTCTACGCTTATCAGCATAACTTTTCTGACGACCACGTGCTGCTGCCATACGGTTTCGGATCTGAACTATCCTTTCCGTCGTTTCATGAACTATTTCAGGGCCAGTTAGTTGACTCTCACCCACCTCCGCCCAGCAGAGTGGTGATCGGCATTTTCCCCCATCCAGAGCTTCAAAAGGGGCTGCTTGTATGCTCGTATGGTAACTGTTATTGTAAGAGAACTCAACCAAAGGCAAGTGCGTCTCCCAACTGTTCCCAAAATCGATGATGCACGCCCTTAACATATCCTCCAATGTTTGTATTGTTCGCTCGCTCTGACCGTCTGTTTGTGGATGATAAGCTGTGCTCATATCCAGTCGTGTACCCAACGACTTTTGCAACGATTTCCAAAAGTTTGAGGTAAACCTAGCATCACGGTCCGAAATAATCGATATCGGCAAACCATGACGGGAAACGATTTCTTTAATGTAAATACGAGCCAGCCTATCCGTCTTGTTCGCTTCCCGGATGGCTAGAAAATGTGCGGATTTGGTCAATCGATCCACTATGACCCAAATCATGTCACAACCGCTGGGTGTCTTAGGTAGTTTGGATATGAAATCCATGGATATCTGTTCCCATTTCCCCATAGGAATTTCGGGTTGTTGAAGTAATCCCGGCGGTTTCCTATGTTCTGCTTTCACTTTGGCACATGTTAGACACTTAGCCACGTACCCAGCAATTTCCTCTTTCATACTCGGCCACCAGTATAGCTCTTTCAAGTCATGGTACATCTTATCTGATCCCGGATGTACTGAGTATCGGGATTTGTGTGCTTCGTCCATGACCAGTGTTCTTAGATCCCCATAACGCAGTACCCAAATTTGATCATGGTAATACCGAATGCCATCAGACTTAACCTCTGAGTTCCAGTCTACACCGCGTAAAGATTTGGCATCGAAATTCTCGGCTTTCAGAGCTTCTAACTGGGCATCCCTGATCTTGTCGGGTAGACCAGAGTGAATCGTTAGTTGTAAAGCCCTAACCCTCCTGGGCTTCAAAGTTTCTTTTCGGCTCAAGGCGTCAGCCACCACGTTGGCTTTACCCGGATGATACTTAATAGCACATTCATTATCGTTAAGCAACTCGACCCATCGTCTCTGCCTCATGTTCAGTTCTTTCTACTCGAATATGTGCTGGAGGCTCTTATGGTCAGTGTAGATCGTACACTGGGTTCCATAGAGGTAATGCCTCCAGATTTTTAGTGCAAAGATGACGGCTCCAAGTTCTAAGTCATGGATCGTGTAGTTCTTTTCAGCGGTCTTCAGTTTTCGAGAAGCATATGCGATGACCTTTTCCCGTTGCATGAGCACACATCCAATTCCTTGCAGTGAAGCATCGCAGTAAACAAGAAAGTCTTCTACTCCTTCGGGCAGTGATAGGATTGGCGCACTACACAGCTTGTCTTTCAGAGTTTGAAATGCTGTGTCACGTGCCTCGGTCCACTTATACACAATACCCTTGCGGGTTAAGGATGTGAGTGGTTGAGCAATCTTGGAAAATCCTCCAATAAATCTGCGATAATAACCAGCTAATCCCAGAAATTGAGGGATCTCGGTAGGAGTTTTCGGGTTTGGCCAATCCTTGATTGCTTCAATCTTGGACTGGTCCACTTGGATTCCCTCCCCACTTACCACGTGGCCCAAAAATTTTACTTCATGCATCCAGAACTCGCACTTTGATAACTTGGCATACAATTGTTCATTCATGAGTAGCTCCATCATTAATCGCAAGTGCTCTTCATGTTCCTCACTTGTCTTCGAATATATCAAGATGTCGTCTATGAACACAATGACGAATTTATCCAAATAAGGCTTACAAACACGATTCATGAGGTCCATGAATACGGCTGGGGCGTTTGTTAACCCAAATGGCATAACGGCGAACTCATAGTGTCCATAACGAGTACGAAACGCTGTTTTCGCAATGTCTTCTTCCCGAACTAGGAGTTGGTAATAACCCGACCTAAGGTCGACCTTCGAGTAGTAACTGGATCCTTGCAGCTGATCGAACAGATCATCAATACGTGGAAAGGGATACCGGTTCTTGGTCGTCACCTTATTAAGTTCCCGATAGTCGATACACATGCGTAGAGTTCCATCCTTCTTCTTCACGAATGGGACTAGGGCTCCCCACGGGGATGAACTGGGGCGTATGAAACCCTTATCTAGCAGTTCTTGCAACTTCTTAGACAGTTCCTCTAACTCCTTCGGAGCAAGGCGATACGGTGCACGAGCTACAGGAACAGCTCCTTGTGTCAGGTCGATTTGGAACTCTACTTGTCTGTGAGGCGGAAGACCAGGTAGGTCTTCGGGGAAAACCTCAGGAAAGTCTCTAACAATAGGGATCTGGTCGATTGAGACCTCCTCCTCCACAGCCTCGTCAGTACCTTTGTCGGTGATTAGGGCTAAGATCGCAGTATGGCCTTTACGCAGTAACTTCTGTGCCTTCATAAGGGAAATGATCCCAACTGTCTCTCTCTCTTTCTCACCATGAACAATAAGAGTTTCTCCCCCAGGGAGAGGTACGCGGACGAACTTCTCGTGACAGACAACCTCGGCTCGGTGTTCGGACAACCAATCCATCCCAATAACTAAGTCGAAGCTACCAAGTTCAATTGGCATAAGATCTATGGGAAACAAATGACTAGACAATTCTACGGTACAACCCTTCAAAATATGGGACACTTGGATGGTTTTACCATCTGCTAACTCGATAGTGTACTTAGACTCTAGGGCAGATGGGGTGCTATTAACCATTTCACAAAATTTAGTTGACACGAAACTTCTATCGGCCCCGGTATCAAATAAAGTTAGCGCATAACAACCATTCATTTATATTTACCGTTAATAGTTACGGAGTCGTTAGAAGTCTCACCTGAACCACCACCAATAATGAAGGCTCTTCCCCTGCCTTCATCTCCGCTGTTACCATTCCTATTGTTACCATTCTTCCCGTTGCCATTTGCCCCTCCGTTACCAGCATTCTTCAGTTTGGGGCAGTTTCTCTTAAAGTGACCCTCCTGTCCACACTCAAAACACCCTTTCGGGGCCTCTTGAGGTGGGGCTTGTTTCTGGGGGTTGTCTGCTCAGCAAAACTTGGTTTCGTGGCCATGTCTGCCACACTTGTTGCAACGCTAATTATCACATTTCCCCGCATGATGGAAGTTACACTTGTTACACTTTGGGAGTTTCCCCTGATATCCTCCCTGTTGTTGGTTCTGGCATGGGTAGTTGTTCCTGCGAGGAGACTCAAACCGTCTCTGTTGATTGCAGCCTGAAGAGGTGCTCTTGTTGTTGGAGTTGTTGTTGCCACTACTCTCCCACTTGCGTTTATTATCGGATGTGCCAGTAGCAGACTTCTTGGACGGGAGAGTGCCTTGTTTGACGGCTTGATCAGTTAACTTATGAGCTAACCGGACGGCATAGTGAATGTTGGCGGGATTTGCCGACGTCACCATACTCTGGATCTGCGGAGGTAAACCGTCAATATTCATTTCGACCCTCTTATAAGCAGGATCGACCATTTGATGGCACAGTATCGCTAACTCATGGGATCGTGTAGTATAAGCCTCAATGTTGGAACCCTCCATCCGCAAATTCCAAAACTCATGCTCTAACTTCTGCACTTCACCACGCGGGCTATACTCGGTCTTGATCAGATTTTTGAATTCCTCCCATGACATAGCATTGGCCGTATTTAGACCCAACAACTGAACTTGGGTATTCCACCAAGTAAGTGCTGACTCCTCGAGAGTCCCTGTAGCAAACTTCACCAGGCTCGCAGCCGGGCAATTACACATAGCAAACACTGATTCTGCCTTCTCTATCCAGCGCAGCAAACCGACAGCCCCCTCGGTGCCTTTAAACGCATGGGGTTTAAAATCCATGTAGTTCTTAAAGGTGCACCCTGCGGCTCCTAGATTTTTGGTTCACAAAGTAAGTGTTAGTGCCTGAGTTTCGATAGGTCATAATGACAGCAAAGTGTATACTTACTCCCTGCCGCCTGCCCCGGAATCTGGGTGGCTGCAATCGCTACGGTCACATGCTCGTTGATGAGTGCCTCCAGTTCTGCTGGAGTGAGGTTGATGCTGCCCCTGCCATGGCCACGTCCACGTCCCGACATAATCCTACGCAGTCATAAACATTGACCGGATTAATGCCTTAATTCTAGTACATCAATAGCAATCAAACAACTAATTTATGAACATCACAACACAATTTAAGAAAACAATACTTGAAAAGATAACTTGTAATCCGATTACAATCATTCAATCCAAACATCATAGTTCAAAAATATCCTCTGTTGGATGGGAACAACCCTCCCACCTAGGTTCATAAAAGAAAGAAATCCAAACAAACATCAACTGACGATATCACTCGTCAGATACTCCCGATGACCCGCTCACCTCGGGCTCCTCCTCGGGGTCTTCCTCCAGATCCTCCTCGGGGTCCTCCTCTGGGTCTTCTTCAGGGTCCTCCACTGGGTCCTCTGGAGGTGCCACCCGGTCCTCAAGATCCCGATTACGGTTACGAGCAATGTTAAGCTCGTTAGTCAGATCTATCACCCTGTCTGCAAGCATCTGCATCTTCTCACCTAGCCTCTCAACTTCAAAGGTTAACTTGTAGTGCATCTCTGACCTCCGATCGCAGAGCTCCCTCAAGAAATCCATCTTATGCTTGGCTCCACTCTGTTTCTGCGCTAGCTTAGCAATGTCCGACTTCATCACACTGCGCCTTATCCAGGCCAGAAACAAGTACAGCTATCACCCTCTCAGGAGGGCATGGCAGGGCGGGTAGAGTATGGCAAGAAGGACCTACAACAGCTAGGGGTGGAACCTCCTCCTTCTCAATCATCATGGTCACCACCTCTGGGTACCATTCTCAGTCGTACTGGGGCTTAGGCAAGAACGTGTGCTCGGGTGAAGACTCCTCAGCAGTAGATGTGCCAGCATCAGGGATGGTCCGCTGCCACTTCAGTCTCGGGGACGCAGGTGGTGTGCTCTCCTCAGCGGTGATAGGTGCTTTCTCACGGGCGTGATCAGCTGACGACGAAGACATACAGTGACACAAGGGTCAGGGTTGGGATGAGTGAGTGGTATCTCATGTATATATGTGCAGTGTAACTAATGCATCATGAAAAGCTATAGACCGGACTGCAACCTATATGAAATGGTATGCAACCTGGTTTGCTATAACCAATGGGCTCTGATACCAATCTGTCACACCCCCAAATTTCCACTAACGGAGTTTTACCGTAAGGCGGGTGACAAACCAGGATCCGAACACATTAATCACACCAAACGACATCTATATGGTCTTAAAATTACTAACAAATCAAAATAAAATGTACAGAGTACTTAAGTGCTAGTGCGGAAGCTAAACAAAGTGCTGGAGCCATCTCCCAAAACAAGTTTAAATAATTCATGGCCCTACAAGCGCAAAACCAATATCAAATAAATGTTTTCAAACTTAAACCAATGCGAGTCCATGCATGCAATGTTATCCTAATCCTAGTGCTTACTAGTGACCTGAGGAAAACATGCTAAAAAGAGTCAACACATATGGTTGGTGAGTTCACAGGTTTTCAAAGTAAGTTATGCTCTATCAGTTCATAAGCATTTATAAATAAAAGTGGCCCATGGTTAACTACACTTAGTTAACTCGTTGCCGCATAGTGTTATGTTTCCATCACGACCGAAGCTGACTAGTTATTGCCTCAAGTCAAGTATTGCCAAAACTTAACAATGTTTGGTCAAAGTTACACCCCGTTCGACCTCCAGTCGAGAATAATGCAGGGTGGGGTTTGTCAAACCCAATAGTACTATTTAAATTTACCACGCCAGTTAACCTTAGTTAACGGTCCGATGTTTGTGAGGACTTTCCATGGCAAAGAAACACTACGTTATAAGCAACCAAACGGTTGTGTAAAGATTTAGAGCAAGTAAAGTAAAACAGTTTTACATGTTTCCTCCCCCAAAGGAAGAGTATAAAAGTGGGGCCGTAAACTCACCTTGTTGGTGCTTCGGGTATTACACAAATCCGACCGAAGTAAATGCGTCACGTGCTAAGACCCTAAAAATGCAAGTACGTAAGTAACTTGTGGGATGGTTCCTAGAACCACTAGTATCCAACAATCTCCCATTGTTTTTTAAAAAGACTTTTGACCAAAGTTTGACTTTTGTTGAATTTGACTAAAGTTGACTTCTATGTTGACCTTTGACCAAGGTTTGACTCCTGTGGACCAAGGACCAAAACTTTGACCGAGTTGACCCGACGACACATTGGTGGCTTATGATCTAACACATTGGCTAACATCAAGCATGTATCAATTTCAATGGTAAAGCGTGACTAACCCCTTTGGTTAAACCGAAAAAGTTCCTAAGTCAAACTTGTGTCCTAGCAACTCATCAAATCATTTAACAAAGATTCATAGCCCTGGACAACACTTATCAAGCAATTTCAAACTAGCAGTCATATAGTGAGTTATAACCTAGCAAAGATGCACCATTCTAGCATATCATTCTAAATCAATAAATTCTCAATATTTTACACAGAACACCTCTATGTCTTAGGATTTCAAAACTATTTTTGTTATAATTTTCTCATGCATACAAAAATCATGAAAATTCATACACTACAGCCATGCACAATCAGGTCTGTCAGTGACCAATCAAAAGTATAAATTCAACAACAATTCAATATAACTCTAAATAATGTGAGACCAACTGGAGCATGTTCCTAACATCCTAAATATTCTTCCAGATTTGGAATCACTCAATTATCTATTACCATAGTCAAGATATAACACTTATAGTAAGAAGTAATTTCAGGAAACCCGTAACAGTTTTGATAATCAATTTCATAAAATCATAAAAACGTAGCAAATGATCTCCAAAAATTACAAATCATATATCCACAGAAACTAGACACCAAGTAGTATATCATAGAATCATAAATCGTCCAAAAACATTAAGTTATCATCGATTTATCAGCTAAACAATAGTCTAATACGAATCTGATCAGAATCAGATTTATAACAATCACTCAAACAAATCACCAATTAACATTCCTAGGATTCAAATCCATGAACCAACCTCTAGAAAACATCAAAACAAAGATTTATACTCTCCATCAAGATGTCATTGAGTATTTTTTTAAAGATACAACTTTAGGGTTTTCACCCAAGTCAACAAAAGACACTAGTTTTACAAAAACATAATCTTTTCAATTGTTGATTGAACAAGGATTCCCCTTTGATCATCACCCTTGTTGGATACTAGGTTCTCAAGAACCAAAACAAAGAATAATACAAATCAATACACACCACTTACTCTCTTGGATCACTTGCACTTGTATTGATCAAGATCAATATTCAAGCTTTTGCAAGGAAGAGATTGAAGGAGGGTGTGAAAGAGATGAGAGAATGAGAGAATTAGGTTAGAAAATATTTTTTGTGAATGTGTATGGGGGGGGGGGCGGCCATATTGGCTTGGCTTGGGGAGGGGGTTTGGTCCTAATTTTGGTAAGTCTTTTATATTATAAATATTGTTTTATCATCCAAAATTAGTTTTATAGGGGGGAGGGGGGCGGCCAACATGAAAGAAGTTTTGATTGGAGCAGTCATGAAGAGGATATTGCTGATGATATCAGGAAGGCAAATGTGGCATTCATGGCCATAATTGAGAAAGAAAAGGGAACCTCCTCTCAAGAACAGGCCACTCCATTGAATGACATATGGTATATGGATAGTGGTTGTTCTTGGCACATGACTCGTGACAAGAGGTCACTTGTGAACTATGAAGAGAAATATGAAGGTCCTGTTGCCTTTGGGAGTGATGAAAATGGTGGAAAGATTGTGGGTAAAGGAATCTTGACAAATGAAAAGGTGTCATTTGATAATGTGTTTTATGTTGAGGGACTTCAATACAATCTTCTGAGCATATCACAGATGTGTGATAAAGGTTACAAAGTTAGTTTTGATGATTCTCATTGCTTCATCTTAAAACCTGAATTTGTGATTCCACCTGAGATGATTAGGATGATGGCACCTAGAAATGGCAACTTATATGAGTTAAATATGAAAGAAGCTATTTCAAGAGGTGGTGCATGTTTTGTTTCCAAAGCCACTGAAAATGAATCAAAATTGTGGCATAGGAAACTGTGTCATGTAAACATAAAGAACATGAATAGACTGGTCAAGGGTGAACATGTGATTGGCTTACCTACAAGAGAATTTAAGTTTGATGATCACTGTGATTCATGTCAAAAGGGAAAGCAACACAAGTCTACTCATAAGACAAAGCTCATCAACACAATTGATCAACCACTTGAGTTACTTCACATGGATCTTTTTGGTCCTGTGAGTGTGCCAAGTATTGGAAAGAAAAGATATTGTTTGGTGATCATTGATGACTATTCTAGATATACTTGGGTCTATTTCCTAAGTACCAAGGATGAGTCTGCTGAGTTGATTATGGGTTGTGTTACAATGATTGAGAACAAGCTGAATAAGAAAGTCAAAATGATGAGAAGTGACAATGGTAAAGAGTTCAAAAATTGAGTTATGGAAGAATTCTGCATAATGAAAGGAATATTTCAACAATTCTCAGCTCCTAGAACTCCTGAACAAAATGGTGTGGCAGAAAGAAGAAACAAAACATTGATAGAAGCTGCCAGAACCATGTTGACCAATGCAAATCTGCCTGTCACTTTTTGGGATGAAGCAATCAATACAGCATGTTATGTTTAGAACAGGGTACTTGTAAACAAAAGGCATAACAAGACTCCATATGAAATTTTCAATAACAGAAAGCCTTACATCAAGTTTTTCAAGTCCTTTGGTTGCAAATGTTTTCTATTGAACACTAGAGATTACTTGAACAAGTTTCAAACTAAGTCACTAGATTGTTTTTTTGTTGGATATTCTACTCACTCAAAGACATACAGAGTTTATGTGAAAGATCACATGAGTGTGATAGAGTCATCTGGCATCATTTTTAATGAAAATCAATTCAACACAGTCAGTGGTGCAACATGGCTGTTTGATCATGAAAAGTTAATAAAGTCATTCAAGATTTATTCTAAAGACTTTGATGATTCATTCTACAAGACCAGTACACATATTGAAGAGACTAAGATGAAAGAAATGGACTTGGAAGAATTGTGGGAAAAGGTTGCAAGAAAAGAAAAGGAATATACTTTTGTGAAAAGCTCCTCAAGCAATGCCATTGAACAAGATGAGGAAGTAAACAATTAGGACATTTCAAATGTACAAAATGATCATGTTCAGAATGGGAGTGACACATGCAACCAATCAAATGAAGATGAAAATGCTTCCACAGCAAGATTTAAAGACTTGTTTCAAAACTTGAATCTGGGAAACAATGGTGCATCTACTTCAGGACAAACCAATGATGAAGCACCAGAGTTTCATGATGCAGAAGCTGATTTGATCATTGAAGAACCTGAACTTAATGAATCAAATCTTGACACAAATTTGTCTACAAATATGATAATACAAACTCCTACTGTTGAAAAGAATCATCCTGCTGAAAATATCATTGGTGACTTGCATGAAAGAGTAACAAGTAGTCATTCTAAGATAGCAAACATCTGTCTTTACTCTTTCTTTCTATCCCAATTAGAATCAAAGAATATTGCTCAAGCCTTAAAAGACAATAGTTGGGTAGAGGCTATGCAAGAGGAATTGGCCCAGTTTAGAGATCTACACGTGTGGGATCTTGTAGACAAGCAACATGACAGATATGCAATTGAAACCAAATGGGTGTTCAGAAACAAAAGGGATGAAAGGGGTTTGGTGATTAAGAACAAAGCAAGACTTGTAGCACTGGGATGTCTTCAAGAAGAAGGGATAGACTTTGAGGAAGTGTTTGCACCAGTTTCAAGACTGGAAGCCATAAGAATTTTCCTTGCATATGCTGCCTCAAAGAACATAAGAGTATTCCAGCTTTATATTAAATCTGCATTCCTAAATGGAAAGATTGATGAAGAAGTGTATGTGGCTCAACCACCAGATTTTGAGGATCCCATGTATCCAAACAGGGTGTATAAGTTAAATAAAGCCCTTTATGGATTGCATCAGGCTCCTAGAGCATGGTATGATGAACTGTCAACTCATTTACTTAAAAATGGTTTCACAAGGGGAGCCATTGACAAGACACTCTTCTAAAAAAGGAAAAGGGTCAGATTTTCTGCTTTTACAAGTCTATGTTGATGATATCATATTTGGATCTACAAACGAAAATATGTGTTTGGAGTTTGAAGAGGTGATGAAGTCCAAGTACAGCATGAGTTCCATGGGAGAAATGAACTTCTTTTTGGGGCTACAAGTTCAACAAAAGGATGAAGGGATTTTTATTCACCAAACTAAGTATGTGGAGGACATTTTGAATAAGTTCAACTGTCATGATTACATGACTGCTTCAACTCCAATGGACACCAAAGAAAAGATGATAGCTGATGAAAAAGGGGAGTCAGTTGATGAGCATGAATACAGAGCCAAGATTGGATCTCTGATGTATCTGACTGCAAAAGGCCAGATATCATGTTTGCTGTGTGTGTGTGCTAGGTTCCAGTCAAATCCAAAAGTCTCCCACATGAATGCTGTTAAAAGAATATTCAGATACTTGAAGGGAAGACCAGACTTAGGGATTTGGTATCCAAAGAACCAATCATTTGATCTGATTGCATATACAGACAGTGATTATGATGGATGCAATATGAGTAGAAAGTCAACATCAGGGGGATGCCAGTTTTTGGTAGAAAGGCTAGTGTCATGGCAATGCAAGAAACATACTACAGTATCAATCTCCACTGCAGAAGCTGAATATGTTGTTGCATCTGCCTGTTGTGCATAAGTTCTCTGGATTCAAAATCAGATGCTGGACTATGGTTTGAATTTTCTAAACACCCCTATTCTGATATATAATACTGCTGCATATTTTACTGTTAAGAATCATGTGCAACATTCTAAGACTAAGCACATTGAGATCAGACATTACTTCATCAGGGATTGCAGTGAAAAAGGTCTGATTGAAATGCGAAGAGTTGATACAAGTGATAATTTGGCTGACTTATTCACCAAACCACTTGATAGAACCAGATTCAACTTTCTTTTGAAAGCCCTGGGGATGATCAACTCTGATGAAATCTGATTAAGGATGTGTGCTTAGTTGGGTACCTCTATGTGCTACTTGAATATTTTAGAAGAGGTCACACATGTTGAATGTTGCTGAGTATGTTGCTGAATATGTTACTGAGTATGTTACTGAGTATGTTACTGAATATGTTACTGAGTATGTTACTGAATTTGTTACTGAGTATGTTAGATGTTATGTGACTTAACTGTTTCTATGTGTGTCTCTCTATGATAACTGATTATTTTATTAGAGATAACACATATTGATTATGTTTCAACTAAATGTTGATTGAATATGTTTTGATTATGTCACTGTTTTGATGTTAACTGATAGGTGCTTAAGTAACTATCTGTGCAATTTGCTTGAAATTGATGGTAATTCTTAACTATCATGTTAACTGATCTGATGTTATGATAAGCAGTTAGATCTGTTTAGGTGAAATTGAATGCTTATGTGATGTCATGAGTAATCAATGTTTATGGTTACTTGAATATGTTCTTAATCTGATCTTCTGAAGTTGTTAAGATAGGATGGACATTGAATGTGAGTACAGTCTGTTTTTCTTGATGATGTTAAGAATGATTTAGATTTGAGTGTGTGATGCAACTGTTTGTGTCAAAATGTGTTTTATGTCAAAGTTAAGTGATTCAATGAATTTTAATAATGAATTTTGCATAAATACTATATTTTGGTCAAAACATGAGCAAGTTGATTAATGGTGTTGAGATATGATAAGATTATTCAGTTCAAGCTTTTAAGAAGCTTAAAAGAAGGATTTTTTTTAAAGGGAAAAGTCTCAAGTAGTTATTTTTGCTGAAAATTATGTCATTTGCCCAGTTGAAAGGACATGCACTTGTGTATGTTTGGTCCTTAAATCTCTATAGATTCAAAGGATAGCCATTGACCTAAAAAACTGAATGCATTTGGGGCAATTATGACTTGTTTCTTATTTCTTCACTTAAAACTATGTCAATAACTTTGACTTTGACAAGACATATATTCACATGTATGTTTGGTCCTGTTGACCACTTTTGGTCAAAACAGGATAGCCATTAACCTGATAAGAAAGAGATATTGGGGTGATTGAATATTAAACTGTATTTGTGAGAAATGATAGTACATTGACTACTTAGCTGATCATATGGAATTAATAGGCTAAAAAGACCTTAGTATAGTCATTAACATGTATGGTTGCTTTCCCATGATGATGTAAAATCTAAGGTGATATAAACATAATGAATATGCTAATCTTTATGTGGAGATGCATAGTTGTTTTGCATGTCTCAAGATAGATCTCTCCGAATGATACGGCAGAAAGTGATTACCTAGTCATACACGAGCCTGTTGTTATTTGGTCAACCAAAATGAAACATTTTTAAATATGACAAGGAACATGTTTTAAGAAAATTTGAGAAAATATCAAAAACAAGGGGAAGAATGAATAAATCAACCAAAAGTTGATAAGTGTTTTAAATATTTTATCAAACAAGAGGGTTACAACAAGAACTACAAAGACGCTGGCAAAATCTGTCTCATCTTGAATGAAAGGCATGTTTCTAACAGTAAGTCCAACGTTCAACCTCTATATATGTTTGAATCTAATAATACAAAAATACAATAAGTTCTGTCATACAAAAAAAAAAAAAACTATTTTTGACCAAATACAGGAGGTTGGAGTCAAATTGGGGTGATCTGGGGAAAGCCAAATAAGCTTTGAGAAGAGATATGAGGCATCATAGCACAGTGTTGACCATTATTGCATTATGCTCAAATTGAACTTTAATCAAATCACCAAAGAAATGAAAATCATGCTAAGTTTATACCTGCTATTAACCTATCTAAGTTGTCAAAATAATGCTGAGAGTGAAGTAATGAGATAGCTACTTAGTCAATATGATCCCATTCCTGAGATCCTTTCAGTTTAATAAAGATATTGTTTTGAAATGAATTATAACTAAAATTTGATCTCTAAATGCACCATTTTCTCTTAAACTATGTTCTGAAATGATACATAACTTAGAAATGTCTTTGACAAGTGGTTTAAGTCAAAAAGAGTTGCATTTTGCCTAAAATAGGTTGAATATGTAAGTTCGAGTAAGGTTTGATGCTTTATAACCTTCTCGAGCACAAACTGTTTGAATATGCATTTTCGGGTAAGATTAATGAATTATAACCTTTCTGAGTACAAAACAGTTGATTATGTGTGAATATGTTGTTTCGGGTATGTTTTGATAATTTTCAAACTTTCCAAGTAAGCTTAGTCATTTCTGACTAACTCTATGATTTTTGAGCATTCTTTGAAGTGTTTACACTTTTCGGGTAGAGTACACTGTTGCACTCATTTTCCCGAGTAAGCTTGAAGTCTTGAGATGATTATGTGTTGAAATAACTATCTTTTAACAAGAAATTCTTGTTTCGAGCAAGCTATGCATGTTATATGCGAGTTTCGGGTAAGCTATTCATGTTATATGCTGATTGTGTTTCCAAGCAAACTTTGTGAACTTAAGTGAGTACACCGAGTAAGCTTTGTGTGAATATGTTGTTAGGAAAGACTTATTAATCTTTCCGGGCACGCATATATGTTACTGTTTAAGTTTGTCATTTATACGGTATGGTTTGAAATGTTGAGTTTCCTCGAGAAAGGGAATACCTGATGATTGAATGTGTTTATCCTAGCGATCTTAGTGCTAACTTAGGATTTTCGAGCAAGCTCTATGAAATTTTAGAATATAGCACACTTAAATGTTTGTGTGTTTAATTTCATTCCGAGCATACTCTGTGATATGTGTGTTTATGATTTCTTTGAAATTACAAGTGTTTTCGGGCAAACTTTGTTTTCCGAGCACACTTTATGTTTCGGGTACACTTGTGTTCCTTCAATATACTTGGTAATTTCACACTTTAACTTTCTGAAGTACATTGTCTGCTAGAATTTCTTTTCGAGCACACTTTGTACTATATGAAAGTTATTCGGGTATACTTTACATAAGATTGTTGTCTGAGCACACTTTTCATTTGAAAGAGTGCTCGAGCATACTATGTATACAAGCATACTTGAATGAATGCGTTGATTGAATATGTTAGTTAGTATGATAAAATTGATTATGATTCTTTTAGGGTTTGTGATAGATAAGTTTTAATTTGAAATTGAGAAATACTTGAGTAACTTTATCTTTGCATACTTTACCATTTTTGGACACATTTTTAAATAGATAACAAAACCATTCTTGAAATAGATAAGAAAGTTAGGTGATAAAAGACAAAACACTTTTAAAGATTCTCAATTTATCTGAAATGCTGAAGAAAAGCAAAATATGCAGACCTTTATTCATAACTCTTTTCTGATAAAGCTACAGATATGTACCTTACATCTGTCTTAACTCTCATTAAAAGAAGACCTGCATATGCTATTCAAAATTGAAACTTCACATTTCAAGAGTAACTCACATTTGTGTTTTTGTGCAGATTTCTATATAATTCAAGACAACGGTTTGAATTGAAATATCATTTATATTTTTTATTCTTAATATATATAATCACTTTGAGATCCAACTGATAATTGTGTGTTTATTGATATAACAGAAAATCAGCAATGGATCCAACTCCAAGTAATTACAATTCCTACAAACATCATCTTTCTGAAGAACTGAAGAAAGCATTGCAACGTGTTCAAAACCTATTGTCTGAGGTTGAGAAGATCTCAGCTGCCCCAAAACAGGGGGAGAAATCACTGAATCAGGGGGGGAATTCGCTGAAGCTTCTCTCAATTTATGAAAAGAACAGCTCAGACGATGAAGCTGACAGTGTTCCAGAAGAAGAAAAGAAAGATCTTGAGGAAAGAAAGAAATTGAAAGGGAAGAAAATTGCTCAAGATGATGATAAAATTCAGACTTTAAATTCTCAGAAAGAAAATACAATGGACTCAGAAATGAATGAATCTGAATCAGAAGCAAAAAGAATCTATGTACAAAGAATGACAGAAATTCATGACAGAGAATTTCTGAGTCAAATGTTGTCTGACAAAGACTCTGAAGAACAAGAAAATTTGTTAAAAATGTTTGAAGATGAGAAAAGGCTAAGAGATGAAGTGATGAATAAATAAAGAGAAGTCCCACAAGCAACCTTGTTCTTCTATGGTTCTTCTTGTTTAATCAACCTGAGTAGAGATACTAGTACACCATTTGGAATTTCTTTATCATTTAAGCAGTTGTAAATTACTTCGAGTAAGCTTTTACTTAGCCGAGTACGAAATTTTGCCTTCCGAGCAAGGTTTACTTCAAATAGTCTTCTTAAGTGGATATCCGAGCAAGGTATGCTTTTTAGTGATTTCCCGAGTAAGGATCATTAACTTGGCATATCCGAGCAAGGTTCACTTTGTCAAGCAGGGTTGTTCTTCAAGACCAAGTATTTTACTCTTCCGAGTATGGTATGGTCAACCAAGTCCAAGAAGCCAAGTAATTAGAAGACCGGGCAAGGTATTCTTTAATAATTATGGTCCGAGTATACTTGATGAGTTAATAGAATATCTCTAAGTTATTTCGAGTAAGGTTCTGCTCAAATAAGGTATGTACTCCCGAGTATGCCTTATCAATAAGTTGTTCAACTGACAATAAGCCGAACAGGACCATAGAAGAACAAGGTTGCTCGTAAGGATTTGTCGGGCAAAGTTTGATAAGTCCAAGAAGATTGAAGTCTACTCGGTGAATATTTTTCTTGGTAAAATATTCTTTAAGTAAAGTCTACCCGGAAACTGATTCCGAGTACACTTCAATGTTTACCAAGTCTGAAGGAAGGCCGAGTACACTGCGTACTCGGAGACTGAAGATTAATGAAAAGCCTACCCGGAAGACTTGTTTTACACTTAGTTTTATTTTTGAATATGTAATTTGAATATGTATTATCGGATAGGGTTTCTAGAAAGAATGACAGCTGTCTTAGGTTGGCAGGCCTATAAATAGAATATTTAGGGCACGCCGCCAAAGAGAGACAGAGGGAGGAGACAGACAAACGAAAAAAGAAATTGCACAACTGACGGCTGTCTTAGGATTCCTAGAAAACCCTAAATCGATTATCCTTTTGTATGATTAACATTATATAAATGGAAATCTTTTGAGCGAATCCTGTGTGTGCCTTCTGTCCCTGAATATTCATTGCAACCGTATGTTTGTTATTGATTCCGCCTTTAACAAACGGTCATCTTTCTAAATATAGTAACCCATCATTGACTCTCTTGTCAACACGATTAATTTTTGTGCGAGTTATGACATGATTGATTAAGATCCCAGCCGAATCGAACATAATCAAGTGGGACCAGACAAGTTTGCCAGCATCTTTGTAGTTCTTGTTGTAACTCTCTTGTTTGATAAAATATTTAAAACACTTATCAACTTTTGGTTGATTTATTCATTCTGAGTGGCTCCCTTCTTCAAGTTCAGCTGTTGTCCTTTCATTTTCTTAAAGTTGCTCAAAATCTCTTTTCTTGTCATTACATTTACATATTTAAAAGGAATTCCATTCTTAATCAAAAATTTTGCTTTACCACCCTATTTGCTTAAGAATTTTTGAATTTCCACTTCTTGTTCCAAATCATCTGTCAATTTCAAGCCTTTTAGTTTCTTGTCTTGAACAGTCTTTTCTTCACTCAGTGTTTTTGAAATTTTATCAATAACAGTATCTAGTTTCTTTTTAACTTGTCTCTGGTTCTTCTTGTTTAATCAACCTGAGTAGAGATACTAGTACACCATTTGGAATTTCTTTATCATTTAAGCAGTTGTCAATTACTTCTTGTGGGACTTCTCTCTGTTTATTCATCACTTCATCTCTTAGCCTTTTCTCATCTTCAAACTTTTTTAACAAATTTTCTTGTTCTTCAGAGTCTTTGTCAGACAACATTTGACTCAGAAATTCTCTGTCATGAATTTCTGTCATTCTTTGTACATAGATTCTTTTTGCTTCTGATTCAGATTCATTCATTTCTGAGTCCATTATATTTTCTTTCTGAGAATTTAAAGTCTGAATTTTATCATCATCTTGAGCAATTTTCTTCCCTTTCAATTTCTTTCTTTCCTCAAGATCTTTCTTTTCTTCTTCTGGAACACTGTCAGCTTCATCGTCTGAGCTGTTCTTTTCATACATTGAGAGAAGCTTCAGCGAATTCTCCCGCTGATTCAGTGATTTGATAAAAATATCTTGATTAATAAATGCACCCGTATCACATACCAAAAGTGTAGTGTAGGAATAAGTAAAGATTTTTATTATTTTTAATACAAAATTTTAAAGTCAAGATCTTTTAATTTATCTATGATTGAATGCGAAAAAAGTTTGAATACGTTCAATATTCGATATTTCCACAAAAAGTTAATTGAGTCATTGTACATTCAAGATTGTTTGGAGAACTGGAGATCCACATTTTCAACGACAACTTCAATTAGTGAATACCCTTCGAGATTCCATATTTATGATCCCTAAAGGTTTGAAAATTGTTTAACCAATGTCCCGTTCAAAATTCTTATTAAAATGATTGCTCTTTCAAGAAATCCTACCATCTACGAGTAGATTTCTCTCCTCGTTTGAACAAAATACTAGTAGCGGTTTGAGGTATATCACAAGGAATCAGTATTGAGTGATTCAAGTGCCCACATGTTCAAATTGCAAAGATTTGCATGATTCATTACTTATGGTGGCTAGAATACGTCGTTACTTTTCAGTCAGAAATAACCCTAGTATGATCTGTTCGTTTCACAAGTTAAAGGGAGAATCCAACGATTCTTGTGAAGAATCTGTTAATCGAGCAACACCACGATGTTGTTTAAATGAGAAAAGCTTTTTTAATCGACTATAGCTTTAGAAAAAGGTTTTTACAACGAAAACCCCACAAGTAATCCACACCTATACACTAAATCTGTAACTATTTACATGCCTAGTTACAAGAAAAACCATTCAGCTCCTATACTATCCTGCTGCATCAATTTAATTCACAACAATTGCCTGTTTCTTTGGTTATAGACTTGATCATGCTGTTAACTTGTTACATGCGATTCAGTCACAAAACATAGCTTTGTCTATTGAAGATGGTGGTGATTCTGATTTTCAAGTTTGTTTCCACTAATGATCCTTTTCCAAACGTGCTTCTTTACTACTTAAAATCATGAATTGAATGTTATCCAAAGAATATCTGGGAAAAAAGAATATGTGGGCTAAAAGTAACATGTGAAGGCTTGATTTGTTTTCTTTTTATAACTATTTGTTTTGGTTGATGTATTTTTTTATTTCTAAATAGGGTCAACGTCCTTTTTTTGCAGTTGCCATACGAGGTGAAAATTTCATAAAAGTATGATATATTCTATGATATTAACTTAACTAATTTCGCTGTAATAGGATTCACACTAATATTGTATGGCCCCGTTACCGGTGCCTCTCTTGGACGTCAGATTTACTCCCAAACACAGTTCTACAAATCAGAGTTCATTAAAACTTTTGCGAAAACATTAACCTTAAGCATTCGTTACAAACATTAAATCTTTTATTTGATACCATAACACAAAACATTATATTAGAAAACATTATTTCTTCCATATTCAGATGCCAGCCATTCAATCCATGCCATGTGCCATCCTCATGCTAGCTCATTAAACATATTCACCTGCGTGGATACTAAAAGTCAGCTATGCTGAGTGAGTTCTAGTTAATCAAGCAACTTATCATACAACCACTACATGCATAATATACGTATCCAAAGACACATAGCCCACTATCTATCTTGCTCACCTTACCACTTAACCTCTTATTCACCCCTACAGCCTTGCCACTTTAATAACAAATAACGTTATGCAACTTTAATAACGAATTACGTTATGCCAGTTTGACACTTTATTAACGAATTACGTTATGCCACTTTTCCACTTTAACATTCTTACTAGACCCCTATCCACTTCTATCTCACTCTACTTCTACTTGTCTATAACCCACTTCCTATCAGTTCATTATTTACTTAATAAGCAAGTCACATCATAGAAATCATACACACTAATAACCACTTAACAATCACCATCCTTGACGATACGTGCAATATCCGAAGATCGTTCACGCACCGACAAGCATTATAGAATAGCTACCTTGTATATCATCTATAGCATACACTTACCACTTAAGGTAAGGTATTCATACGTTAAATCGAGTATGCACACAACCCCGAAAACATAAAAAGGAAACGGGGCTAGAAAGTCACCTGAACTCGGTTACTTCTTCCGCTAATGGTTATTCCTTCTCGAGCTGTGCACGTCTAACTATTTAATAATTGAATATCAAATACTACTCTAGCCATTCTCATTGCTACTTAATTTGTCTTACGCGTGTGAGCCGGTTTTACTTCATTGAATTATTACCCGGTTAGTTAACCGTTACTCATTTAATTATAAAGGTATCTTTCATAATTTAATCACCATCCTTGACGATACGTTCAATATCCGAAGATCGTTCACGCACCGACAAGCATTATAGAATAGCCACCTTGTATATCATCTATAGTGTAGGTTCCCTGGACGGATCACACGAGATATCTCGATCTACTCAGGTGCGGAATCCCTGCGTAGATCGTTACGAGCGTAGAAAGCAAATCAACCAAACACACACGAACAAACCGAAACACGTTATATATTAATAACCGAACCCACATGATATAAATCACTGATACAGACTCTCAATTAACTCAAACGACTAACTTCACGATTAACTAACTCACACAAAACAAGCCGTAACCTATATATAAATACACGACAACTTCACCAGATATGTTCAGGCGAAGTTGTCCATAAATTCGCTAACAACTTCGCTTAAACAAAAACATAAATAACATTACAGACTCGATTACAGACACTAGACTATGAACTACTGACATTTATGCACCAACAGACTCCCCCTTGGCAGTAGCTTCATATCTTGATCTTTAAGCACTTGTCTCGTAATCTTCACGCATGCACTCCTTCTCTAACACATTCCGTGACTACTCGCTGATACTTCCTCGCTTCGTCTTTCCAAGCAGGAATATAGAATATCTTCTTTTCATTCAACACTTGCAGATCAGCTTTCGATAAGTTAACAAGATGCATCGGATCATACACCCTCAGCACTTCTTGTTCGTCTTCGTCTTCCATCATGGCTTCAGCAGTCTGGCTTTAATAACTCAAACTTCTTCTCTTTTATGCTTTCTTTCCACACGATCTTCCCAATAACCCTTGCCATGTTGTCGTCGCTTCTATTGATCAGCCCCAATCTAGCCAAATCCTTCACCTCACATTCCGGCAGTGTATTGAGAGATCTCAACGTTCTTTTAAAATACTGAATCCCATCAAAACGTTTCACCACAAACAACTTTATATGTTTATCATATAGCCAACAAATAATTCCTTTCTTCGACTCAGCATAGCCTTTGATATTATAACTCTTCTTGAACATGGTTGGAACAGCAGGCTTCTTAGTTTTAATAAACCAATGAGCACAACCTTCCTTCCACCTAGGCTGCTCCTCCCACTCAGTCTCATCATTTTCCATCTCAGTACCCATATCGGCTTTCTCAACATCTGGGATCTCGTGTTCAACATTTTCTTCAATTATTTCACCTTCTTCAATCTCATCTTCAATCACAATCTGTGCTCCAATCTTCTCAATATCCTCAATAGGCAGCACATCATCATCAAACATCACATCATCCTCTAGCATATCATCATCCAATTCTTTCAACGCATCGATCACATCATCATCATCATCAACCATCACCACCTCATCACCACCAACTGCACCTGCAGACTCCCCCTGAGCTGTGGAAGTCCCAAGAGCTTGAGTAGTTCTTGGTAACTCACCACCTGCACCTTTCGGTGCATTGGGATCATCGTCTTTGTCATTCTCTTCTTCGTCCTTAACTCGTCGCCTCTACAGCGTGTCTCCCCCTGAGATGCCAAGAACTCCTTCATAGCATCTATAATTCGCCCATGTTCAACCAGGAGGGACGACTGTAGTTGATTCTCTGCTACAAGGCGCTGAATAGCCTGGGTCTGGATAAAGTTTATCCTCGATTGCTCTGCCACGACCCGTTCAAGTGCAGCTATTCTCTCCGAGTCTGAGAGGGTTGCATTGAAATCAAACCTCATGTTAGATGTGTCTTGAGTATACTCAGCAGGGATCTCGAATGTAACCGGGACATCAGAAGCAGTTGTGGACGTAACCGCAGGTGGTATCGTGACCGACAACCCTGCAGTTGCAACGATGGTAGACTCTACAAATTGTGCCACCACCTCTGAAGGAGTAAGCGTTGGAGGTGGTAACGACACAATCTCCGGAGTCGTCGTCTGTAGTGTGATGGATGGGATGCCGACAGCTGATGTAGCCACCACGAGAACATCCGCGGCGCTTGTAACCTGTACAGAAGTAGGAACAATCGACATACCTGACAGTGCGGATGGAGCGAAACGTACAACCCTTGAAGTCTCTCCAGCTCCCATACCTGCACCTGTCCTCTCCCGTCTTGAACGTCTAATCAACTTGTGGATATCTTCTTCCTCTTCTTTTGATTCACTATCATCCACCGTTCTCTTTCTCTTACCTAACGTCCTCTCTCTAGTCACCAACATCCTCCTCGCTTCATCCATAATATCATCAAGATCTGAGTCAGCCAATGTCGTAGCTGCTCTAGTAACACGCACTTCCATAACCTGTGCAGCAGAGACCTGCACCTTTTCTTGTGGATCAAAACGGTCCATGTCGAAGAATCCTTGGCCGCCAAATGCAGCATCAAGGTCTACATCCTCCTCAGCCGACACCACAGGCATAATAGGTACATCACGAGTTGCTCCTGCCTGTTGTGGTTGAGGGTCTCTGAACTCATCCCCCCGAGCTGGCACATACCCCGGGTTTATTAAGAACCCAAAAAGTGGAGTATGCCTTGGACGACGTTCAGGCTTGCTCCTCGCACTCGAAGTATGGCATTGAGCAAAGATACGTTTGCTCACACTCTCCACGTATCGTATTGGGCGTCGTTGAGGCAAATTTGGAGCCACATGGTTCAAGATCATCTGGATGAATCTTGGATACATTATGAACCGCTCACGAGCCATCGCCCTCCTCTGTCTGTCGATCTCATAAAAGACCATCTGACTAAAGCTATAACGTTTGTTATAAGTCAGAGCAGTCATTGCTGACTGCATGGTCGCACCCATTCCGTCAGTACCCGCCTTCCTCCCAGACATACACACAATCATGACGTGCATGAGGAAGCGCC
The DNA here is from genome assembly GCF_021521415.1 of Bidens hawaiensis. Classification (NCBI taxonomy): domain Eukaryota; kingdom Viridiplantae; phylum Streptophyta; class Magnoliopsida; order Asterales; family Asteraceae; genus Bidens; species Bidens hawaiensis. Next base: position 413,959 of record NW_027492418.1, on the reverse strand, counting down.
ACTGATCGAGCAGGAACCCCTTCCGTCTCTGGGTATCGCCCAAGGGACCAGAATATCCCATTCGTAGGAATGCTCCATCACGAAACGGAGCCACAACCTCTGTAGGAATGCTCCATCATTCCTAGTCTCCTCACCGAAACGTAACGCCACCCGTATTTGTTCAGATGAGAACTGAACCTCCTGATTGTTGACGGTTGCTCGCATAACCAGGGGCTCAACACGGCAATCGTACTCCACAGTCTGCCAGAAATCCTCGATATTGGGTAAGGATATCGGCAGAGTCGTCGTGATTGCGTGGAATATCCTCGAGCGAAGGAGGAATGTGATTATCTCGCGGTAATCCTCCACACCACTCTCTTCCGGGTCTAAGGTGATGAACATGTTGTGACCCGGGAAGAATTGTCTCTGATTATCTCTGTCATCGCCTCCAGCACCTCCAGCACCTGCTACTGCAGCCATATCTGCAACAAACGAACCAAGTTAGATACACGTTAAGGTTTAGCACAAGTTCGCTTATCACCATGAGCGAAGTTGTGATAACTTCTGTATAGGCGAAGTTAAAGTTGAGGCGAAGTTGGGAACAACTTCGCTTCATCTTTAAGTTCGTCTAATAATTTAAAAATTTAAAAGGTCCAGGCGAAGTTAATGACAACTTCGCCTCACCACAACATCGCCTCAGCCGAAGTTGAGCATCAGGCGAAGTTACAGATAACTTCGCCTAAACCTTAAGTTCGCCTGAATCTGAATCGGCGACAGTGAGATCGATTCAAACATCGAAAATCTGGTGTTTCGGCCAATTTTGACGATTTAGGAGACTAAAACACATGGTATTAAGGCAGTCCGGACGATCAGTTTGCTCATGAACACGTAAAACAAGTTTTGAAATCGGGTATAGGTTTCGAACGTCCGAGGTCGTTAACCTGGTGTCGAAACAACCTAGGATTAACAACATCGAACATCGAATATAAGATATAGAACCCAAACACACCTTGAATATTGATTGAAATCGGAAAAAAGATAATCGGATGAAAAACGGATATAAGTTCGCTGTGTGAATCGAGGATAAGTTCGCTGATATTTCAAATAATGAACTGATGACCTTTGAAAATCCTTATATAGGGGCGAAGTTATACAGGCGAAGTTACGGTTAACTTCGCCTAGGCGAAGTTACTCACAAGTTCGCCTGTTTAACAACATCGCCTATATTTATAAAAACAACCCTTATAATTTGAACATTTTGCAATTTACTCTTAAAACTTCCCTTTAAGAATTAAATAACACGATCAAGTCCAAGTAACCAGATACAAAATTATGAAACTACCTAAGTAACAAGAAACTTTTAAAAATTAAAGTACAAAGGGATCAAATTTCAGTCTCGATAGGGACTACCACGTTTTAGAAAAGATCCGAACAGGAATCATACTAATTACGTGACTGTCACATAGATCAGTGTTTAGCTGTATTATGACATATAGAGACAGGTTGTAAGCAGGTAATATACTTAAGATGGTTTTCATCATTTCTGTGATATGAGTTAGGTTCAATTAAGCCTCAAAATTTAAGTGGGCAACAACTCAGAGATTATGATGCCTCCTATCTATTCACAAAGCGTATTTGGCTTTCCCCAAGTCACCCCGAATTGACTTCGACCCTTAGTGTCTGATTAAGTTTGTAATTACTCTTCATCTCCTTCCCGTTCTCTTTCTTACTCCATGATTAAGAAGTCTTGATATGTTGAACTCTAAAATGTTTCAATAACTCATAAGGTTTTTTTTTTTTTTTATGATAAACATTTACATAGACTTCAGAGTAGTAACCAACGCAAGTCCCGAATCTGGATCACTGCAGTTTCTTGAAACGCTATCTTCACGGGAATCAGAACACTTACGGGTTCGTGTATGACTGGGTAATCGCTTTTCTGCCTATCATTCGGAAAGATATATATGAAGACATGCAAAACTCGTAAGGAGTTTCCACGTAAAATCAAGTAGTTTTAGTTTGTATCACATCTACTTTTACGCACCATAAAAAGTTACCATGACATACAATGACTGTCCTAAAGCTTTTTTAGCCTAATAACTTTACTAGTTAAGCACACAGAATCAGTATATCTATCATTTTCCAAGGTTGGATCAATTTTCTGTTAAACATAGCTAACGAACTTCTTACGAAGTAGTAGACTTGAAAAATAATTTCATTTCCCTTTAAAAAAAATTTTAACATTAATCGCCCCGACCAAAACAAAGTCTTCAGGTAGACGGCTATCCCGAAGATCCAATGGATCAGCTGGACCGACCACATACAAGTATGTGTCCCTCTAACCAAGTATGATCGACTAATTTTAAGCGAAAGAATGAAAACTCATCATAAACCGCCCCGGTCACTTGCAGTCCGTTGGTTAATGGCTATCCTCAAAATCTAACCATAGAAAATGAGGACCAAAACATATCCGAAGACAAGTCCTTCAAACTGAGGTAACCGACATATTTTAAGCGATAGTGATTTTTTTTTTTTTTAATATAACTTGAAAAGCATGGTTACTCGAGATTGATCATCCCATTCAACTCAATACGGTTTTGAAATCTCGTTTTGTCAAACGCTTTAGTATTTAAATCAGCGAAATTATCAAGCGTATCCACCTTTTCAAGCACAATCAGTTTCTTCTCAGCACAATCCCGTATAAAATGATGACGTATGTCAATATGTTTAGTTTTACTATGCTTCACGGGATTATTAGTTACTGAGATAGCAGCTGTGTTATCAATGCAAATAGGTGTAAGTAAGAAATTCAGACCATAGTCGCGCAACTGTTGTTGAATCCAAAGAACCTGGGAGCAGTAGTTGGATGCTGCCATGTATTCTGCTTCACAGGTTGAAATTGCGACCGAAGTCTGCTTCTTGCATTGCCACGACACCAATCTGCCACCAAGAAACTGACATCCTCCAGTTGTTGACTTCCGACTCTGATTGCACCCTCCATAATCAGAATCTGTGTAAGCAACTAGCTCCAAGTTTCCTCCTCTCGGGTACCACAACCCCAGCTTCGGTTTGCCCTTGAGATACCGCAAGATCCTCTTCACACCCTTCATGTGAGATTCCTTTGGGTTTGCCTGAAAACGAGCACAAAGACAAACAGCAAACATTATATCAGGTCTAGAAGCAGTTAAGTACATTAAAGAACCTATAATAGCCCGATACTGAGTTGGGTCCACATCTGCATCACCGTCTGACTCAGCACCCAATTTGTGATTGACGCAGATTGGAGTGTCGAATGGAGTGCTGTCCTCCATCTTGAAGCGTTTGAGCACATCATGGACATACTTGGTCCGATGAATGAACATCCCATCTTTCTTCTGATCAACCTGCAATCCTAAAAAGAAAGTTAGTTCACCCATAGCACTCATTTCAAACCTTTTCTTCATGACGTCCTCGAACTCCTGACACATGGAGACTTTAGATGCAGCAAAGATAATGTCATCCACGTAGACTTGCACCAGCAGGAAGTCGCTTCCTTCCCTCTTAACGAACAACGTGCTATCAATTTTCCCTCTTTCAAACCCATTTTCAAGCAAGTAATCTGATAAAGTTGAATACCAGGCACGAGGTGCCCGATGTAGTCCATACAATGCCTTGCTTAACTTGTACACGTGATCAGGAAAGTCTGGGTCAGGAAAACCCGGAGGTTGCTCAACATACACTACCTCATCAACTTTCCCATTCAGAAACGCACTCTTTATATCCAACTGAAATACCTTCATCTTCTTATAAGCAGCGAACGCCAAAAACAATCTAATGGCTTCCAACCTTGCGACAGGAGCGAACACTTCATTATAATCAATCCCCTCTTGTTGATTAAAACCTTTAACAACTAGCCTCGCCTTGTTTCTTATGATAATCCCTTTCTCATCTCTCTTGCATTTAAACACCCATTTTGTTCCTATCGCATGCACATTCTTCGGTTTTTCAACCAAATCCCATACTTCCATTTTCTTGAACTGAGCCAACTCTTCTTGCATGGCTTCGACCCACGAGTTGTCCATTAAAGCCATTTGATAATTCTTCGGCTCAATCTGGCTGATAAAGCAGGTGTACAAGCATTCGTTGATTATCCCTGTCTCCTTGATGCTTGTGTAAACACAGGTGTGCTCATTCAAGCTACGTCTTGTTTGTACACCGGAGGACACATCACCAATCACATTCTCCAAAGGGTGATCTTTATGAATCCTCGTGGTCGGAACAGAACCGACATGCAAATTGTCTTCCAAGTTAGAAGATAGCTCGTCAATGGTTGTTTCATGCTGAGAGTGAAATGGATTGAAAAATTCTTCTTCAGTCGAGGTAGCAGGGGTATCGACAGCATTTGATGAGGAAGGTTGACATTTATCGATCAGCTGTCTTTGCAATAGGTTTTCTTCCTCATCAAGGATCATCTACGTAGCAACTCTCTCTTCTTCTTCAGCAATATCCAAATACGGTTGTTAAAAGACTTAAAAAGTTTAACATAGTCGAAAAACTCAGCAGGTCCGTTGCTTGGTTTTGGCGGTTGGTAACTTGTGATATCGGTGTTACACACCACCTCAACCTTGCTGGTCGATGTATTGAAGACACGTCTGTTGGGAGTCCCAACAACATAACCGACTAAGATTCCTTCATCGGCTACTTCACCAAATTTAGAATTTGTCTTCAAAATCGACCAAGGGGACCCGAATGGTTCAAGACCACTCAAGTTGGGCTTTCTCCCATGCATAAGCTCATAACACGTTTTACCAAGTCTTTTAACAGCTAAGACTCTATTCAGAACATAACAGGCTGTAGCAACAGCTTCAGCCCGAAACACCTCAGGAAGTTTCGAATCAGCCAGCATAGTTCTGGCTCCTTCAATTAATGTTCTATTCTTCCTTTCAGCCACTCCATTCTGTTGCGGTGTATACGGAGCGCTGTATTGGTGTTCAATCCCTCTCTGAAGATAGAAGATCTCCATCTCAAAATTCTTGAACTCCGTTCCATTGTCACTCCTGATGAACTTAACCCTTTTATCCATAACGTTCTCAACTTTGGTAATCAAATTCTTCACCATCTGAGCCGTTTCGTCTTTTGATTTCAGGAAATACACCCACGAATATCGTGAGTAGTCATCAGTGATCACCAAGCAATAAGAAGTTCCTCCTAGACTTTTTGCATTCACGGGACCGAAGAGATCTATGTGAAGCAACTCCAGAGTACTGGCAATTGAATTGACTTTCTTGGTGAGATGGGATTTCTTGTGCTGCTTTCCCTTCTTGCACGCTATACATTTATCTTCAAAATTGAAATTCTTCAAGGGAACGCCTAGCACAAGTCCATTCCTGACAATGTGGTTCATCTTCCGAAGATGAATGTGCCCCATTCTCCTATGCCACAATTCGGACTCTGATTCACTCACTTTTGTCATAAGGCATGATTCTGTCGTGGCCATTTCAGTTGATCTCATATCCATAATTTATGTATTTCTTTCACGTGGAGCCTTCATCACAATCCACTCCTCTGGTATCTGAAAACCAGGTTTCAACACAATCGCCTCATTCTTTGTGAAATGAACGGTGTACTCCTTATCACAGATCTGCGACACACTCAGCAGATTGTGCTTCAATTCTTCTACAAATTTAACCTTCTCCAAAGTCATCTTTCCGTTTGACACCGTTCCCATTCCAGTAATCTTGCCACCACTGTCACCGGCAAAGCTCACTCTCCCTCCTTGAACAGGTTTCAAATCGTGTAACAAGTATTTGTTACCCGTCATGTGCCGGGAACAGCCGCTATCTACAACCCAAAGATTGTTGGCAGCCCTGTTCAACTGTTCCTGCACAATAAAGCAAAAGATTAGAATTTAGGGACCCAAGACCAATTGGTCTTGGATCTATACATCCCAAACTTTGGCTTTCCAAAGTTAGTATCTCGGTAATTCCTGTAAGTCCCATTAGGATATCTCATTGAAGATTGATTGTGAGGCCTTCCAAACCGTTGTGAATTGAAAGAATTATAGCTTGTGGTTTGGTTATTAGTGGTGTAAAACTGAGATTTGTTTCTATGAAAACCTGAATTATTCACATTTTTGAATTTTAAGTGGTTTTCATTTTTAACAGCATGATAATTACTATTAGGTTTATTCTCAGCTTTAGTAGGCCTTACACCTCTGAATCGCTGCTTCAGAGGGCAATTTGCAACAAGATGTCCTAATTGATTACATCTAAAACAACACCTATGCTCAACTTTTTTATCAACCGGTGTTTTAGATGTCGAGGCTATATTACCGCCCGTTCGTCTCACATATGGTGGGACGTACGGGTTTAGTGGAGTACTCCTTTTATTTGTTTTATCTTTTTCTCCACTCTTGGGTAACACAACCTCCTCTTTTGCCTTACCAAACTCGGATGACTTATCCGAATCTGACGAGACTGGACTTTGATCAGAAATTTCAACACTTGAAACAGGCGAACTTGTTTCGCCTCTACTAACATTTGGTTCTTTAACAGTTACTTTAATTGGCACTGTCTGAGCAACCTCAAAATCAACAGATTTCTGAACACTAGGGTTAAAAGTGTAATTGTGATTGTACGGTGGTGGAACCTCATGATAACCGATTCCTCCTCTCTTAGCAGAGGAACCTTGATCACTAACAAGGTGATCAAGAATAGCAGAAGAATTTCTGAACTGCTCCAGTTTTCGATTCAGTTCCACCACTTTCACCTGGTGGTCAGCAATCTGTTTTTCTCTCTCAGTAATTACTTTGGTCTTTTCTTCCAAAACTTCATAGCTTAAATCAATCACTTCAATTTTTTCAGCAAGTTTTGTTTTTAGACTTTTAACATCTTTTTCACAAGCTTTTATTTTAATTTTATAATTATTTTCTCTTGATTTAATAAAGTGATGATCTTCTTTTAAGGTTTTAAATTCAGCATCCAACCTAACATACTGATTGGTTATGGTTGCTAGTTGCTCAGACAAGTTCTCACATTTTGAACAAGTTGGTTTAGAACATACCTCGGAGAGCTGGTCATTAACGTCTGTCATAAGAGCTTTTTCCTCTCCGGTAACCTTCTCACTTTCTTCAGTTTCTACCTTTGCCAAATTTGCCTGCTCAAAAGTTTCTTTAGAAAGCAGGTTCCAGTTGTATTCACCATCTTCTCTGGACATCATGGCACTATAATCTTTTCTACCCTCACTTTGCTGTGGAGACCTACCCTGACTTCGTTCCACACGCTCATTCCTGCATTCCTTTGCAAAGTGACCGTTTTGTTGACAATTGTAGCATCTCACATTTGCCTTGTCAAACCCCGGCTTACCACCGACAAACTTCCTTCCCGTCTTTCTCATAAACCTTTTTACTCTTCTCACGATCATGGCCATTTGCCATTATAAATCCATTTCTTCCATATCGTCAGCATCAATCTGATCGTAATCTTCATCCAACATAGCTGGATCAACAATCTTCCCTTGAATGTAGTTCTTATAGGAAGCAATGAAAGAAGCATAGAGACCAAACTGCTCTTCAGCAGACTTGACACTCATAGGCATCTTGGAGTAGTTGTTGCTGGGAGAACTTGGAGAGCAACTACTCTTGCTTACCTGGGGTTGAGAACCACTCGATCCAGCTGCTACATAGCAAACATCCCCATTTGTGTTAACTGACACATGCCCCTCATGTGATGAGTTGGGGCCCGACTCTCCCTTTGTGTAGTAGGAAGCAGATTTAGTCTTCGATCCTGAGCTAGTGTTGACTTTAGCTCCATGCATACCTGGATCTTGAACCTGATCCATAGGTGTCTCTTTTCTGACCATGTTAAGCTCAAAGGTTCTGAGTTTGTTGACTGCCGTTTCAAGATCATATGTGGGAAAGTCCTTGTCTTCCCTCATCAGCACAGTGTACATCTCCCATTTTGGTGGGAGAGCATCTAGAAGCTTCTCAACTATTTCTTCTTCTCGGTAGGAAATTGAATAGTTGCTCAATTCAGTCATTAGATGGTAATATCGAGTGATAATATCATCTAAGGATTCATTCTTCAAATACTTGAAGACTGAGAACTGGGTTTTGAGCAATTTTATCTTTGAAGCACGGATTCCTACATTCCCTTCAAATCTGTTCTCAAGAGCTTCCCAAAGCTCTCTTGCTGACGTATACATTCTGAATGTATGAAGGATCTCTTGAGGAAGAGCCATAGTAATAGCAGCATGAGCCTTGCTCTCGGCCTCATACATCTTTTTCTCTTCTTCTTCCATTTTACTATACTTTTTAATTTGATCACGACCCTCATACTCCATAACTGGTGGAATATAACCATCCTGGATGCATACCCACATCTTCGCATCCTGGTATTTGACGTATTGTATGAACCGATCCTTCCATGCAACGAAATCGGTTCCCTTCAGCAATCTTGGTGCCTTGGTAGCTGACCCTGCTTCAACTTCCATCTTCACTAACTCAGAGATGTTGATCGACGACATCTTTCCCGAAAAGTAAGAAACCTGTAAAATTAAGAATTTTTTTTTTTTTAAGTACTGTAGGCGAAGTTACGAATAACTTCGCTTGAAGTAGGCGAAGTTGTAGAGAACTTCGCTGATAACACTGCTGATTAACTTCGCTGATTCTTAACTTCGCTTAAGCGAACTTAAGAGGTAGGCGAAGTTGTAAAGAACTTCGCTTGAGTTAGGCGAACTTGAGAAGGTAGGCGAAGTTGTGGATAACTTCGCTTAACCTTATATCTTCGCCGAAACCCTACGAACAGTGACGGCAACTTCGCCTGATGAACACGAAGTTTCTGCAGATCTGTAAATCGGATTTTAACGAGGTTTTTGACGGTGTAAAGGCTTGAACACGATGGTAGGAGGTAAGAATGATCAAAAGCACAGAAAACACGTCCCGCGAATAGTCGAAACGGGACGATTTCTACACCCGCGTGAATATCCCGAACCACACAATCGAGCAAATGCTCTGATACCAATTATAGGTTCCCTGGACGGATCACACGAGATATCTCGATCTACTCAGGTGCGGAATCCCTGCGTAGATCGTTACGAGCGTAGAAAGCAAATCAACCAAACACACACGAACAAACCGAAACACGTTATATATTAATAACCGAACTCACGTGATATGAATCACTGATACAGACTCTCGATTAACTCAAACGACTAACTTCACGATTAACTAACTCACACAAAACAAGCCGTAACCTATATATAAATACACGACAACTTCGCCTGATATGTTCAGGCGAAGTTGTCCATAACTTCGCTTGTTCAACAAGTTCGCCTAGGCGAACTTGTTAACAACTTCGCTTAAACAAAAACATAAATAACATTACAGACTCGATTACAGACACTAGACTATGAACTACTGACATTTATGCACCAACATATAGCATACACTTACCACTTAAGGTAAGGGTATTCATACGTCAAATCGAGTATGCACACAGGCCCGAAAACATAAAAAGGAAATGGGGCAAGAAAGTCACCTGAACTCGGTTACTTCTTCCGCTAATGGTTATTCCTTCTCGAGCTGTGCATGTCTAACTGTTTAATAATTGAATATCAAATACTACTCTAGCCATTCTCATTGCTACTTAATTTGTCTTACGCGTCTGAGCCGGTTTTACTTCATTGAATTATTACCTGGTTAGTTAATCGTTACTCATTTAATTTTAAAGGTATCTTTCATAATTTAACAAAGTCCAAGGAATATTATATAAGTATCTCATTCTTGTCTAAGTCCAGAGACCTATCAATCCTTTCTTCAAACTTAACTCGTTAATCAGAACATAGCCTGATTCGTTATCTTATCATAACGAACTGGTCTTGTAACGAACTGGACCCTCTGATGAACTAGTCCTTATAACGAATTGGACCGTTGACGAATCAGTCCACATAACGAACCAGTCCATATAACGAATCAGTTCAAGTAACGAACTGGACCTTCTGATTCGTTATCACCTTTAACGAAAGATCATAGCGAGTTGAGGTTAGTTCGTTATCTCTTTCCTTAATGAATTGGATACGAACTAGGGCTAGTTCTCTAAGCCTTCTTTAACAAATTGACACGCGAACTGCCTCTGGTTCGTTAGTTCCTCTTAACGAAATGGAGTAACGAATTGCCCTCTAGTTCGCTAAGTCACCGTTAACGAACTAGGGTTATGTCAGAATTTCAGAATATTCTGTCGTCCTCGTACACACATCCTCCGGCGCCGCCTTTCCGGCGCCGCCATTGCCGGAATAACGGGATCTTGCCGGAAAAGCGAGATCTCGCTTGTATCACCACCTTTTTCACCATTTTTCATCACGTTTGATCCAGATCTGAGCTAGGGTGATTCCTAAGCTCAACTTAGGTACGGTTTATCCCTGATTCAATCCAGATCTCATGCCTTTAACAGTTTAACTGTGTCGGCTCGTCATTTTATGACTAAATCTAACGGGTTTGAGTTCATACAACATCATACTAATCTTAACTCGGGTTGATGCTCAGTTTCTTCTTCTATTTCGGCTAGAGAGAGAAAGTAAGATGAGAGAGAGCTAAGTGTGTGTTTTGGTGGTGTATGGAATATGTGTGAAATGAATGAAAAATGGGAATTTCAGGTTTATATAATTATGGATCATGGGCTTAAGCCCATGGTCTCTTCCTTCTTTCCCAAGTCCATAACCCATATCCATTACCCAACACTAGCCCGACCCCTACTAACTCCTACTTTATTTATTATATCTCCGCAACCCAAGTAAACTTTCTCACCGGTAATAAATAATAGATTTAATATTACTTTAGAAATTTAGGGATGTTACAATTCTTCCACCCTTAAAGAGGTTTCGTCCCCGAAACCTAACTTGTCCCTTGTAAGAGGAACACTCCTTATATTCACACACTTCATTGAATCGCCTTCGCTTTATAGGTTATCCTTCTTACTCTTGACTTGTAGTCTTCGAGTGGTGATCATGTGTTTCAGCTATTAAGGCTTTTCCATGAGGCCCTCGATGTACCAAGTCTCGTCTTCTCAAGGAACCCTGTTTGATATACTGTTGAGTCAAGATTTGACCTAAAAATGATCATAAGGAAGATTGGAATCTTCTCAAACTCCTCAGTAATCGCTAAGTATAGAACCGGGCACACCTGAGACATCCGAGCAAGGTTTTACTTAGCCGGGCATGATATTTTACCTATTGGGCAAGGCTAACTTCTAGAAGTGCTTGAATTGATCAAGTGCTTGAATTACTTCACATGGATCTTTTTGGTCCTGTAAGTGTCCCAAGCATAGGAAAGGTGAGATGTTGTCTAGTGATCATTGATGATTATTCAAGATACACTTGGGTTTATTTCCTAAGTACAAAGGATTAGACTGCAGAGTTGATTAAGGGATGTGTAACAAGGATTGAGAATCAACTAGACAAGAGGGTTAAAGTGATGAGAAGTGACAATGGTAATGAGTTAAAAAATGGAGTGATTGAAGAATTTTGTGCAGAAAAAGGAATACTTCAACAATTCTCAGCTTCTAGAACTCCTGAACAGAATGGGGTTGCAGAAAGAAGAAACAGAACACTCATTGAAGCTGCAAGAACCATGATAGCAGATGCTAACTTACCAGTTACATTTTGGGCTGAAGCCATTAACACAACCAGCTATGTTCAGAACAATGTACTTCTCAACAAAACACACAACAAGACTCCATATGAAATATTCTATAATAGAAAACCCTACATCAAGTTTCTCAAGCCGTTTGGATGCAAATGTTCACTTTTGAACACCAAGGATTACTTAAACAAGTTTCAAGAAAAATCCTTGGATTGCTTCTTTGTTGGATATTCTACACACTCAAAAGCCTATAGGGTATATGTGAAAGACCATTTGAGTGTCATTGAATCATCAGACACAATCTTTAATGAAAATCAGTTCAACACAGTTGATGGTGCAGCATGGCTGTTTGACCTTGAAAAATTGATAAAGTCCTTCACGTTTTATCCTAAAGACTTTGATGATTCTTTCTACAAGACCAGTGTGACTGAAGAGAAAAGTGGTAAAACATTGTACTTGGAGAAGTTATGGAAGAAGATTGCAGGTAAAGAAAAGGAATATACATTTATAAAGGGTCCCTCAAGTGAAATTGTTGAACAAGTTCAAGACAGTGATCTAGAGAACAATCACAGTCCTGAACAAGATCATGCAGAAAATATTCAAAATAATCAAGAGGTGCAAAATGATTAAGTTCAGAATGAGGGAAACCCAAACAATCAAACAAGTGAAGAGGAAGCTGTATCAACAGCAAGGTTTCAAGACATGTTTGAAAGATTGAATATGGGAGACAATGGTGCATCCACTTCAAGACAGAATAATGAAGAAGCACCAGAGTTTCATGATGTTGAAGCTGAATTGATCATTGAGGAAACATAACTCAATGAATGAAATCTTGACACATATGTGTCTGCTGATATGATAGTTCAAACCTTTTATGTTAAGAAGAATCATCCTTCTGAAAACATCATTCGAGATATACATGAAAAAGTTACAAGAAGTCATTCTGAATCTGCAAACATCTGTTTGTACTCCTGCTTTCTATCTTAAATAGAACCAAAGAACATTGTTCAAGCTCTAAAGGATAACAGTTGGGTAGAAGCAATGCAAGAGGAGTTGGCTCAGTTCAGAGATCTACATGTTTGGGATCTTGTTGACAGGCCAAGAAACATATATGCTATTGGAACAAAATGGGGTTTCAGAAATATAAGGTATGAGAGGGGTATTGTGATTAAGAATAAAGCTAGACTTGCACTTGGATGCCTACAAATAGAAGGAATTGACTTTGAGGAAGTCTTTGAACCAGTTGCAAGATTTGAAGCAACAAGAATTTTTCTTGCTTATGCTGCCTCAAAGAATATCAAGGTATTCCAACTTGATACCAAATCTGCATTCCTAAGTGGAAAGATTGATGAAGAGGTGTATGTTACACAACCATCAGGTTTTGAGGATCCTGTGTATCCTAACAGGGTATATAAGCTAAACAAAGCCTTGTATGGATTGCATCAAGCTCTTAGAGCATGGTATGAGGAGTTGTCAAAACATTTGCTTAAAAGAGGTTTCCAAAGGGGAGCTATTGACAAGGCACTCTTCTACAAAAAGAAAGGATCAGATTTGCTGCTGTTACAAGTCTATGTGGATGATATCATCTTTGGATCAACCAATGAACAAATGTGTATGGAGTTTGAAGGGGTGATGAAATCCAAATACAGCATGAGCTCTATGGGAGAAATGAACTTCTTTCTGGGACTACAAGTTCAACAGAAAGCTGATGGGATTTTCATTTACCAAACTAAATATGTGCAGGACATTTTGAATAAGTTCAAATTTCATGAGTTCAAAACAGCTTCAACTCCAATGGACACAAAAGAAAAGATGATAGCTAATGAAAAGGGGGAGCCTGTGGATGAGCATGAATATAGAGACAAAATTGGATCCCTTATGTACCTAACTGCTACAAGACCTGACATTATGTATGCTGTTTGTGTCTGTGCAAGGTTCCAATCAAGTCCAAAAGTTTCTCACATGAATGAAGTCAAGAGAATTTTTAGATATTTGAAATGAAGACCAGACTTGGGGATTTGGTATCCAAAGAACCAGTCTTTTGAATTGATAGCTTACACAGATAGTGATTATGATGTGTGTAACATGAGCAGGAAGTCACCTCATGTGGATGTCAATTTCTGGGAGACAGGCTGGTGTCATGGCAATGCAAGAAGCAGGCCACTGTGTCCATATCAATTGTTGAAGCTGAATATATTGTTGCATCTGCTTACTATGCCCAAGTTCTCTGGATTCAGAACCAAATGCTGGACTATGGTTTGAATTTTTTGAAAACTCCTATTTTTATTGATAATATTGCTGCATATTTTACTGTTAAGAATCCAGTTCAACATTAAAAGACTAAGAATATTGAAATCAGACATCACTTCATAAGAGATTGCAGTGAAAAAGGTTTGATTGAAATGAAGAGAGTTGATACAAGTGATAACTTGGCTGACCTGTTCACCAAACCACTTGACAGAACCAGGTTTAACTTTCTTTTGAAAGCCCAGGGGATGATCAACTCTGACGAGGTCTGATTGATATTGTGTGCTTAATGTGTATCTCTATGTGCTAATTGATAATCTTGATTTAGGTCACACACACTAAATGTTGAATGAATAAGTTTGAATATGTTTTCTGTTGATGTTGACTGATATGTGTTTAAATGATTATATGTGCAACTTAGGTGTCATTGATGCTTATGATTGCTTGTCTGTTAATTGTGTTAATGTTATGATAAGTAGTTTGAATTGTCTAATTTGATCAAATGCTTGTCTGATGTCATGATTGATTGTTTGAATATGTGCTTGATCTGATCTGATGATATTGTTAGGATTTGTTAGACTATGCATGTTGTAAAGTCTGCTTTTGTAATGATGTCATTAATGATCATGATCTGATTATGTTATGCTTGTTTTTGGGTCAAAATGTGTTTTCATGTCAAAATGTTAATGCTAAATTGAAATAGCTAAGAAAAACATTTGAACAAAACTATCTTTCATATACACAGAGCAAGTTGTAAATGGTGTACAGATATGATAATACTATTCGGTTCAAGCTTTGTAGAATCTTAAAAGGACTTTCAATGAAAAGTCTCAAGAGTTACTTTTGCTGAGAATTATATCATTTGCTCATGTTAGAAAGACATATACTTGTATATGTTGGCCCTGTCATCTGTTTTCTGACTGATAGGATAGCCATTAACCTGGAAAACTGAAAGCATTTGGGGCAATCTGTAACCTGTTTTCTATTCATTCACTTAAAATTATGTCAATAATTCTGATTTGAAAGGACATATACTCACATATATGTTTGGTCCTGTTGAACACTTGTGATCAAACAGGATAGCCATTTACCTGTCAAATGAGAGATATTGGGGTGTTTGAATTTAAAATTGTTCTAATATGGGAAATAATAGTACATTGACTACTTAGCCAATCATATGGATTTAATAGGCCAAAATGACACTTAGTACAGTCATTAACATGTATGGTTGCTTTCTCATGATGTGTAAAATCTAAAGTGATATAAACATAAAGAAACCGCTATGTCTTATGTGGAGTTACATTGTTGTCTATGCATGTTCCTATATAAATCTTTCCAAATGATAGGCAGAAAAGTGATTATCCAGTAATACACAAGCCTGTTGGTATTTGGTCACAAATATGAAATGTCTGGTTTAAAAGAATGACAAAGAACATCTTTGAACAACATAAGTTTTATATATTTCATCAACAAAAAGTTGATGGAAGTTCACAAACCATTTTAAAAGAAAATGCAAACATGAGGGTTAATTCTAGAACTACAGGGGTGGAGGAAATCATATAACTCCTTTAAACATCCTGAATGAATGGCCTGTAAGTCCAACTTGCGTGGCCTGTAAGTCCAACGTTCAACCACACATATGTTTGTAACTTTGAAAAGAAAAATCTAAAAAATTTTCAAAATTTGTTCTGTTATTAAAAATTTGACCAAATCCAGGTGGTCAAAGTCAAATTGGGGTGATCTGGAGAAAGCCAAATAAGTCTTGAGAATAGATAAGGAACATCAAAAGAGAACATGTGTTATCCATTAAAAACTATGCATATTAAATGAAATTAATCATATCACCAAAGAGATGAAATTCATGTTAAGTCGAAACCTGCAGTTGACCTGTCTATGTTGTCATAATAATGCCGAGAATGAAGTATTGAGAAAGCTACTTAATCAGTATGATCCCATTATTGAGATCTTTTCAGCAAAAGAAAGAAATAGTTTTGAAAGGAATCATGACTGAAATTTGATCTCTGAATGCACCATTTGCTCTTAAACAATGAGTTTTCTATGTCAAATATAATTGATATTGTGTTTAAAGCAAAAAGTGTTGCATTTTACCTACAAAAGGTTGAATATGTATTTCGGGTAAGGTTTGATATTTTATAACCTTTCCGGGTAAGCTTAGATGCTTTTATCTAAGTTTAGTAATTTCAGACATGCTTTGAAGTACTTGATACTTTTCGGGTAGAGTTTACTATTCTAGTCACTTTCCGTGCAAGCCTGATTATTTATGATTGAATATGGATTTCGGGTAAGGTTTGAAGCTTTATAACTTTTCCGGGCATATTTAGTTGTTGTTATCTATGTTTTATCATTTTCGGGTAGACTAAACCTTTTAGTTTAGTTCCCGGGCATACATGATATTTGAAAATGATATTCGAGCAAGCTATGTGTTTTTGTGATTATGATTATTTGAAATTGCAAGTGTTTTCGGGTAAACCTTGTTTCCCGGGCACACTTTATATTTCGGGCACACTTTGAATTCTCAAATGTTCCCTTAATATACTTGTTAATTTCAAAATTAACTTTCCGAGTACACTTTGTGCTAGGAATCCACTCCAAGCACACTTTGTATTTCTTGAATGTTTTCGGGCATACTTTGCATCAAAGTATACTTGATTAATTATGAATAATTTATGGGTAAGGTTTGCGATAGTCTAAGTTATTCGAGTGAGTTATGTGCATAACTGTAAGGTTAGAAGTATGTTTGAAATATTTATTTGGGCATCTTAACTGATTCCTAGCAAGGTTTCCTACTTGATATTATATACTTGATTATTCATCTTGTGATTTACTTGATATTACAATTTCTGTACATACTCCAAACCAACCATGCCTTAAATAGATAAGGAATTTATGAGCCAAAAAACATAACACTTTTTAAGATTCTCTTTTTACCTGACATTCAAAAGAAAAGTAAGTTCAAAAGAACTTTATCTACAGCTTTTCTGCAGAAATTGCAGATATGTACTTTAAGAAGCTTTTCGCATATATTGTTCGGTTTTGAAACTTCACATTACTCACATTTATTTTGTGTGTAGGTTTCAATATCATTCAAGACAACGATTTGAATCGAAATATTCTTTATGCAGTAATCTTTATTCTTCTCTTGTATGCACTTTCTTATAGATCTAACTGACATTTGGGTGTTCATCTTTTAACAGAAAATCAGAAATGGATCCAACTCCGAGCAATCCTAATTCATACAAACATCGTCTTTCTAAAGAACTGAAGAAGGTGTAAGGCCCCATTACCGGTAGCCCAACTTTCGTGTTGGATTTACTCATAAACGCAGTTCTAAATATCAGAGTTAATTAAAAACATTCGCAGAATATAAAAACTTTAATAAAACATTTCATAACAATTCAAAGCTTGTCTTAAACAACCAACTTGTCTTTCGAAAACTAAGTAATTAAAACATAATACGCCCTGAGCCTTCCGATGCCAGTCTCTTATTCAACGCCACGTGTCCCCTCAAGCGAGCTGCCTCATCCTACTCACCTGCGTGCATACTAAAAGTCAGCTACGCTGAGTGAGTTCTAGTTAATCATACATTATACAATACACACAAACTTATATTCTTTCATTCATACTTTCATACTTTCTTTTGTACTAACTTGCATTCATATCTTACGTTATAAAGAGCATTACGCCCTACATTCCTCGAGTATTATTAGGGCTCGGTACCCTCCTTCCACGAGTATTATTAGGGCTCGGTACCCTCCTTCCTCGAGTATTATTAGGGCTCGGCACCCTCCTTCCTCGAGTATTATTAGGGCTCGGTACCCTCTTTCCTCGAATATTAGTAGGGTTCGGTTCCCTAGTTCTCGAATATTAGTAGGGTTCGATTCCCTCTTCGTTACCATACAACCATACATCATACCTCGAGTATTATTAGGCTCGGTACCCTTTTCATAACCATACAACCATACAACCATCCTTTCCTTCTTTTATTACCTTTATCACGTTCATACACATAAGCATACATATCATACTTACCTTATATATAGCGTTACAACCTGACAGTATGTGCAATATCCGAAGATCGTTCACGTACCATCAAGCAATCATTCATACATTTCACATTATTCTCATAAAGCATACACTTATCTCTTAGGATAAGCGTATTAACAAACATATTAAGTATGCACAGAGCCCCGAAAACATAACACATAAATGGGGCTAGAAACTCACCTGAATGCGGTTCCTTTCTTCGTTTATTGTGGTTCCCCTCTTTAACTGAGCTCTGCTAACTGTATATAGGTTACACGTATCAATACTCGTCCTATCGTATCAGATTATTTCAACTTAGTGCTAAGTTAAACTCAGTTGAAGTTAAGCTTAGGTGAAGTTAACCTCAGGTGAAGTTAAACTCAGGTGAAGTTAAGCTTAGGTGAGGTTAACCTCAGGTGAAGTTAACCTCAGGCGAAGTTAACCTTAGGTGAAGTTAACCTTAGGTGAAGTTAACCTTAGGCGAAGTTAACCTCAGGCGAAGTTGCTCAGCGAACATGCTGGCGAACTTGGCTGCAGGCGAACTTAAGCATAGGCGAAATTAGTGTTCGGGGAAGTTAACCCCAAGCGATCATATGCCAGGCGAAGTTAAGCTTTAGAGAACTTAGCCTTAGGCGAAGTTATCATGGGCGAACTTGTTGGTACATGTGTGTCAGTAGTTCATAGTCTAGCATTTGTAATCGAGTCTGTAATGTAATTATGTTTTGTTTATGATTGTTTTGTAATACGCGAAGTTGTCAACAAGTTCGCTATGGCGAACTTGTTGAATCAGCGAAGTTATGGACAACTTCGCCAATGGCGAAGTTGTCGTGTATAAAACTGTTTCGCTGAAACAGTTTGAGCGTTGGTCGTTTAGGGTTTGTTTCAGTGTGTTTCATATTGGTGTTACGTGTTATTTTCTGTAATAGTGACCGTGAGTCACGTGTTCGGTTATCAATATAACGTGGTTGATTTATTGCTCGTGTGATTCTATCTCTACACTCGTAACTACCTGCGCAGGGATTCCGCACCTGCGTTGTTAGCGATATCCCGTGTACGATCCGTCCAGGAACCTACAATTGGTATCAGAGCAAATCGGCTCGATTGTGAGGTTCGGGATTTCACGCGGGTGTAGAAAACGTCTCGTTTGACCTATTCGCGGGACGTGTTTTTGTTGGGATTGAGTTTTGCTAGTGCTTGACAGTCATTTTCAAGCCTTTGCATTGATCGGGAGCTGCTGGATTGACGAAAACAGATCTGAACAAACTTCCCTGTTCATCGGGCGAAGTTACCGTTCATCGGGCGAAGTTACCATTCTTCAGGCGAAGTTGCCGTCGCTGGAATTAGGGTTTTTGGCGAAGATATAAGGATTAGCGAAGTTAACCACAACTTCGCTCACTTCATAAGTTCGCCTTAGCGAAGTTATCCGCAACTTCGCTTCATACCCAAGTTCGCTCAACTCATAAGTTCACCAGAGCTAAGCGAAGTTATTTTTAACTTCGCCAAATTCAAGCGAATTTAAGATCTCAGCGAAGTTCTCTTTTCAGCGAAGTTAACCTTCAAGCGAAGTTATTCTTAACTTCGCCTACTGAGCTGTTTTAATATTTTTTTTGTTTTTTCCAGGTTTTTCAGGTTTTTGCAAGGATGTCGTCGATCAACATCTCCGATTTGGTCAAGATGGAAGTAGAAGCGGGGTCTGCCACTAAGGCCCCGAGGCTGATGAAAGGAACTGACTTCGTGGCATGGAAGGACAGATTCATACAATACATCAAATACCAGGATGCCAAAATGTGGGTGTGCATCCAGGATGGATATATCCCTCCAACTGCGCAATACGAAGGTCGCGATGTGGTTAAGAAGTACAGCAAAATGGAGGACGAAGAGAAGAAAATGTACGAGGCCGAAAGCAAGGCCCATGCTGCGATAACAATGGCACTTCCTCAAGAGGTTCTCCATACGTTCCGAAAGTACACTTCTGCAAGAGAGCTTTGGGATGCTCTTGAAAATAGATTCGAGGGGAATGTGGGTATCCGTGCATCGAAGGTAAAACTTTTGAAGACCCAGTTCTCCGTCTTCAAATTTTTGAAGAACGAATCACTGGATGATATTATCACCAGATACTATCATCTAATGACAGAGCTCAGCAATTATTCAATTGCTTACCGAGAAGAAGAGATCGTTGAAAAGCTTCTCGATGCTCTCCCACCGAAGTGGGAAATGTACACCGTCCTTATGAGGGAAGACAGAGACTTTCCAACCTATGATCTAGAAACAGCAGTAAACAAGCTCAGAACTTATGAGCTTAATATGGTTCGAAAGGAAACACCAATAGATCAGATACAAGACCCTGGTATGTATGGTGCTAAGGTTAACTCAGGCTCAAGTTCAAGGCCTGAATCTGCTGCTTTTTACTCGAAAGGGGAGTCAGGTCCTGACTCACCTCATGAAGGAAATGTTTCTGTTAACATGAATGGTGATGTATGTTTCGTTGCTGGAGGATCTAGTACTTCAAAGCCTCAAGCGTCCTCAAGTGGTTTTTCTGCACATGCCTCAAGCAATAATTATTCCGAGATGCCTATGAGTGTAAAATCTGCTGAAGAGCAGTTTGCAGTCTATGCATCATTTATTGCTTCCTATGAAAACTACATCCAGGGGAAGATTGTGGACCCTGCTGTTCTGGATGAGGACTACGACCAGATCGATGCTGATGATCTGGAGGAGATGGATTTGCAATGGCAAATGGCAATGATTGTGAGGCGTGTTAAACGGTTTATGCACAAAACTGGAAGAAAGTTTGTTGGTGGTAGGCCCGGGTTCGACAAGTCCAAGGTAAGGTGCTATAATTGTCAACAGTACGGGCACTTTGCCAAGGAATGCAGAAATGAGAGGGTTGAACGAGGACAAGGTCGACCTACACAACACTCAGGAGTTAACAGAGAGATAAATGCCATGTTGACCAGAGAGGCAGGAGAGTACAACTGGAATCAACGCTCAAGTGGTTCTGGTGAGCAAGCAAACATGGCTGAGTCTGAAGCTGAAGAATGTGAGAAGGTTGAAGAAATTGAGAAAGCAAATGAAGAAGAAACCGCTTTCATAGCAAATGACAAATATAATCGCTCCGAGGTAAGTCCTAAAACTATTTGTACTAGTTGTGAGAATTTGTCTGAGCAACTTAAAACGATAACTGATCAGTATGTCCATTTAGATGCTGACTTTAAAACTATTAAAGAAGATCACCATTTTACGAAAGCAAGAGAAACGAGTTATAAAATTAAAATAAAAGCATGTGAAAAAGACGTTCAAAGCTTAAAAATTAAACTTGCTGAGAAAATTGAAATAATTGATCTTAGTTATGAAGTTTTGGAGGAAAAAACTAAAGTGATTGCTGATCGGGATAAACAGATTGCTGACCACCAGGTAAAGGTGGTGGAACTGAACCGCAAACTTGAGCAGTTCAGGAATTCCTCGGCCATCCTTGATCACCTCGTGAGTGATCCAGGTACCTCTGCAAAGAGGGGAGGAATCGGATATCACGAAGTTCCACCACCCTTTAACCACAATTATACATATAATCCGAGTGTTCAGAAATCTGTTGATTTCGAGGTTAATCAGACAACTCCAATTAAGATTTCAAGGGTAGAATCAAGTGTTAGCTGTGGCGAAACGAGTTCGTCTGTTTCTAGTGTAAATATTTCTGTTTCAAGTCCAGTCTCATCGGATTCGGATAAGCTGTCCGAATCTGGTCAGACAAAAGAGAAGGTAGAGTTACCCACCGGAGGAGAAAAATTTAAAATTTCTAAAAAGTGTTCTCCACTCAATCCGTACGTCCCACCTTATGTGAGACAAACGGATGGTAACAATGCCTCTACATCCAAGCCAACATTTGACAAGAAAATTGAGAGACGATGTTGCTTTAGATGTAACAAATTAGGGCATTTAGTTGCAGACTGCCCTCTGAAGCCTAGATTCAGAGGTGTGAGGCCAAACAAAACTGCGGATGAGCGTAATTTTGTTACTGCTAAAAATGGAAACTTTTCAAAGAACAAAAATGTAACTAATTCAAGTTTTCATAAATACAAACCTCATTTTTTCAACCAAACCACAAGATATAATACTTTCAACTCTCAAAGGTTTGGAAGACATTACGCCCAATCTGCAAGGAGATACCCTAACAGGGCTTACAGAACTTATCCTGATGCTAACTTGAGAAAGCCAGGGTACGGGACGTATCGATCCAAGACCAATTGGTCTTGGGTCCCAAGATTCTAACTCTTTGTTTTATTGTGCAGGAACAGTTGAACAGGGCTGCCAACAATCTTTGGATTGTAGATAGCGGCTGTTCCCGGCACATGACTGGCAACAAACACTTGTTGCAAGATTTAAAACCTGTTCAGGGAGCTAGAGTTAGTTTTGCTGGTGATAGCGGAGGAAGGATAACTGGTAGAGGAACTGTGTCAAATGGGAAAATGACACTTGAAAATGTAAACTTTGTGGAGGAATTAAAGCACAATCTGCTGAGTGTGTCGCAGATTTGTGATAAAGAGTACACTGTCCATTTCACAAAGAATGAAGCGATCGTATTGAAGCCTGGTTTTCATATACCTGAAGAATGGATAGTAATGAAAGCTCCACGTGAAACGAATACATACGTGATGGATATGAGGTCTACTGAAATGGCCACCGGAGAATCCTGTTTAATGACAAAGGCAAGCGAATCAGAATCAGAATTATGGCACAGGAGAATGGGACATATTCATCTTCGTAAAATGAACTTCATTGTCAAAAATGGGCTTGTGATGGGCGTTCCCTTAAAGAGTTTTAACTTTGAAGATAAATGCATAGCGTGCAAGAAGGGAAAACAACACAAGAAAAGCCATCTCATCAAGACGATCAACTCAATTGCTGGTACTCTAGAACTACTTCATATGGATCTCTTCGGTCCAGTGAATGTACAAAGTCTAGGCGGTACTTCTTACTACTTGGTGATAACTGATGATTACTCGCGATACTCGTGGGTATATTTTCTGAAAACGAAAGACGAGACGACTCAGATGGTGAAGAATCTAATTACAAAAGTCGAGAACGTCATGAGTAAATCAGTTAAATTTATCAGAAGCGACAATGGGACAGAGTTCAAGAACTTTGAGATGGAAATCTTTTGTCTTCAGAAGGGTATTGAGCATCAATACAGCGCTCCGTATACTCCACAACAGAACGGAGTAGCTGAAAGGAAGAACCGAACGTTGATTGAAGGAGCTAGAACTATGCTGGCAGACTCAAAGCTTCCTGTGATGTTC
This sequence comes from Bidens hawaiensis, assembly GCF_021521415.1. Taxonomy (NCBI): domain Eukaryota; kingdom Viridiplantae; phylum Streptophyta; class Magnoliopsida; order Asterales; family Asteraceae; genus Bidens; species Bidens hawaiensis. The sequence continues at coordinate 390,781 of NW_027492418.1, read as the reverse complement.
TGGGCTGAAGCAGTTGCTACAGCCTGCTATGTTCTGAATCGGGTGTTAACCGTTAAGAGACTTGGAAAAACTTGTTACGAGCTTATGCACGGAAGGAAGCCCAACTTGTGCGGTCTTGAACCTTTTGGGTCTCCTTGTTCGATTTTGAAGACTAATTCGAAATTTGGTGAAGTAGCTGATGAGGGAATCCTAGTCGGTTATGTTGTTGGGACTCCCAACAGACGGGTATTCAATACGACAACTTGCAAGGTGGAGGTGGTTTGTAACACCGACATTACTAGTTACCAACCGCCAAAACCAAGCAATGGACCTGCTGAGCTGTTTGACTATGTTAAACTTTTTAAGTCGTTTAACGTACCTACTTTGGAAATTTCTGAAGAAGACGAAAGAGCAGTGACGAAGATGATATTTGATGAGGAAGAGGAGGTAGTGCAACATCAGATGACAGAAAAATCTCAGCCTTCCACATCAAACCCTATCGATACCCCTGCGGCCTCAACTGAAGATGAGTTTATTAATCCTTTTCACTCTCAGCCTGAAACTACCATAGATGAGATCTCTTCAAACTTGGAAGACAATTTGCATGTCGGTGCTGTTCCGACCACGAGAATTCACAAAGATCACCCATTGGAGAATGTTATAGGTGATGTGTCCTCTAGTGTACAAACCAGAAGTAGCTTGAATGAGCACACCTGTGTTTATACAAGCATTAAAGATACAGGTATCATGAACGAATGTTTGTACTCTTGCTTCATAAGCCAAGTTGAACCGAAGAATTATCAAATGGCTTTAAAGGACAGCTCGTGGGTCGAAGCCATGCAAGAAGAGTTGGCTCAGTTCGAAAAAATGGAAGTTTGGACTTTGGGTGAAAAACCAAAGAATGTGCATGCTATAGGCACGAAATGGGTGTTCAAGTGCAAGAGAGATGAAAAGGGGATTATCGTGAGAAATAAGGCGAGGCTGGTTGTTAAAGGTTTTAATCAGCAAGAGGGTATTGACTACAATGAGGTTTTCGCTCCTGTTGCCCGGTTAGAAGCGATTAGATTGTTTTTGGCGTTTGCTGCATCTAAAAAGATGAAGGTGTTTCAGTTGGATGTGAAGAGCGCGTTTCTTAACGGGAAAGTTGATGAGGTTGTGTTTGTTGAGCAACCTCCGGGTTTTCCTGACCCCGACTTTCCGGATCACGTATACAGGTTGAGCAAGGCGTTATATGGGTTACATCAGGCACCTCGTGCCTGGTATTCAACGTTATCAGACTACTTGCTGGAAAATGGTTTTGCAAGGGGATTGATCGACAGTACACTGTTTGTGAAGAGAGAAGGATGTGACTTCTTACTGGTTCAAGTCTACGTGGATGATATCATTTTTGCTGCATCAAGAGTATCCATGTGTCAGGATTTTGAGGCTGTCATGAAGAAACGATTCGAGATGAGTGCTATGGGTGAACTAACCTTCTTTCTAGGATTGCAGGTTGATCAGAAGAAGGATGGGATGTTCATTCATCAAACAAAGTATGTTCATGATGTGCTGAAGAGATTCAAGATGGAGGACAGTTCTCCATATGACACCCCAATCTGCGTCAATCACAAATTGGGCGCTGAATCAGATGGTGACGCAGATGTGGACCCTACTCTGTATCGGGCGATAATAGGTTCATTAATGTATTTAACTGCTTCTAGGCCCGATATAATGTTTTCTGTTTGTCTTTGTGCTCGTTTTCAGGCAAACCCAAAGGAATCTCACATGAAAGGTGTGAAGAGGATTTTGCGGTATCTTAAGGGCAAGCCGAAACTAGGGTTGTGGTACCCAAAGGGAGGAGACGTTGAACTGGTGGCATATACAGATTCTGATTATGGTGGATGTAATCAGAGTCGGAAGTCAACAACAGGAGGCTGTCAGTTTCTTGGAGGAAGATTAGTTTCCTGGCAGTGCAAGAAACAGACATCAGTTGCAATTTCAACATGCGAAGCTGAATACATGGCAGCATCCCACTGCTGCTCTCAGGTTTTGTGGATTCAGCAACAATTGCGCGACTATGGTCTGAATTTCTTACTTACTCCTATTTTAATTGATAACACTGCCGCCATCTCAGTAATTAACAATCCCGTGAAGCACAGTAAAACTAAGCATATTGACATTCGTCATCACTTCATACGGGATTGTGCTGAGAAGAAACTGATAAAGATCGAAAAAGTTGATACACTTGAAAATTTTGCTGACTTGTTTACAAAAGCGTTTGATAAATCCAGATTTCAAAACCTAATTGAGCTAAACGGGATGATCAATCCCGAGTAACCATGTCCTTGTATTAAAAAAAAAAAAAAAAAAAAAAAAGGTCATTTTTGCTTAAAATTAGTCGGTTACCTCAGTTTGATGGACATATCCTCGGATATGTTTTGGTCCTCGTTTTTCGACTTAGAAAATAAGGATAGCCATTAACCGGAAGACTGAAAGTAACCGGGGCAGCTATGACGTGTGTTCTTTCAGTTGCTGAAAATTAGTCGGTCATACTTAGTAAGAAGGACACATACTTGTATGTGGTCGGTCCAGTTGATCCATTGGATCTTCAGGATAGCCGTTTACCTGACGACTTTGACGTGATTGGGGCGATTGAAATTAAAGTTTTTTTTTCAGGAAATGAAATTACTTTTCAAGTCTGTTACTTCGTAAGAAGTTCTATGCTGTGTTTAACAGAAAATTGATCCAACCTTGGAAAATGATATATATACTGATTGTGTGTGCTTAACTAGTGAAGTTATTAGGCTTAAAAGGCTTTAGAACAGTCATTGTATGTCATGGTAATTTTTATGGTGCGTAAAAGTGTATGTGATACTAACTTAAATTTACTCGAATTTACGTGGAAACTCCTTAAGAGTTTTGTATGTCTTCATACATATCTTTTCGAAGGATAGGCAGAAAAGCGACTACCCAGTCATACACGAGCCCGTGAGTGTTCTGATTCCCGTGAAGAAAGCATTTCAAGATACTGCAGTGATCCAGATTCGGGACTTGCAGTGGTTTAGTACTCCGAAGTCGATAAAAATGTTGATTTAAAATATATATATATATATATATATATATATATATATATATATACGTGTATATTTTTAAATACTTATGAGACATAGTAACAATCAAGACTTCTCAAGTCTGGAGTTAGAAGAAAACGGGAGGCAGACATCGTGTATCTACAAGATAATCAGACATTATGGGTCGAAGTCAATTCGGGGTGACTTGGGTATAGCCAAATACGCTTTGAGAATAGATAGAAGACATCATTATCTCTGAGATGTTGCCAACTTAAATTTTTGAGCTTAACTGAACCTTAATCCGTATCACAGAAACGATGAAAACCATTTACGTTATTTACATGCTTACAACCTGTGTCTCTATGTCATAATACAGCTAAACACGGATCTAAGTGACAGTCACATCGTTAGTATGATTCCTGTTAGGATCTTTTCTAAAACGTAGTGGTCCCTGACTAGACTGAAATTTGATCCCTTATTTCGTTAAAATTTTTCTAAGTTTTTTTTAGTTTTTGTAGTTATATTATTTTATTGTTGGTTACTGGGTCTTGATCATATTTGTTTAACTCTTTTTGGAAACTTCTAATGTTAAGTGCAAGATTTTTCAAACTTCAAGGGCTGATTTTGAAATTACGGGCGAAGTTGTTGAATTCGGCGAAGTTGTGCTTAACTTCGCCAAGGCGAAGTTAAGCGTAACTTCGCCTGAACAAACTCTGCCCTATATATAGACTTTGAAACAGTAACAGGTTATTATTCTCAACTTCTTCCGGCGAATTTACGAATATTTCCGGCGAACTTGATTATATTTTCGATTTCGATCTTTGTTTCCAGTTTCTTGTGCTCATTAACGGTATGTGTTGTCAATATCATTCACAAACTTACTCGTTCGGTATAGTTTTACCCGGTTCGAGACCTCGGGTCGTCGAACCTTCGAAACCAAGTTTTTCGACCTCACGTTACGTGTTCATGGACGACCTTTTCGTCCTAACACCATTGAAATATGTTGGACTTCATTGTTATATCCTTAAATCGGTCCGAAACGTCGGATAAAACTAGTTTGAATCTGAACAGTCGCCGTTTCAGATTCAGGCGAAGTTAAGGTTTACGCAAAGTTATTCTCAACTTCGCCAGTGGCTTAAGTTCGCCTTCAGCGAAGTTATCCACAACTTCGCTTGAAGCTTAATTTCGCCTATGCCGAAGTTATCCATAACTTCGCCTTGAACACAACTTCGCCTATTTCAAATTTTTTATAAGATTTCAGACGAACTTACAGATGAAGCGAAGTTGTTCCCAACTTCGCCTCACCTTTAAATTCGCCTGTTCTGTGTACATCACAACTTCGCACATGGTACACAGCGAACTTGTGAGATGGTTATATGGTCTCTAACCTGATTTGTTTTATGCAGATATGGCTGCTGTTGGAGGTGCTGGTGGTGATGATGGTGATGAGCAACGACAATTCTTTCCAGCCCATAACCAATACATCACTTTGGATCCAGACGCACGAGGCGTTGAAGACTATAGGGAGATTATCACATTTCTCCAACGATCACGAGTTTTTCACGCGATCACTAATACACTACCCATATCTCTGCCTAACATTGAAGATTTCTGGCAGACGGTGTATTATGATTGCAGACCTGAGCCTCCAGTGATGCGAGCAACTGTCAATGGTCAAGACATACAGTTTTCCTCGGAAGACATACGGTTGGCTCTGCAGTTCGGTGATGAAACGAGAGACGACCCAACGGAGTTCGTAGCTCCTTTCCGTGACGGAGCTTACTTGAGGATGGGTTATTCGGGTCCGCTGGGGGACTCGCAGAGGAGGAAAGGCTTTCTGCTGGATCAATGGCGCTTTCTGATGCATGTGTTAATAGTATGCATGTCCGGCAGAAAGGCAGGAACAGACGGGATGGGTGCGACGATGCAATCGGCCATGATTGCGCTGACTTACAACCGCAGATATTCTTTTAGTCAGCTAATCTTTTACGAGATTGATCGTCAGAGACGGGCGACGGCGCGAGCGTTTTATTATGTATCCTCGGTTTCTACAAATGATTATTAATCATGTCGCTCCGTCTATACCGCAAAGACGCCCTATCAGATACGTTGAGTGCGTAACAAAACGTATCTTTGCTCAGTGCAGGACGTCGAGCACTCGTAGCAATCCTGAGCGGCGTCCCAGGCATACTCCACTTTTCGGGTATCTCATCAACCCGGAGTATGTTCCTGCAGGAGGGGACGAGTTCAGGGATCCGCAACCACATCAGGAGGCAGCACCTCATGCTGTATCAGCTGCGCCTGTTGTATCTTCTGCTGCTGTGCCAGCTACTATATCTCAGGCTGTGTCCACTGCTGAACACGTTGATCTAGATGCTGCTTTTAGTGGACATGGTTTGTTTGATATGGATGTCTCGGGTCCTCAGTTGGTTGATGTTACTAGAAGAGCTACTTCGGTAGCTGACTCCGATTTAGACGAAACGTTTGCTGAGGCGAGACGGCTCATGGTATCTCGGGAAAGGATTACGGGAAAGAGGCCGAAAACTGTGGAGGAGGATGAGGATGAAGTGGATGAAGAGGAGGCAGTACAGATTGTGCTCAGACGTTCACGTAGAGAACGGACAGGTAGGGGTTCGGGAGCGGGAGAATCTTCAAGACTAGTACGTTTTGCTCCGCCTGCCTTGTCCGGTATGTCTCTTATTCCTTCATCAGAACGGGTTACTACTACTGCTGTCGAGGCGTCGGCACCGGCAGTTATGTCTCTACCACCCCAACCGTTTAATCCACCGGTGGTAGTTGCACGATTCGTTGATTCTACAATTACAACAACTGCAGGATTACCAAGTGTACCACATGCGGTCACTTCAGCTACTGATGTTCCACCAACTCCATTGCCTACTTCAGATACCGAGAGGATTCTTTCGCTAGAGCGGATTGTTACTGAACAGTCAAAGACTATTGACCGCCTAGTGGAATCCAATCGACTACAAGCTGCCCTCCTGGTTGAACATGAAAGTGCTCAACGAGAAGAAGATCTTCTACATTCCTGCTTGGAAGGATCAAGCTAGGAAATATCAAGGGGTAGTGTCGGTATGTGTGAGAGAAGGGGCGCACGCGTAGAGGTGAAGATTACAAGACTCAAGATTTGAAGATCAAGATATGAAGCTACTGCCAAGGGGGAGTCTGTTGGTACATGTGTGTCAGTAGTTCATAGTCTAGCATTTGTAATCGAGTCTGTAATGTAATTATGTTTTGTTTATGATTGTTTTGTAATACGCGAAGTTGTCAACAAGTTCGCTATGGCGAACTTGTTGAATCAGCGAAGTTATGGACAACTTCGCCAATGGCGAAGTTGTCGTGTATAAAACTGTTTCGCTGAAACAGTTTGAGCGTTGGTCGTTTAGGGTTTGTTTCAGTGTGTTTCATATTGGTGTTACGTGTTATTTTCTGTAATAGTGACCGTGAGTCACGTGTTCGGTTATCAATATAACGTGGTTGATTTATTGCTCGTGTGATTCTATCTCTACACTCGTAACTACCTGCGCAGGGATTCCGCACCTGCGTTGTTAGCGATATCCCGTGTACGATCCGTCCAGGAACCTACAGAACTTAGCTTGAAGGCGAAGTTGCTCAGCAGGGGTTACTGTTCGCTCTAAAACCCCTTAATCATAATCGTTTCATCACGAAATCCTTGAATGCGAGTTTAACCAAACCCGTAAACATTCCCATGTTCATTTTCGGATAAAACTTGACCCGTAATAGCATAAAGCATGAAACTTTAAGGGTTAAACGTTTAATACTAGATCTAGGATTCATTTTACACGAGCCGCACATATTCGCAGGTCTAACGAGTTCGTTTTAGTATCAAGTTCGCAACTTTACGTTTCATTTATATCCGATCTATACTCGTTCTAAGTTTCAAGACAAAACGTTTATAAAAACGTAATATTTAGGATCAAAACATACCTTTTATACGTTCGGTGTGGTCGCGGTTTGCTTGGTGATCTCGTATATTGAAGATCTAATAATGGTCGGCTTGATTTTTGGACTCGAATCCGCTCTCTCACTCTCGGCCGTATGAGGTGTAGTGTATGTGTGTGTTTTTGAGTGTGTAGGGATTAGAATGATAAGAATGAGAATTTAGGTTTTTAGGATGGTTTAGGGGACATTTATATCCCTTAAAGCCCATGGACCTAAGGCTCATTCCCTTTAATCCATCTTAATTAGTTCAAGTCCATGTTCTTTATTAATACTAATTAATTATTCAGGCCCGATAACTAAACACAACTTTCTTTTATTAAATACGAGAATTTAGGATGTTACAAGTTTTCCCTCCTTAAAGAGGTTTCGTCCCCGAAAGCTAACTATCTACCTAAACAGATTAGGATAGAACTTGCGCATCTCATCTTCAGCTTCCCAAGTAGCATCTGATCCTTTGCGATGCTTCCATATCACTTTCACCAAAGGTATAACCTTATGACGAAGCTGCTTCACCTTGCGATCGACAATCTCTATCGGTTGCTCGACGTAGTTCAGTTGTTCATCAACCTCGATGTCCATTAACGGCACGTGAGACGTGTCATCAGCTAGACACTTCCTCAGATGAGAAACATGGAAGGTTGAATGAATTCCTTCTAACTCATCGGGTAAATCCAGCTTATAAGCTACTTCACCCACACGATTTAAGATCTTAAATGGTCCAATGTACCTTGGACTCAACTTCCCCCTCTTTCTAAAACGAATAATTCCCTTCCAAGGCGAGACCTTGAGCATCACATTGTCACCAACGTTAAACTCAATCGGTCGTCGCCGCTTATCAGCATACGACTTCTGTCTGTCTTGAGCGGCTTTCATTCTTGCTTTGATTTGATCGAACCTTGAAGACGTTTCTTGAACCACTTCTAGGCTTCCCATTTCCTTCTGACCAATCTCACCCCAACACACCGGGGTTCTACATCGTCTACCGTAAAGCATCTCAAATGGTGGCATACCAATACTTGAATGGTAACTGTTGTTATAGGAGAACTCTGCCAGGTGCAGATGATCATCCCAACTTCCACCAAAATCTAAAACACAAGCACGCAGCATATCCTCAAGGGTTTGGATCGTCCTTTCAGACTGTCCATCGGTTTGAGGATGATATGCCGTAGTGATGTTCAAACTCGTCCCCATAGCTTCATGGAATTTCTTCCAGAACCTCAAAGTAAACCGTGTATCTCTATCAGACACGATCGATAACGGTACTCCATGCTTGGTTACAACTTCTTTAATGAACAAGCTTGCTAACGTTTCTGACGAGATGGCCTCTCGTATGGGCAGAAAGTGAGCACTCTTGGTCAAACGGTCCACAATCACCCAGATAGTATCATGATGCTTAGCTATACGAGGTAGCTTAGTTATGAAATCCATGGTGATGTGTTCCCATTTCCACTCAGGTATCTCTAGCGGTTGCATCCACTCAGGTATCTCTCTTGCTCCAACCATCGTATTTTAAAAGTTAAAACACAAACATCATCACTCAGGGAGTTATATAGCACGTGATTCTTAAGGTAAGTAGCTAATGACATTGATCAAGTGTAATTAAGTATTTACATTACTCATCAGGTTCTACCTACTTCCCTTCGTGATTTCACTTGTGCTAGTTTCTACTTTTAAACAGTTAATCAATCAAACAATAAAGAAATCCTATCACTAACCCGCATATATCCTTCCTTTAACAATTAAGCGAACATCTTTATACAATATTAACATACTTTACTGTTACAGAGCTTGCTCGAGTGACACATGGCTATCTTGAACTGGCATCTTTTTTCTTTTCTTACTAAAATACCATTCTCTGTTCGAGTCTAAGCATGTAGGGTGCTTAAATCTCTCTAACTTTGCTCTGATACCAACTTGTAAGGCCCCGTTACCGGTGCCTCTCTTGGACATCGGATTTACTCATAAACACAGTTCTACAAATCACAGTTCAATAAAACTTTCGTGGAAACGTTAACCTTAAGCATTCGTTACAAAACATTAAATCTTTCATTTGATACCATAACACAAAACATTATACTAAAAAACATCATTTCTTCCATCTTCAGATGCCAACCATTCAATCCATGCCATGTGCGCTCCTCATGCTAGCTCATTAAACATATTCACCTGTGTGCATACTAAAAGTCAGCTATGCTGAGTGAGTTCTAGTTAATTAAGCAACTTGTCATACAACCACTACATGCATTATATACGTATCCGAAGACACATAGCCCACTATCTGTCTTGCTCACCTTACCACTTAACCTCTTATTCACCCCTACAGCCTTGCCATTTTAATAACGAATAACGTTATGCCACTTTAACGTTGGATTTACTCATAAACACAGTTCTAAATTTCAGAGTTAATAAAAACATTAAGCGGAATATAAAACTTTCATAAACATTACACGATAATTCATGACTTGTCTTAAAACATGTCTTTCAATTCAAACATTAACAAATAAATCTTCGTATGCCAGCTTCTTTATTCATCTGCCATGTGTCTCCCATCAAGCCAGCTGTCTCATCCTACTCACCTGCGTGCATACTAAAAGTCAGCTACGCTGAGTGGGTTCTAGTTAATCAGGTAACATGCATTACATCCATACACATACACATGTATCCGAAGACACATACTTTCGTCTTTTCTTACATACTTATTTACATTCTTACGTACATACTTTCATTCTTACATATACCTTTTAAGAGCATTCTGCCGTATAGCATTCGCCGATATTATTTGGGTCGGTTCCCTACATTCGCCGATAATATTAGGATCGGTTCCCAACATTCGCCGATACTATTAAGGTCGGTTCCCTTTATTCGCCAATAATATTAGGGTAGGTTCCCTACATTCGTACTACTATAACATACATGTCCTTTACATACTTTCCTTGACAATACGTGCAATCTCCGAAGAGCGTTCACGTACCATCAACATATCATACATACATTATTCATGCATCATTTATATTCATACATACATCATTCATATGTCAACATACCTTTAACTACCACTTAACGGCACATGCAATATCCGAAGATCGTTCACGCACCATCAAGCAATCATCATACATAAATCATACAAGGCATACACTTACCACCTAAGGTAAGTGTATTAACTATCACATCGAGTATGCACACAACCCCGAAAACATAACAAGGAAGTGGGGCTAGAAACTCACCTCAATGCGGTTGCGTTCACCGTTTACGGTTATTCCCATCTTTAGCTGTGCACGACTAACTGTATAACAATTACGCATACTAATTACTATCACTATCCATTTCATATTTCTAATCCAATTATAACCCTCAACGAACGGGGGTCCGGGGGCAGCGCCCCTTCCGGCGGGGTCTAGGAGAGGCATCCTCTAGGAGGGTCCAAGGTGCAGAGCCCCTGGCTGGCGTCCAGCAGTCTTATCACATTTTCCATTAGAATTTCGAATCATTAAATAATTTGCTAAGTTAAAAGTTCAAGGGCTTCTTTGTAATTAATCATTCTTTTTCTAAGTACAGGGACCATTCTGTCATTTCGTTAAACTTCTAATTCGTTACAGTTCTCTTAACGAATTGGGTTATCATAACGAACTGGTCATGGTAATGAACTGGACCCTCTAACGAATCCGTCCATATAGCGAACCAGTCCAAGTAGCGAATTGGACCTTCTAATTCGTTATTTCTCTTAACGAATAATCGACGCGAATTGGGAACTAGTTCGTTAACTTATCTCTAACAAATTTGAACACGAACTAAGTTTAGTTCGTTAGGGTTTTCTTTAACGAATTGCTTGACGGATTGCTTTCAATTCGTTAACTCCACGTTAACGAATTACCCATAAATTCGTTAACTTCTCGTTAACGAATTAGGGTTAGGTCAGAGAATGTCAGAACATTTTCTGACATCTCTTAACCTCGTATATACTTTTCCGGCGCCATCGCCGGAAAACCGTGGATTCGCCGAAAAAAACGAGTTTTAACTAGTTTTTTTTACCGTTTTTCGTCCCGTTCGTTCCAGATCTGAACTAGGTGATCCCTAAGCTCATCTTAGGTTCGGTTTATACCCGATTCCCTCCGTATCTTGTGACTTAAATGGTTTAACGGTGTCGGGTCGTCGTTTCGAGATTATATCTAACGGATTTAAGCTCATACAACATCATACTATCATTTCCTTATGTCAGAATCGGTTCTTCTTCTATGTTTCGGCTAGAGAGAGAGAGAGACTAGAGAGAGAGCTTAGGTGTGTGTTTTGATGGTGTGTGGAATATGTGTGTAATGAAATTAAATGGGTGATTAAAGGTATATATATTTATTGATCATGAGCTTAAGCCCATGGTCTTTCCTTCATAACCCAAGTCCATAACCCATATCCGTTTACCCAACACTAACCCTACTCATAATAACTTATATTTCATTTATTAACCGAAACTAGAAAAACGGGATGTTACAAGTCTGCACTCCTTAAAGAGGTTTCGTCCCCGAAACCTAACTATTATAGAAACAAATTTGGATAAAATTTGCGAATCTCTTCCTCAACTTCCCATTTAGCTTCCGATCGCTTGCGATGCTTCCATAGCACTTTCACTAAGGATATAACCTTGTGTCGGAGTTGCTTTTCCTTGCAATCAACTATCTCTATTGGTTGCTCAATGTAGTTCAACTGTTCATCGACCTTAATGTCCATTAATGGTACGTGCGACGTGTCATCAGCTAGACATTTTTTCAGATGAGAAACATGGAAGGTCGAGTGAATACCTTCTAACTCTTCTGGCAAGTCCAGCTTGTAAGCCACTTCACCTACTCGATCTAAGATCTTGAACGGTCCAATGTACCTCGGACTCAACTTTCCCCTCTTCCTAAAACGAATACTTCCTTTCCAAGGCGAGACCTTGCGCATCACATTGTCACAAACGTTAAACTCAATCGGTTGTCGCCGCTTATCAGCATATGACTTCTGTCTGTCTTGAGCAGCTTTCATTCTTGCCTTAATCTGATCACACTTTGAAGAAGTTTCTTGAACAACTTCCAAACTTCCCATCTCCTTTTGACCAATCTCTCCCCAACATACCGGAGTTCTATAACGTCTTCCATATAACATCTTGAATGGTGGCATACGAATACCTGAATGGTAACTGTTGTTGTAGGAGAATTCTGCTAGATGCAGATGATCATCCTAACTTCTACCAAAGTCTAAAACACAAGCACGTAGAATATCCTCAAGGGTTTGGATCGTTCATTCAGACTATCCATCTGTTTGAGGATGATACGCTGTACTAATGTTCAATCTTGTCCCTATGGATTCATGTAACTTCCTCCAAAACCTTGAAGTAAAGCGAGTGTCTCTATCAGACACAATCGATAACGGTACTCCATGCCTGGATACAACCTCCTTAATGAACAAGCTTGCAAACGTTTCTGACGAGATAGCCTCTTGTATAGGCAGAAAGTAAGCACTCTTGGTCAAACGGTCCACAACCACCCTGATGGTATCATGATGCTTAGCTGTACGAGATAGCTTAGTTATGAAATCCATGATGATGTGTTCCCATTTCCATTCTGGTATCTCCAGAGGTTGCATCTTCCCATAAGGCTTCTGATGCTCTGCCTTGACTTGTAAACAAGTTAAGCACTTACTGACATAATCTACCACGTCATTCTTCATTCCTGGCCACCAATAGTCTCCTTTCAAATTTTGGTATATCTTCGTAGTTCCTGGATGAATCGAATACGTTGACTTATGAGCTTCATCTAAGATTCGACCTCTGAGATCTCCATGGCGTGGAATCCACATACGGTCAAACCTAGTCTTAACACCATGCATGTTTTCCATCAACTCGTCTTGCTGACTGAAAATCCTGTCTTTCTTTACTAGCCCTTTATTTACCAGCACTTCTGACTGCACCTTGAGGATTTCTTCAAATAAGCTTGAGTTCATAATTAGCTGATATGACTTTACTGTTTCAATGACTTCCTCATTCTTACGGATTAGAGCATCAGCGACCATGTTAGGTTTACCAGGGTAGTACTTAATATCACAGTCGCAATCCTTTATCAATTCTAACCATCTTCTCTGCCTCATGTTCAATTCCTTCTGCTCGAAGAAGTACTTTAAACTCTTATGATCTGTGTAAATGGTACACTTACTACCATACAGATAGTGTCTCCATATCTTGAGAGCATGCACTACTGCTGCTAGCTCCAAATCATGCTTCGGATAAGTACTCTCATGGACTTTCAACTGTCTAGACGTGTAAGCTATCACCTTTCCTCGTTGCATCAACACGCAACCTAACCCGCGATGCGAAGCATCAGTACAAACAACCAAATCTTCGTCACCATCGGGTAAAGCAAGGATTGGATCTTGCGTGAGTCTCTTCTTTAACTCCTGAAAAGCCTCTTCTTTAAACTTACCCCAACAGAATACTATCGACTTTCGGGTCATACCGGTCAACGGTGCGGCTATCTTGGAGAAACCTTTGATGAATCTTCTATTGTAGCCAGCTTAGCCTAGGAAGCTTCGTATATCAGTCGGATTCTGTGGAGTTTTCCAATTAGTTATCGCTTCAATCTTAGCTGGGTCCACGGTAATCCCTTCTAGATTAATCACGTGACCTAGAAATAAAACTTCTCGCAGCTAAAACGCGTATTTCGAAAATTTAGCATACAACTTTTCTTTCTTTAGAGTCTCCAATACTTCTCTCAGATGCTCGGCATGATCAGACTCACTTTTTGAATAAATCAATATATCATCAATGAAGACGATTATTGACTTATCCAACATCGACCGACACACCCTATTCATCATATCCATAAATGCTGCGGGAGCATTCGTTAGAACGAATGACATCACGAGGAACTCGTAATGTCCATACCGCGTCCGAAACGCTGTTTTAGGGATGTCTGCCTTCTTCACCTTCAGCTGATGATAGCCTGATCTGAGATCTATACGTGAGAACCAACTCGAACCTTGCAGTTGGTCAAACAGATCGTCAGTCCTTGGCAAAGGATATCTATTCTTTATCGTAAGCTTGTTCAACTCACGATAATCTATGCACATACTCATACTTCCATCCTTCTTCTTCACGAACAACACTGGGGCGCCCCAAGGGGAAACACTTGGTCTTATAAAACCTTTATCGAGGAGTTCCTGCAGTTGGGACATCAATTTTTTCATCTCATAAGGCGCTAGACGGTAAGGTGCTTTCGCGACGGGCTGGCCCTGGTATTAAGTCTATCTGAAATTTTATCTCACGTTCCGGTGGCAACCCCGGAAGATCCTTAGGGAATACATCTGGGTATTCGCGCACAATAGGAATATCTTTCATTTATTTTGTCTCGGCTGTAGCGTTGACAACATACGCCAGGTAGGCACCGCACCCTCGCCTTAACAAACCTTCGGCTTTCATCATTGAAACGACGTTAAACCCTGAACTTTCTTTATCACCATAAACCGTCACTGCACTACCGTCCAATGACTTTAGCTTGATTATCCTACTCTAACATACTATCTGAGCTTCATATTCAGACAACCAATCCATTCCCAACACTACATTGAACCCTCCTAAGGTCATAACATACAAGGTAACTGGGAACTCATGTCCCTCTAATTCTATCTTACAATTCTTAACCATTTTCATTATTTTCACCGAGGTGTCACTAGCGGTTTCTATTATGATGGTTTCAGACACTCGACAACTTTTCATTTTAGCTAGTTTACTAAATGTAGTAGCTACAAAACTTCCATTCGCACTTGAATGTACCCGTCACAACATCAGGAATCTGCCTAGCTTGTTCCTGGGTCAGCATGTAGGCTATAGTTCTCGGCCTCGCTTGATCAGCATCTTTCTTCTCACTCCCTCCAGCTTCACCACTCGTACAAGTCCTCGCCAAGTGACCTGTCTGTCTGCACTTATAACACGCGGGCTTCGCATAGCAATCTTGAGGAAAGTGCCCCATCTTACCACATTTGTAGCAGGCATTTGGCCCTGATCTACACTCCCCACCTTGGGACTATCCACACTTGCGGCACACCTCAGACCCAGTACCCCACTTGCACTCTCCAGCGTGCATCTTTCCGCACGTCCTACATGACCTTTTCTCCCACACTCTTGGTTGCTTGTTCTTAGGGTTCCACATCTGAGTACCAGGTCGTTTGGCAGGCGCTACCCACTTCTTCTCCTTCTTTTCTTCCATAGCCTCCTCATCTGTCAAGTCCTCATAAACCATTTCCGCGAGCCCCACAGCAGAATCAAAAGTACCTGGTCTACCAGCCTTGACCAATACGCGAAAATTCTACGGCAATCCCCTAAGGTAACATTTGATCTGCTTGGCCTCGGTGTTCACCATATCTGGCACCAACCTTGATAGACGGTTGAATTCAGTGAGGTATTCGCGGTGTGTCATCGTACCCGCCTTCAGACTCAAGAACTTCATTTCATCATTAGTAACCTCTGCATCAACCCAAAATCGTTTCATCACTAACTCCTTCAGATCGTCCCATCTCAAGGCCTTGATCTCTTCTCGACTCTTCTTCTGCTCAACTGTCTCCCACCAATACATCGGCTCCTCACCGAATGATTGGGTAGCATACCCCACAACTTGGTCGGGACGGCATTCGCTAATTCGGATAATTTTATCCATGGCGGTTATCCATTGAAGAGTAGCGATTACGTCTCCCAATCTAGTTAGCTTCGGTGGATCACAGCCTTTGAAAGACTTATAGTTGCATCCACCTCGACCCCTTTTTCTATCATCCACCTTCACCAATTTAACCACGCTCGATTCTTCTCCCTCCAATTCATCATCATTCTTACCATCACCTTCCGCCCTCTCAGCGGTTCCTTCACGACCTCTAATAGACTTCTCGGGATTCATGTTTTTCACAGCAGCTGCTACCGCTTGAGCAATGGCAGTTTGAATAGCGGGATCCAGCTGAACCCCCTCGTTGTTACTCGGATTTCGACCAGCTGCACTTCCTTCGCCTTCATTGTTAGTGGCTGCCTCTACTGACGGTCCTCAGACAACACGCGGCCTACCACGACGTCCTGTACGCCCTCCTTTTCCAGCAGCTTTCTTAGCTCCAGCCATTCGTATTCTATAAGGAAACACAAACGTGATCACTTAAGGAACCATTTAGTACATGGATAGTAAGGCAACAGGTAATAAAAGTGGCCAGCTGTGATTAGCTGCTCACGTTATTTTCCATGTCCTATACACTTCCTCTTATGAGTCTATTTGTGCTAATTCTACTTCTAACAGTTAGACAATCAAACAATTCATATCATCACATACTCCTATCCCTAGCCATTAAGCTAGCATTCATACATTATTTATTTAGCAATTACGCAAACATCCATTCTTCATTCTACTTTACATGTGTATTTAATCACAAACTTTACTTTTACTTAGCTTGCTTGAGTGACACATGGCATTCTCGTACTGGCATCTTCTTTCTTTTCTTACTTTAATCCCATTCTCTGTTCGAGTCTAAGCATGTAGGATGCTTACATCTCTCAAACTTTGCTCTGATACCAACTTGTAAGGCCCCGTTACCGGTACCTCACTATAACGTTGGATTTACTCATAAACACAGTTCTAAATTTCAGAGTTAATAAAAACTTGACGCGTAATATAAAACTTTCATAAACATTACACGATAAATCATGACTTGTCTTAAAACATAACTTGAAACATGTCTTTCAATTCAAACATTAACAAATAAATCTTCATATGCCAGCTTCTTTATTCATTTGCCATGTGTCTCCTATCAAGCAAGCTGTCTCATCCTACTCACCTGCGTGCATAGTAAAAGTCAGCTACGCTGAGTGAGTTCTAGTTAACCAGGTAACATACATTACATCCATACACATACACATATATCTGAAGACACAAACTTTCGTCTTTTCTTACATACTTACGTACATACATTCATTCTTACATATACATTTAAAGAGCATTCTGCCCTGTAGCATTCGCCGATATTATTAGGGTCGGTTCCCTACATTCGCCGATTCCCTTCATTCGCAGATACTATTTGGGTCAGTTCCCCACATCCGTACTACTATAACATACATGTACTTTACATACTTTCCGTACTAAACGTGCAATCTCCGAAGAGCGTTCATGTACCATAAACATATCATAAATACATTATTCATACATCATATATATTCATACATACACCATTCATATGTCAATCATACCTTTAACTACCACTTGATGGCACATGCAATATCCGAAGATCGTTCACGCACCGTCAAGCAATTATCATAAATAAATCATACAACGCATACACTTACCACCTAAGGTAAGTGTATTAACAATCACATCAAGTATGCACACAGCCCCGAAAACATAACAAGGAAGTGTGCTAGAAACTCACCTCAATGCGGTTGCATTCACCGTTTACGGTTATTCTCCTCTTTAGCTGTGCACGACTAACTGTATAACAATTACGCATATTAATTAATATCACTATCCATATCGTATTTCTAATCCAATTATACCCCTCAACGAACGGGGTTCGGGGGCAGCGCCGTTGGCAGCGGGGTCTAGGGGCGGCAGTCCCTAGCAGGGTCCAAGGGGCAGAGCCCCTGGAAGTGGGGTCTAGGGGGTTCTTTGTAATTAAATCATTCTTTTTTTAAGTCCAGGGACCATTCTGTCATTTCTCTAAACTTCTAATTCGTTACATTGCTCTTAACGAATTGGGTTGTCATAACGAACTGGTCATGGTAAGGAACTAGACCCTCTAACGAATTTGTCCAAATAGCGAACCAGTCCAAGTAGGGAATTGGACCTTCTAATTCGTTATTTCTCTAAACGAATGATCGACACGAATTGGGAGCTAGTTCGTTAACTTATCTTTAACGAATTTGAACATGAACTAAGTCTAGTTCGTTAGGTTTTCCTTTAATGAATTGCTTGACGAATTGCTTTCAATTTGTTAACTCCACATTAACGAATTACCCCTTAATTCGTTAACTTCCCTTTAAGGAATTAGGGTTAGGTCAGAGAATGTCAGAACATTCTCTGACATCTCTTAACCTCGTATACACTTTTCCGGCGCCATCGCCGGAAAACCGCGGATTCGCCGGAAAAACGAGTTTTAACTCGTTTTTCACCGTTTTTCGTCCCGTTCGATGCAGATCTGAGCTAGGTGATCACTAAGCTCATCTTAGGTTCGGTTTATACCCGATTCACTCCGGATCTCGTGACTTAAATGGTTTAACGGTGTCGGAATTGGTTATTCTTCTATGTTTCGGCTAGAGAGATAGCTTAAGTGTGTGTTTTGATGTTGTATGGAATATGTGTGTAATGAAATTAAATGGGTGATTAAAGGTAAATATATTTATTGATCATGGGCTTAAGCCCATGGTCTTTCCTTCTTTCCTTCATTACCCAAGTCTATAACCCATATTCGTTTACCCAACACTAGCCCGACACATAATAACTCATATTTTATTTATTAACCGAAACTCGAAAAATGGGATGTTACAAGGAACCTATCTATCCTTCCATCAAATTTAACTCGTTAATCCGAACATAGCCTGATTTTTTATTTTAGCATAACGAACTGGTCTTGTAACGAACTGGACCCTCTGACGAACTGTTCCTTACAACGAATTGGACCCTTGACGAATCAGTCCACATAACGAACCTGTCCATATAACGAATCAGTCAAGTAACGAACTGGACCTTCTGATTCGTTATCCCCTTTAACGAAATATCATAGCGAGTTGAGGTTAGTTTGTTATCTCTTTCCTTAACGAATTGGATATGAACTAGTGCTAGTTCGCTAAGCCTTCTTTAACGAATTGACACGCGAACTGCCTCTGGTTCGTTATTTCCTTTTAATGAAATGGAGTAACAAATTTCCCTCAAGTTCGTTAAGTCACCGCTAACGAACTAGGGTTAGGTTAGAAAGTCAGAATATTCTGACATCCTTGTACACACATTCTCCGGCACCACCGTTTTGACCGTTTTTCGTCCCGTTCCATCCATATCTGAGCTAGGGTGATTCCTAAGCTCATATTAGGTTCGGTTTATACCCGATTCCATCCGGATCTCATGACTTTAACGGTTTAACGGTGTCGGCTCGTTGTTTCGTGACTAGATCTAAAGGGTTTGAGTTCATACAACATCGTACTAATCTTACCTCGGGTTGATGCTCGATTTCTTCTTTTATATCGGCTAGAGAGAGAAAGTAAGATGAGAGAGCTAAGTGTGTGTTTTGGTGGTGTATGGAATATGTGTGAAATGAATGAAAAATGGGAATTTTAGGTTTAAATAATTATGGATCATGGGCTTAAGCCCATGGTCTCTTCCTTCTTTCCCAAGTCCATAACCCATATCCATTACCCAACACTTGCCCGACCCATACTAACTCATACTTTATTTATTATTTCTCCGCTAACCCAGTAAACTTTCTCACCGATAATAAATAATATATTTAATATTAATTTAAAAATTTCGGGATGTTACAAATATACATGCACATTTATAAGCATTTAATGTTGTACGTTATTATAAGTATTAAAATATGTATATGAAAACGTTAATTTCTTTATCTTGGTCAAGTGGTCAACATTTTTTTAAAATATTTAACATTTATTACACTACATAATTAAATTATACATTTAGATAAATGTTGGAAGTAAAGTTATATATTGTTTTCCTAAATGAGATTTTTTTTATTCTTTATTGGTTTAATGTCGCATTAATAGTCATTACACAAATTATAGTATGAACAAATAGAAGAAAACAAGGATCAAAGTGCAAACTATTTATATGTTTAAAATTTTTACATGTACCGGTGAGGTGATGCTAGGGACACACTACAGCAATTACTTGGAGATGATAATGAAGACCAAATGGGCAAAATTCACATAAAAAATTACTTTGGACTATAATAAATTTGGGTGTCGCAATAGAATTTCTTTAGCGTTTTTTTTTAAATAAAACCAGTAAAAAGTCTTAGTTTGTTGTTAATATACATTGTGTATTATGTCCTTGTGGTGATCCTTTTCTATTTGTAGTAAGTTAATTTATGTTTATCAACACCTAGTGTATAAGTGAATTAACTCAAAAAAAGTTGTATTTGTTATTGAACTCATATTGGTTCGATTGTATCATACTATGTAGTTTCATTGTTTAATACAATGTGAATTAATCATCAACTTCCTTGCTATTTTTATTTAAAGGCTCGTAAGGAAGAATATTTAATTCCATAATGAGTCTCTCGTGAAACAAGGATTATAAAATTCCAAGTTCCCAAAACAAACAAAAATTTTATATAACTAACGGTTAATTATCATTTCTCAGGCAAATGGTTAATACGTATATATTAAACTATATTATTGAACATGATATAATATGAAGGCGTGTTACAAAAAAAACAATTAGAGGTCGTGAATTTAGTTACGAATTACTAAAAATAAACATATTTTAGAAAAGTAACATTTCCTTGTAATTTGAAAGTTACAATCAATAATTTTGAGGTTGCACTGTAGATTTTTAAAATTTGCAAATAGATAAATACACATTCATTCAAGACCAAATTGAAAAAATAACGTATGTAATACCGCTAACATGGATTTTCATGATTATTCAAGTATGGGTGGTCGTAAATAAAATCCCTCTATTGCTCAAAACTAACAAAGATGAAACTTTTCTACAACATGTTGATTGTTCATAGCTTACCATCATAGTTTTAACAAAACACTAATATCACTTGAATATATAATGGAACACTATGAACAACCCCATGTGGTAGAAATTTGTTTCCCTTCAAAACTACCCAATCTACTTTTCAAAGAATAATACAACATTTGTGTATAAAAAGTATGATGTGGTTTGGAAAGCATGGATCTAAGGATTATTTATAATTGTGTAATAAAAAAAGATATGTTTAATAATAAATGCTATAATATTATGTTTGAAAATTTTTAGTAAAAATATCTTGATTAATAAATGCACTCGTAGCACATACCAAATTTGTATTGTATGAATAAGTAAAGATTTTTATAAATTTAATACAAAATTTTAAAGTCAAGATCTTTTAATTTATCTATGTATGAATGCAATAAAAAGTTTGAATACGTTTTATATTCGATATTTACACAAAAAGTTAATTGAGTCATTGTACATTCAAGATTGTTGGAGAACTCGAGATCCACATTTTCGACGACAACTTCAATTAGTGAAAACCCTTCGAGATTCCATATTTATGATCCCTAAAGGTTTGAAAATTGTTTAATCAATGTCACGTTCAAAATTCTTATTAAAATGATTGTTATTTCTAGAAATCCTACCATCAACGAGTAGATTTCTCTCCTCATTTGAACAAAATACTAGTAGCGGTTTGAGGTATATCAAAAGGAATCAGAATTGAGTGATTCAAGTGCCCACATGTTCAAATTGCAAGAATTTTCATGATTCATTAATTATGGTGCTATAATACGTCATTACTTGTCACTCAGAAATAACCCTAGTAAGATCTGTTCGTTTCACAAGTTAAAGGGAGAATCCAACGATTCTTGTGTAGAATCGGTTAATCGAAAAAACACCACGAGGCTGTTTCTATGAGAAACGCTTCTTTAATCGTCTATAGCTTTATAAAAAGATGTTTACAACGAAAACCCCACAAGTAATCCACACCTATATACTAAATCTGTAACTACTTACCTGCCTAGTTACAAAAAAAAAACATAGCTTTGTCTATTGAAGATGGTGGTGATTCTGATTTTCAAGTTTGCTTCCACTAATGATCATTTTCCAAACGTGCTTCTTTACTACTTAAAATCATGAATCGAATGTTATCCAAGGGAACGAGCTTAAGCCATTAGTTTATGTCTCTAGTATCTCTCACTAGTTGATTTTTGCAAAGTTAGTAGATGAGAATGAACGGAACTGGTGGTTGGGTTTTGTATGGTTTAATGTCATACTTTCCATATTCCCGAACTTAACACTAAGGCCATCCTTTTATTTCCTTTCTTGATTATTTCAATTATGACATTTCGCGTTTCAGTTATGCACAACCATTTACACAAAATAATAACATGGGCTCTTACTTTTAACACACTTTTTTATTCGAATTAGTGCGACATGTTTTAGTTAATATTACATGGTTTTTGCACTTCCTTTATTGTGAAGTAGCTTTGTTTTTTGTTAATTTAGTTATACAACATGTGATTATATTACTTATTTAAATTGTAAGTCATGAAAATAGTTGTTGAAAATGTATACTACTAATATAAACACCTAATATCCAGTCATTGGTCACATGAGGGTAAAATTTGGTTACTTTTGAGTTGACATTTTAGAGAACTCATTATTGAGCATAATTATGACTACCATTTAACGATATATAGAGATCGACTGAGATTTAAGTAAATGTGAACAACTATTTAAACGAATCAGCATCAAAGAATATCCGGGCTAAAAGTAATATGTGAAGGCTTGATTGGTATTCTTTATGTCATTATTTGTTTTTGTTGATGTATTTTTTTATTTCTGAATAGGTTCTCACCGTCCTTTTTTTGAAGTTGCCATACGAGGTGAAAATTTCATAAAAGTATGACATATTCTATGAAATTAACTTAATTAATTTCGTTGTAATAGGATTCACACTAACATATATGCACATTTACAAGCATTTTAATGTTGTATGTTATTGTATGAAAACGTTAATTACTTTATCTTGGTCTGTAACATCCCGAAATTTCTTAGATGATATTGATTATATTATTTAATAATTGTGGGAGGTTATTTGGGTAAGCGGAGAAATAATTAAATAGAGTAGGAGTTAGTATGGGTCGGGGTAGTGTTGGTTAATGGATATGGGTTATGGACTTGGGTCATGAAGGAAACAAGGATGAGACCATGGGCTTAAGCCCATGATCCATAAATATATAAGCCTTAATAACCCAATTATCATTCATTTACACATATTCCTTACACCACCAAAACACACACTTAGCTCTCTCTCATTCCACTTTCTCTCTAGAGCCGAAATCAAGATAGAAAACTGATCCCGAGCCAAGGTAATGATAGTATTATGCTGTATGAACTCAAACCCGTTAGATTTAGTCTTAAAACGACGAGCCGACACCGTTAAACCGTTGAAGTCATGAGATCCGGATGGAATCGGGTATAAAACCGAACCTAAGACGAGCTTAGGGGTCACCCTAGCTCAGATCTGGATCAAACGGGACGAAAAATGGTGAAAACGGTGTTGGAATACGTTTTTCTGGCCACCGCACAGTTTTCTGGCGAAGGCGGCGCTGGAGTCGGCTGGTACGAGGTTAGGGTTTAAGTCAGAGAATGTTCTTACATTCTCTGACCTAAACCTAATTCAGTAGCGGGATCTTAACGAATGAGTCTTGATTTGTTAGTGGAAGTTTGACGAACTAGTCTTAGTTCGTTATGCCAATTCGTTAAGGGAAGATAACAAATAAGTCTTAATTCGTTATGTCAATTTGCTAAGTAAAGGATGACAAACATGCCCAATTCGTTAACGGTTCGTTAAGGGAGAACTGGCGAATGAACCTCCAGTTCGTTAAGGGTTCAGTTCGTTACAAGGGTTCAGTTCGCTATGAAGTTCAATTCGTTAACCAAACAATACGAAAGAGGTCCAATTCGTTATGATGCCCAGTTCGGTGTTAGGACCACTTCGTTAAGGGAATGTAATGAACTAGAAACTTGATATAATGACAGAACAGTCCCTGGACTTAGAAAGAACGATGTAATTACATATTAGCCCTTGGACTTGATAATTTATGAGACATACCTTAAAAAGGTTAACGAGTAACGATTAACTAACCGGTAATGATTCGATGAAGTAAAACCGGCTTAGATGGGTAAGACTGATTAAGTAGCAATGAGAATGACTAGATTGGTATTTGATATCCAACTATTAAACAGTTAGACGCACACAGAAGGAGTAACCGTTAGCAGAAGAAGTAACCGAGTTCAGGTGAGTTTCTAGCCCCATTTCCTTGTTATGTTTTCAGGGCTGTGTGCATACTCGATGTGAAGAATGAATACACTTACCTTAAGTGGTAAGTGTATGCTATAGATGTTATACAAGTAGCTATTATATAATGCTTGTCGGTGCGTGAACGATCTTTGGATATTGCACGTATCGTCAAGGATAGTGACTGTCAAGTGGTTAATAGTGTGTATGATCGCTATGATATGACTGGTTTATTGTGTAAATAATGTGATGGTAGACAGTGGGTTATAGAAAAGTAGATGTAGAGTGTGATAGAAGTGGATAGGGGTCTAGTAAGAGTGTTAAAGCGGCAAAGTGGCATAACGTTATTCGTTATTAAAGTGGCAAAGTGGCATAAGGATATTTGTTATTCAAGTGGCAAAGTGGCATAACGTTATTTGTTATTAAAGTGGTAAAGTGGCATAACATTATTCGTTATTAAAGTGGCATAAGTGGCTAAGCTCTAGGGGTAAATAAGTGGCTAAGCTGTAGGTGTAATTAAGAGGCTAAGCTGTAGGGGTTATTAAGTGGTTAAGCAGTAGAAGGTTAGAAAGTGGGTTATGTGTCTTCGGATACGTACATGATGTATGTAGTGGTTGTATGATAAGTTTCTTGCTTAACTAGAACTCACTCAGCGTAGCTGACTTTTAGTATGCACGCAGGTGAGTAGATGAAAGAGCTAGCATGAGGATGGCACATGGCATGGATTGAATGGCTGGCATCTAAACATGGAAGGAATGGTGTTTTAAATATAACTTTTTGTGTGATGGTATCAAAGAAAAGATTTAATGTTTTGTAACGAATGCTTGAAGTTAACTATGACAAACTAAAAATTTTTCCTTGCTTTTTCAGACACCCATCGTGACTTGACTCAAATTTTCGGGACGAAAATTCTTTCATCATGGGAATGACGTGACACTCGTCAATTTCAGGTTAACTCCGTTAATCCAAACTTCGTCAATTCAAACTTAAGATCACAAGAACTATAACGCACATCTCATTACATTTAAACTAGGGTTTTAAATGACTCTTGACAATCACTACACATGTAGTCTTTCGGGATTGCACCGAAACACACACGAGTCGACTCAAACCATTGGTGAACAAATGACAAACATCAAAACAACAAACACTTGATAATTATGTGTTAATCTATATGTTACTTGATAGGTTATGTGTAATACTAAACACAAGAGACAAGAGTTATTATTTTGCACTAGAAAGTGAATGACTAAAAGTAGAGGGGCTTAAGTGAAACATAATTAATATTATAATCAAATATTATCCAACCCTAATCCCCTCCCCCACCTACGATCGTTCTTTCTCTCCCTCTCTTCCCCTTGGCTGCCGTAACATCACACATACATACATACAATCTTTTCAAGCTTCTTGAAGGAATTAGAGTGCTAAATAGGTAATCAACAACTCCTCTATGCGTTCTATATGTTTAATTTTGATATTGAATGGGTTAATCCAAAACCCTAATTCTCGAAAATTGATGATTCAGATGAGTTAGGGTTTGATTATATGCCTGATGATGAATTGCTAATGAAATTGATAACTAGTTGTGTTATTGTTACTCGTTAATCACTTGTTCTTTGATTTTAAACTTTCAAGAAAAACCCTAACTATGTGTGTAATGTGAAATTGATATGCATGGTTGGTTAATCTTGTGTCTAGAGTGTTATATGCATGGATTATGGTTCATAGATTGTTGTTATGTTGAGTTTTGATGTAAACTAGTACTGGACAGATTGTTAAATTGATATTTAGACGACTGTAACTGAATGTTAATGTGGTAATTGGTCAAAATTATTAACACTACAGTGTACTAGGTTGAGTCTAGTTTCTAAAAAGTCCAAGTTTGTAATTTTTGGACGTGTAAAACTTAACTTTTATTATTTTACAAAACTGTAGTGCAAGTCTGAATTGTGAGGTCTGCTGTTAGGCTGTTTTGAAATTATCATATCTCATAAACTACAATACCAAATGGGTTGGTTCCACTTCTAAAAGTTAAAATTTTGAGTTAAGAATCTAACCCAATTGGTCTTGCATTAATTGGATTTATCAGTTAACGGGAAGAACAAATAACATTCTGCTGCGCATGATTTTGACTGCTGTGAGTTTACTGTAATGTTTTGATATTTATGAGAAAACTATGTGGAATAAAAATACAATAAAAATATTTCTAAAAATCTAACTCATGTGTGCTTATGTGGCGATTTTTGGTGAATTAATTGATATGTTATGATCTGTTGAATAGAGTAATCTTTCAAATAGAAATCTGTCTTGATAAAACTAGCTGCTGAACTATGTGAAAATACATGAAACGTGTTTGTTAATAGATAATTGCCATGTTTTTGACTAAATTGCCCTTGTGGGTTATAATTACTAGTAATTTACAATGTTAGTACTTGGTACTTAAGTAGTTGTTTACACATGTAACATGTCACCAATGTGTTTGTCGAGTCACACATAATTCACAAACGAAACACGAAACGTATCTCATGCATAGGTATTATGTGCCGAGTCTAGAGACTCAATAATATTTAAAATACTTAGAAAATCTCATTTTTGTTTTAGAGCACTAGTGAGGATTTTTTGTGACGCGCATCTCTCGGATTTGTTTTAGAATTCTTCGCAAACTTTGAGTTTCACGTCCCCTTTTTACTCTTTTAAATGCTTTTATTTGGGGGAGATAACATACTCCAACACTATAGATTTTGTTCAGTTTTTATATATCACTTGTAAGGCTAAGTGGCAAACAAACCAACCAAAGTCCTTCATAACATCGAACCGGTTAATATTTGGATAATAGCGAGTCACTGTTGAGTAGTACTACTGGGTTTGATGTAAGGCCCCGAACCCGGTAGCCCTACTTTAGCGTTGGATTTACTCATAAACACAGTCCTTCAAATCAGAGTTTATTAAAACTTTTCGCGGAATATAAAACATCAATCATTTGTTACAAAACATTAAATCTTTTCTTTGATACCATAACACAAAACTTTATATTCAAAACATCTTTACTTCTTTCTTCAGATGCCAGCTGTTCAATCCATGCCATGCGTCATCCTCTTGCTAGCTCTGTAATCGGCTCACCTGCGTGCATACTAAAAGTCAGCTACGCTGAGTGAGTTCTAGTTAATCAGGTATCATACAATTTATTCCCATATATTACTTCCCGTATCCGAAGACACATATTACTACCTTAACCTTGTATAAATATCCATAGGAGGATCGTCACGTAATATTTATTAAAAGAACCATTACCATTACCCTACCATATATAATTTCCATAGGAGGAACACTATACTATCCATAGAAGGAACACTTTACTATCCATAAAAGGAACACTATTCCTTCCATAAAAGGAACACTATACCTTCCATAAAAGGAACACTATACCTTCCATAAAAGGAACACTATACTTTATTATTTAATATCCATGTAAGGAGCTAGTCACTTCCCTTGACGATACGTGCAATATCCGAAGATCGTTCACGTACCGTCAAGCAATCATTCATATATTTCACATTATCCATATAAGGCATACACTTATCTCTTAGGATAAGTGTATTAACAAACATATTGAGTATGCACACAGCCCCGAAAACGTAACACATAAATGGGGCTAGAAACTCACCTGAATTCCGCTTCTTTTTCTGATAGCTGTAAATCCCTTCTCTAACTGAGCTCGGCTGACTGTACAAGTTACACGTATCAATACTCGTCTGATCTAATCTGGTGGCCTAGTATTAGCTTACTTTAACTTATCGCTTTATAATTTATTTTCTAATCAAACTTGGCTTTAGGCGAAGTTAACCTTAGGCGAACTTAGCTTTACAGCGAAGTTAACCTTAGGCGAACTTAGCTTTACAGCGAAGTTGCCATCAGGCGAACTTGGCTTCAGGCGAAGTTGTACCTTAGGCGAACTTAACTTTACAGCGAAGTTGCCATCAGGCGAACTTAGCCTGCAGGCGAAGTTCATCGCGTTGAAGGTGAAGTTGCCCAGATGAAGGCGAAGTTGCCCAGACGGCCGCTGTTCGGTTTCTTTCAGCATTTTGAGCGATTTTAACACCCTTGGTATGGTTCAATATCACCCACTACGCTTCCCGACCATTTTTGGTCGCTTATACACTAAAAAGCTTGGATCTTTAAACCTCAAAGATCAAGAATCATACCTTTTTGAGCTTGTTTGGATCTCGTTTAACTTGTTAACACAACTAATCGCTCTCTCTCGGACCTGCCCGATTCTTCCCTTGGCTCAGCCGGTTCCGGGGAAGTTAGTGGGTATGTGTGTGTTAGGGAGTTTGGTGAAATATGAAAGATATTTTGGGGTTTATGGGATATTTATATCCCTGAAATCCCATGGACCTAAGGCCCATTCTTATTTAACCCATCTCTATTAATCCAAATCCATAACCAACGTCCATTACCCGACACTAGCCCGACCCATACCAACTCCTATTCTTTTATTTATTTCCTGATAACCCGAGTAAACTTTCCCTCTATTATTAAGTAATATAATTAATATTATCTTGAAATTTCGGGATGTTACAAGTCTTCCCTCCTTAAAGAGGTTACGTCCCCGAAACCTAACTTATTCCCTATAAAAGGAAAACTTCTTATATTTACACGCTTTATTGAATCGCCTTCGTTTTCTGAGTTACCCTTCTTACTTCCGACTTTGCAGTTATCGAATGGTGGTCACGTGTATTAGCTATTTATAGTAGCTTATCCATGAGGCCCTCAATGTACCAAGTCTCGTTTCGATCTTTAAGAGGCTTTGTCTTATATCATATTAATGCTAAAGCCTAAGTCGACACTCTATCACAACACGTCAATTTATCATGACTAACATGCATTCAGACAATTCGTACCATAATTAATAAACACCAGTTTAAATTTCAACATAAAACAACACGCATCGAGTCATCAATAAGTTACACATAGATTTAATACTTATGGCTAGCATCTAGCCTTCTTGAATGTCTTCTCTAAGCATACAGAGGAATCTGTTAAACCTCAAGTACTCTTCTCTCCTTCATGCCCTCCCTTTGGCTTCTTGCAATCCCTTGCTAGGTGCCCACGTCCTCCGAAGTTGTGACACCTATGGTAATCATTACATTCCCAAGAGGAATGTCCTGCTCTTCCACACCTGTAGCAAACACCTAATCCCTTTCTGCACTCTCCGGGGTGTCTCTTCCCACATTTTTCACAAGCAGTGAACCCCACTTGCCTTGCCTTCTTTTTGCGTGGATCCACCTCATTGGCTTCCTCTGGTTCTGGGGTTGGGTTCTTTTTCTTCGGTTCCATCTTCTCCCCTTCACAGTTGGCAAGGTCCTCATAAATCATCTCGGCCAATTCCACGGCCGAGTCAAATGTTGCGGGCTTACTAAACTTTACCAAAGTGCGAACATTTCGCGAAAGTCCCCATACGTTACACTTGATCCTTTTAGCTTCGGTGTTCACCATGTCATGTACCAACCTAGACATGCGGTTGAATTCAGTAGTATACTCCTGTTGTGTCATCTCTCCCACTTTCAAATTCAGAAACTTCATCTCCACTCTTTCAACTTCTGTATCAACGCAGAACCTCTTCATCACCATGTCCTTTAGGTCATTCCAACTCATCGCCTTGATCTCTTCACGGGTCTTCCCCTGCTCCACACTCTCCCACCAATACATAGCCTCATCTTCAAAAGATTGAGTGGCATAACCGACAGCTTGGTCAGGGTGGCACTCGCTAATGCGGATAACCTTATCCATGGCGGTTATCCACTGAAGAGTAGCGATTGCGTCTCCTAAACCAGTCAGCTTAGGCGGGTCACAACCTTTGAAGGACTTATAGTTGCAACCGCCTCGGCCCCTCTTCCTATCATCATCTTTCACAGACTTTACCTCACTCGAGTCACCCCTTTCCCTCTCGTCATCCTTTCTATTATTACCACCTGCCCCTTCAACGGTTCGTTCACGGCTTCCAGCAGATCCTTCGGGATTCAGGTTCTTCACAGCAGCAACTACAGCTTGAACAATGGCTGCTTGAACCGCAGGGCTAAGTTGAACTTCTTCGTTGTTGTTCTAGTCTCCTCCAGCGGCGCTCCCTTCATCTTCGGTGTGGGAAACTTCTTCTACCGAGGGTTGCCGGACAAGACGAGGCCTGCCACGACGTCCAGTGCGACCCCCAGTTCCCACAACTTCTCCAGCTCCAGCCATTAGTATTCTTAAAGGGACAACACAAACATCATCACTCAAGGAACAATTTAGTACAAGGATAGCAAGGCTAACAGGTAATAACAGTGGCCAGCTGTGACTAGCTGATCACGTTGCTTTCCGTGTCCTATTCGCTTCCCTTTATGAGTCTATTTGTGTTGGTTCTACTTAAGCAATTAGTCAAATCAAACAATCAATTACTTCAATCCTTATCGTTCACGTATCTTTTCTTTCTCATTAACATATATCATTTAATCATACACCTTACCTTTACTGATTTTTGCTTGAGCGACACATGGCATTCTTGAACTGGCATCTTCTTTCTTTTCTTACTTAAATCCCATTCTCTGTTCGAGTCTAAGCATGTAGGATGCTTAAATCTCTCGAACTTATGCTCTGATAACAACTTGTAAGGCCCCGAACCCGGTAGCCCTACTTTAGCGTCGGATTTACTCATAAACACAGTCCTTCAAATCAGAGTTTATTAAAACTTTTCGTGGAATATAAAACATCAATCATTTGTTACAAAACATTAAATCTTTTCTTTGATACCATATCACAAAACTTAATATTCAAAACATCTTTACTTCTTTCTTCAGATGCCAGCCGTTCAATCCATGCCATGCGTCATCCTCTTGCTAGCTCTGTAATCGGCTCACCTGCGTGCATACTAAAAGTCAGCTACGCTGAGTGAGTTCTAGTTAATTAGGTATCATACAATTTATTCCCATATATTACTTCCCGTATCCGAAGACACATATTACTACCTTAACCTTGTATAAATATCCATAGGAGGATCGTCACGTAATATTTATTAAAAGAACCATTACCATTACCCTACCATATATAATTTCCATAGGAGGAACACTATACTATCCATAGAAGGAACACTTTACTATCCATAAAAGGAACACTATACCTTCCATAAAAGGAACACTATACTTTCCATAAAAGGAACACTATACCTTCCATAAAAGGAACACTATACCTTCCACAAAAGGAACACTATAATTTATTATTTAATATCCATGTAAGGAGCTAGTCACTTCCCTTGACGATACGTGCAATATCCGAAGATCGTTCACGTACCGTCAAGCAATCATTCATATATTTCACATTATCCATATAAGGCATACACTTATCTCTTAGGATAAGTGTATTAACAAACATATTGAGTATGCACACAGCCCCGAAAACGTAACACATAAATGGGGCTAGAAACTCACCTGAATTCCGCTTCTTTTTCTGATAGATGTAAATCCCTTCTCTAACTGAGCTCGGCTGACTGTACAAGTTACACG
This sequence comes from Bidens hawaiensis, assembly GCF_021521415.1. NCBI lineage: Eukaryota > Viridiplantae > Streptophyta > Magnoliopsida > Asterales > Asteraceae > Bidens > Bidens hawaiensis. Next base: position 359,229 of record NW_027492418.1, on the reverse strand, counting down.
TATCAATACTCGTCTGATCTAATCTGGTGGCCTAGTATTAGCTTACTTTAACTTATCGCTTTATAATTTATTTTATAATCAAACTTGGCTTTAGGCGAAGTTAACCCTCGGGCGAACTTAGCTCTTGGCGAAGTTAACCTTAGGCGAACTTAGCTTTACAGCGAAGTTAACCTTAGGCGAACATAGCTTTACAACGAAGTTGCCATTAGGCGAACTTGGCTTCAGGCGATGTTGTACCTTAGGCGAACTTAACTTTACAGCGAAGTTGCCATCAGGCGAACTTAGCTTGCAGGCGAAGTTCATCAGGCGAACTTAGCTTGCTGGCGAAGTTCATCGCGTTGAAGGCGAAGTTGCCCAGATGAAGGCGAAGTTGCCCTGACGGCCGCTGTTCGGTTTCTTTCAGCATTTTGAGCGATTTTAACACCCTTGCTATGGTTCAATATCACCCACTACGCTTCCCGACCATTTTTGGTCGCTTATACACTAAAAAGCTTGGATCTTTAAACCTCAAAGATCAAGAATCATACATTTTTGAGCTTGTTTGGATCTCGTTTAACTTGTTAACACAACTAATCGCTCTCTCTCGGACCTGCCCGATTCTTCCCATGGCTCAGCCGGTTCCGGCGAAGTTAGTGGGTATGTGTGTGTTAGGGAGTTTGGTGAAATATGAAAGATATTTTGGGGTTTATGGGATATTTATATCCCTGAAATCCCATGGACCTAAGGCCCATTCTTATTTAACCCACCTCTATTAATCCAAATCCATAACCAACGTCCATTACCCGACCCTAGCCCGACCCATACCAACTCCTATTCTTTTATTTATTTCCTGATAACCCGAGTAAACTTTCCCTCTATTATTAAGTAATATAATTAATATTATCTTGAAATTTCGGGATGTTACATTTGACAAACCCCACCCAACTCTAAACTTGACTGTAGGTCGAGTGGGTGTAAATTTGGCTAACACATTACCATGGTCGTGATTTACATGGTGGCAAGGCAATTGATAAACAGTCAGCTTCGGTGTCGAACACTTAGTAATACTTGTTGATAGGTTAGCTACCTATTGATATATAAATTGACTTAACACTATCCGGTAACGCAAACGCAAACGCAAAACGTAAACGCAAACGCAAACGCAAACGATTTATTTATATATACTTGTGAACTCACCAACCCTGTGTTGACACTTTAATATGTTATTCTCAGGTAGCCGAGGCGGGCACGTGGTTTAGGACATGCATTCGCAAAACATCATTGTTTTAAAAACTACTTTTAATTTTTGTCTTGAAAACTTGTGTTTTTAAGTCGTCCTGTGTGGCGCAACTGTTTTGGTTTACGATTTACGCTTCCGCATTTTTACTTAAGACTTGATGTCTTGGTTGTTTGAAAAATTTATTTTTGGTGTTTGATTATAACTAATGATTCCGATCCTGTTAGTTCACACTCTCTGACGGTAAAACTCCGTTAGTGGATTTTGAGGGTGTGACATTAACGTTTCCACGTAAAGTTTTAATTAAATTTGATTGTAAGAACTGTGTTTATGAGTAAATACGACGTTAAAGTTGGGCTACCGGGTTCGGGGCCTTACAAGTTGGTATCAGAGCAAAGTTCGAGAGATTTAAGCATCCTACATGCTTAGACTCAAACAGAGAATGGGATTTTAGTAAGAAAAGAAAGAAGATGCCAGTTCAAGATAGCAATGTGTCACTCAAGCAAGCTCAGTAACGGTAAAGAATGTTAAATAATGTATAAATATGTTCGGTTAATTGTTAAAGGAAGGATATATGCAAGTTAGGGATAGGATTTTTTTTGATTGTTTGATTGATTAACTGTTTAGTAGTAGAAACTAGCACAAGTGAAATCACGAAGGAAAGAATGTAGAACCTGAGGAGTAATGCAAATAGTTAATTACACTTGATCAATGTCATTAGCTACTTACCTTACGAATCACGTGCTAAGTAATTCCTCGAGTGATGACGTTTGTGTTTTCCCTTTTAGAATACGATGGCTGGAGCAAGAGAGATTGCTGGAATGGGAGGGCGTACGAGGCGTCGTGGTATGCCACGGGTGGTCCGAGAACCCTTTGTTGAATCGGCTGCTAACGCCGAGGGAAAAGAAAGTGCAGTTGAGCGAAATCTGAGCAACAATGAAGGACATCAACTCGACCCTGCTGTTCTAGCTACTATTGCCCAAGCGGTGGCAACTGCCATGAAGGATTGGAATCCTGAGAAGCCTGCTGGAAGCCATGAGAGAACTGCTGAAGGATCAGGAGAGAATGGTAAGAAAGTTGGTGAGGGAGGGAAGGGTGACTCGAATGAAGCTGGATCTGTGAAAGTTGATGATGGGAAGAGATGCCGAGGTTGGTGTAACTACAAGTCCTTCAAAGGGTGTGACCCGCCAAAGCTGACTGGTCTAGGAGACGCAATCGCTACTCTTCAATGTTTAACCATAATGGACAAGATTATCTGAATTAGAATAATGCCGACTCGACCAAGCAGTGGGTTATGCCACTCAGTCATTTGAAGATGAGGCCATGTACTGGTGGGAAATTGTGGAACAAAGGAAGACTCGAGAAGAGATTAAGACAATGGTGTGGAATGACCTGAAGGAGTTAGTGATGAAAAGGTTTTGTGTTGATGCTGAGGTTAAGAGGACCGAGATGAAGTTTCTGAAACTGAAAGTAGGCAAGATGACACATCGCTAGTACACCGCTGAATTTAACCGCATGTCTAGGTTGGTGCCTGACATGGTGAAAACTGAACCAAAACGAATCAAGTGCTACATCAGGGGGCTTCCCCAGAAGGTCCGCATGTTAGTCAGGGCTAACAAACCTGCTACATTTGAGTCTGCAGTTGAGTTACCAGAGATGGTTTATGATGATCTGGCGGCAGATGATGTGGAAGGGGAAGATAAGGAAGGAGGGAAAGGAAACAAACGGACTGCAGATGTTGTGGAGTATGCGGGGAAGAAGACACAGAAGATGGCAGACAGAGAAACATGCAAAGTGTGCTGGGAGATGCATTTGGGAGAATGCAAGGCTGGTCCAAACCAGTGCTACCGATGCGGGAAAAAGGGACATATCTCTCGTGAATGCACCGAGGACCAATAATGTTACAAATGTGGTAAGTCTGGTCAAATAACTAGGGAGTGTGGAGAAGCCGTGGCAGTGGGGGAAAGAAGAGGAGACGCGTGAAAGGATTGTTTATTAGCTGCTGAGGAGGTTGCAGGAGAATAAGTGGCATGTCACAGTTGTTTTATGTTTAGTACTGTTAAGGAGTGTTTTATGTCATAGTTGAACCTATGAATGATATCCTTTTATGTCTTATGAATGACTTGTGATTTCTTATAATTTGGTATGAATGACTTATGAATTATCTTGAATGCATGTTGGTTATGATAAGTAGTTTGGTGATGGTAAATCGTCGCCTTAGAAGTTAGCGTTATATTATATAAAGCAAGGTTCCTTCGGGAGACGAGACGAGACTTGGTACATCGAGGGCCTCATGGACAAGCTACCTTAATAGCTAAAACACACGATCACCGCTCGATGGCTACAAGTCAGGAGTAAGAAGGATAACCCAGGAAGCAAAGGCGATCCAATAAAGTGTGCGAATATAAGAAGTGTTCCTTTTACGAGAACTAAGTTAGGTTTCAAGGACGAAACCTCTTTAAGGGGGTGGGGGACTTGTAACATCCCGAAATTTCTTAGATGATATTAATTATATTATTTAGTAATTGTGGGAGGTTACTCGGGTAAGCGGAGAAATAATTAAATAGAGTAGAAGTTAGTATCGGTCGGGCTAGTGTTGGTTAATGGATATGGGTTATGGACTTGGGTCATGAAGGAAAGAAGGATGAGACCATGGGCTTAAGGCCATGATCCATAAATATATAAGCCTTAATTACCCAATTATCATTCATTTACGAATATTTCATACACCACAAAAAAACACACACTTAGCTCTCTCTAATCCTACTTTCTCTCTTTAGCCGAAATCAAGATAGAAAAGCGATCCCGAGCCAAGGTAATGATAGTATTATGTTGTATGAACTAAAACCCGTTAGATTTAGTCTCAAAACGACGAGCCGACACCGTTAAATCGTTGAAGTCATGAGATCTTGGTGGAATCGGGTATAAACCGAACCTAAGATGAGCTTAGTGGTCACCCTAGCTCAGATCTGAAACGAACGGGACGAAAAACGGTGAAAACAGTGCTGGAATACGTTTTTCCGGCCACCGCACGGTTTTCCGGCGAAGGAGGTGCCGGAAAGGCGGCACCGGAGTCGGCTGGTACGAGGTTAGGGTTTATGTCAGAGAATGTTCTGACATTCTCTGACCTAAACCTAATTCGTTAGCGGGATCTTAACAAATGAGTCTTGATTCGTTAGTGGAAGTTTGACGAACTAGTCTTAGTTTGTTATGCCAATTCGTTAAGGAAAGATAACGAATAAGTCTTAATTCGTTATATCAATTCGCTAAGTAAAGGATGACGAACTAGCCCAATTAGTTAAGCGGTTCGTTAAGGGAGAACTGACGAATGAACCTCTAGTTCGTTAAGGGTTCAGTTCGTCTAAGGTTCAGTTACTTACAAGGGTTTAGTTCGCTATGAAGTTCAATTCGTTAATCAAACCATACGAAACAGGTCCAATTCGTTATGATGGCCAGTTCATTATAAGGACCACTTCGTTAATGGACTGTAACGAACTAGAAGCTTGATATAATGACTATTCAATCCCTGGACTTAGAAAGAACGATGTAATTACATATTAGCCCTTGGACTTGATAACTTATGAGAGATACCTTAAAAAGGTTAACGAGTAATGATTAACTAACTGGTAATGATTCAATGAAGTAAAACCAGCTTAGATGTGTAAGACTGATTAAGTAGCAATGAGAATGGCTAGAGTGGTATTTGATATCAAATTTTAAACAGTTAGACACGCACAGCTCGAGAAGGAGTAAGTGTTAGCAGAAAAAGTAACCGAGTTCAGGTGAGTTTCTAGCCCCATTTCCTTGTTATGATTTCGGGGCTGTATGCATACTTGATGTGAAGTGTGAATACACTTACCTTAAGTGGTAAGTGTATGCTATAGATTTTATACATGTAGCTATTCTATAATGCTTGTCGGTGCGTGAACGATCTTCGGATATTGCACGTATCGTCAAGGATAGTGACTGTCAAGTGGTTAATAGTGTGTACGATTGCTATGATGTGGCTTGTTTATTGTGTAAATAATGTGCTGGTAGGAAGTGGGTTATAGACAAGTAGATGTAGAGTGTGATAGAAGTGGACAGGGGTCTAGTAAGAGTGTTAAAGCGGCAAAGTGGCATAACGATATTCGTTATTAAAGTGGCAAAGTGGCATAACGATATTCGTTATTAAAGTGGCAAAGTGGCATAAAGTTAGTCGTTATTAAAGTGGCAAAGTGGCATAACGTTATTCTTTATTAAAGTGGCAAAGTGGCATAACGTTATTCGTTATTAAAGTGGCATAAGTGGCTAAGTTGTAGGGGTAAATAAGTGGCTAAGCTGTAGGGGTAATTAAGAGTCTAAGCTGTAGGGGTAATTAAGTGGTTAAGCAGTAGCAGGTTAGACAGTGGGTTATGTGTCTTCAGATACGTACATGATGTTTGTAGTGGTTGTATGATAAGTTACATTAGTAACTAGAACTCACTCAACGTAGCTAACTTTTAGTATGCACGCAGGTGAGTAGATGAAAGAGCTAGCATGAGGATGACTCATAGCCTGGATTGAATGGCTGTCATCTATAGATGGAAGAAATGATGTTTTAAATATAACGTTCTGTGTTATGGTATCAAAGAAAAGATTTAATGTTTTCTAACGAATGCTTGAAGTTAACGTTTCCACGAAAGTTTTAATTAACTCTAATTGTAAGAACTGTGTTTATGAGTAAATCCTACGTTAAAGTAGGGCTACCGGGTTCGGGCCTTACAAAGTCAAGTGGTCATCATTTCTTTAAAATATTTAACATTTATTACAGTACATAATTAAATTACACATTTAGATAAATGCTGGAAGTAAAGTTATATATTATTTTCCTAAATGAGATTTTTTCATTATTGGTTTAATGTCGCATTAATAGTCATTAGACAAATTATAGTATGAACAAAAAGAAGAAAAAAAGAATCAAAGTGCGAACTATTTATATGTTGGAAATTTTTACATGTACCGGTGAGGTGAAGCTAGGGACACACCAACGACAATTACTAGGAGATGATAACGAAGACCAAATGAGCAAAATTTCACATAAAAAATTACTTTGGACTACAATAAACTTAGGTGTCGCAATAGAATTTCTTTAGCATTTTTTTTTAATAAAGCTTGTAAAAAGTCTTAGTTTGTTGTTGATATACATTGTGTATTATGTCCTTGTGGTGATCCTTTTCGATTTGTAATAAGTTAATTTATGTTTATCAGCCTCAAGTGTATAAGTGAATTAATTCATAAAAAGTAGTACTAGTTATTGAACTCATATAGGTTCGATTGTTTCATACTATGTAGTTTCGCTATTTAATACAATGTGAATTAATCATCAACTTCCTTGCTATTTTTATTCAAAGGCTCGTAAGGAAAAATAATTAATTCCATTATTGTTTAGATAATGAGTCTCTCGTGAAACAAGGATTATAAAATTACAATTTACCAAAACAAACGAAATTTATATATAACTGACGGTTAAATATCATTTCTCATGCATATATATTGAACTATATTATTGAACATGATATAATATAAAGGCGTGTTACAAAAAAACAATTAGAAGTCATGAATTTAGTAACGAATTACTAAAAATAAACATATTTTAGACAAGTAACATTTCCTTGTAATTTGAAAGTTACAACCAATAATTTTGAGGTTGCACTGTAAATTTTTAAAATTTGCAAATGGATAAATACACATTCATTTAATACCAAATTGAAAAAAAAAACGTATGTAATACCGCTAACATGGATTTTCATGATTATTCAAGTAGGGGATGTTGTAAATAAAATCCCTCTATTGCTCAAAAGTGACAAGGATGAAACTTTTCAACAACATGTTGATTGTTCATAGCGTACCAACATAGTTTTAACAAATCACTAATATCACTTGAATATATAATGGAACACTATGAAGAACCCCATGTGGTAGAAATTTATTTCTCTTTAAAACTACCCAAACTACTTTTCAAAGAATAACACAACATTTGTGTATAGAAAAGTATGATGTGGTTTGGAAAGCATGAATCTAAGGATTATTTATAGTTGTGTAATAAAAAAAGATATGTTTAATAATAAATGCTATAATATTATGGTTGAATTTTTTGAATAAAAATATCTTGATTAATAAATGCACCAGTATCACATACCAAATTTGTAGTGTGTGAATAACTACATATTTTTATTATTTTTAATACAAAATTTTCAAGTCAAGAACTTTTATTTATCTATGATTGAATGCGATAAAAAGTTTGAATACGTTCTATATTCGATATTTCCACAAAAAGTTAATTGAGTCATTGTACATTCAAGATTATTGGAGAACTCGAGATCCACATTTTCGACGACAACTTCAAATAGTGAAAACCCTTCGAGATTCCATATTTATGATCCCTAAAGGTTTGAGAATTGTTTAATCAATGCCCCGTTCAAAATTCTTATTAAAATGATTGCTTTTTCTAGAAATCCTACCATCAACGAGTAGATTTCTCTCCTCATTTGAATAAAATATTAGTATCGGTTATCAAAAGGAATCAAAATTCAGTGATTCAAGTGCCCACATGTTCATTTTTAAAAGATTTGCATGATTCATTACTTATTGTGGCTAGAATACGTCGTTACTTGTCAGTCAGAAATAACCCTAGTATGATCTATTCATTTCACAAGTTAATCCAACGATTCTTGTGTAGAATCAGTTAATCGAGCAACACCACGATGCTGTTTCTATGAGAAACGCTTTTTTAATTGACTATAGCTTTAGTAAAAGATGTTTGCAACGAAAACCCCACAACTAATCCACACCTATACACTAAATCTATAACTATTTAGATACCTAGGTACAAGAAAAACCATTCAGCTCCTATACTATCCTTGTGCATCAATTTAATTCACAACAATTGCTTGATTCTTTGGTTATAGACTTGATCATGCTGTAAACTTGTTACATGCGATTCAGTCACAAAACATACCTTTGTCTATTGATGATGGTGGTGATTCAGATTTTCAAGTTTGTTTCCCTAATGATCATTTTCCGAACGTTCTTCTTTACTACTTAAAATCATGAATCGAATGTTATCCAAAGGAACGAGCTTAATCCATTAGTATATGTCTCTAGTATCTTTCACTAGTTGATTTTTGCAAAGTTAGTAGATGAGAATGAACGGTACTGGTGGTTGGGTTTTGTATGATTTAATGTCATACTTTCCATATTCCCGAACGCCTCGCAACCAATATCATACTTAACACTAAGGCCACCCTTTTATTTCCTTTCTTGATTATTTCAGGTTCTAGATTTCACGCATATGACATTTTGCATTTCAGTTATGCACAACCATTTACACAAAATAATAACATGGGCTCTTACTTTTAACACACTTTTTTATTCGAATTAGTGCGACATGTTTTAGTTAATATTACATGGTTTTTGCACTTCCTTAATAGTGAAGTAGCTTTGTTTTTTGTTAACTTAGTTATACAATACGTGATTATATTACTTATATAAATTGTTAGTCCGGAAAGTAGTTGTTGAAAATGTATACTATTAATATAAACACCTAATATCCAGTCAATGGCCACATGAAGGTAAAATTTGATTACTTTTGAGTTGACGTTTTAGAGAACTCATTATTGAGCATAATTATGACTACCTTCTAACGATATATAGAGATCGACTGAGATTTAAGTAAATGTGAACAACTATTTAAACGAATCAGCATCAAAGAATATCCAGACTAAAAGTAACATGTGAAGGCTTGATTGGTTTTCTTTATATCATTATTTGTTTTTGTTGATGTATTTTTTATTACTGAATAGGTTCTCACCGTCCTTTTTTGCAGTTGCCATATGAGGTGAAAATTTTCATAAAAGTATGACATATTCTATGAAATTAACTTAACTCATTTCGTTGTAATATGATTCACACTAATATGCATGCACATTTATAAGCATTTTATTGATGTATGTTATTATAAGTTTTAAAATATAAATGAAAACGTTAATTGCTTTATCTTGGTCAAGTGGTCATCATTTCTTTAAAATATTTAACATTTATTAGAGTATAAAATTAAATTATACATTTAGATAAATGCTGGAAGTAAAGTTATATATTGTTTTCCAAATATGATATTTTTTCTTTATTGGTTTAATGTCACAATAATAGTCATTAGACAAATTGTAGTATGAACAAAAAGAAGAAAAAAAGAATCAAAGTGCAAAGTATTTATATGTTGGAAATTTTTACATGTACCGGTGAGGTGAAGCTAGGGACACACCAACGACAATTACTTGGAGATGATAACGAAGACCAAATGGGCAAAATTTCACATAAAAAATTACTTTGTACTACAATAAACTTGGGTGTCGCAATATAATTTCTTTAGCATTTTTTTAATAAAGCCTGTAAAAAGTCTTAATTTGTTGTTGATATACATTGTGTATTATCTCCATGTGGTGATCCTTTTCGATTTGTAATAAGTTAATTTATGTTTATCATCACCAAGTTTATAAGTGAATTAATTCAAAAAAGTTAGTACTAGTTATTGAACTCATATAGGTTCGATTGTTTCATACTATGTAGTTTCGCTATTTAATACATTGTGAATTAATCATCAACTTCCTTGCTATTTTTATTCAAAGGCACGTAAGGAAAAATATTTAATTCCATTATTGTTTAGATAATGAGTCTCTCGTGAAACAAGGATTATAAAATTACAAGTTACCAAAACAAACAAAAATTACATATAACTGACGGTGAATTATCATTTCTCATGCAAACGTTTAATGCGTATATATTAAACTATATTATTGAACATGATATAATATAAAGGCGTGTTACAAAAAAACAATTAGAGGTCGTGAATATAGTTACGAATTACTAAAAATCAACATATTTTAGACTAGTAACATTTCCTTGTAATTTGAAAGTTACAACCAATAATTTTTAGGTTGCAATGTAAATTTTTAAAATTTGCAAATAGATAAATACACATTTATTCAAGACCAAATTGAAAAAATAACGTATGTAATACCGCTAACATGGATTTTCATGATTATTCAAGTAGGGGAGGTCGTAAATAAAATCCCACTATTGCTCAAAAGTGACAAAGATGAAACTTTTCTACAACATGTTGATTGTTCATAGCGTACCATCATAGTTTTAACAAATCCCAAATATCACTTGAATATATAATGGAACACTATGAACAAACCCATGTGGTAGAAATTTGTTTCTCTTCAAAACAACCCAAACTGCTTTTCAAAGAATAATACAACATTTGTGTATAGAAAAGTATGATGTGGTTTGGAAAGCATGAATCTAAGGATTATTTACAGTTGTGTAATAAAAAAAGATATGTTTAATAATAAATGCTATAATATTATGTTTGAATTTTTTTGATAAAAATATCTTGATTAATAAATGTACCCGTGTCACATACCAAATTTGTATTGTGTGAATAAGTAAAGATTTTTATCATTTTTAGTACAAAATTTTAAAGTCTAGATCTTTTATTTTATCTATGATTGAATGCGATAAAAAGTTTGAATACGTTCTATATTCGATATTTCCACAAAAAGTTAATTGAGTCATTGTACACTCAAGATTGTTGTAGAACTCGAGATCCACATTTTCGACGACAACTTCAATTAGTAAAAACCCTTCGAGATTCCATATTTATGATCCCTAATGGTTTGAAAATTGTTTAATCAATGCCCCGTTCAAAATTCTTATTAAAATGATTGCTTTTTCTAGAAATCCTAACATCAACGAGTAGATTTCTCTCTTCATTTGAATAATATACTAGTAGCGGTTTGAGGTATATCAAAAGGAATCAGAATTTAGTGAGTCAAGTGCCCACATGTTCATTTTGCAAAGATTTGCACGATTCATTACTTATGGTGGCTAGAATATGTCGTTACTTGTCGGTCAAAAATAAACCTAGTATGATCTGTTCGTTTCACAAGTTAAAGGGAGAATCCAACGATTCTTGTGATAATCGGTTAATAGAGCAACACCACGATGTTGTTTCTATGAGAAACGCTTCTTTAATCGACTATAGCTTTAGAAAAAAGATGTTTACCACGAAAACCCCACAAGTAATCCACACCTATACACTAAATCTGTAACTATTTACATGCCTAGTTACAAGAAAAACCATTCAGCTCCTGTACTATCCTTGTGCATCAATTTAATTCACAACAGTTGCATGATTATTTGGTTATAGACTTGATCATACTGTAAACTTGTTACATGCAATTCAGTAACAAAACATAGCTTTGTCTATTGAAGATGGTGGTGATTCTAATTTTCAAGTTTGTTTCCACTAATGATCATTTTCCAAACATGCTTCTTTACTACTTAAAATCATGAATCGAATGTTATCCAAGGGAACGAGCTTAAGCCATTAATTTATCTCTCTAGTATCTCTCACTAGTTGATTTTTGCAATGTTAGTAGATAAGAATGAACGAAACTTGTGGTTGGGTTTTGTATGGTTTAATGTCATACTTTCCTTATTCCCGAACGCCTCGCAACCAATATCATACTTAACACTAAGGACACACTTTTATTTCCTTTCTTGATTATTTCAGGTTCTACATTTCATGCATATGACATTTCGTATTTATGTTATGCACAACCATTTACACAAAATAATAACGTGGGCTCATACTTTTAACACACTTTTAATTCGAATTAGTGCGACATGTTTTAGTTAATATTACATGTTTTCGCACTTCCTTAATTGTGAAGTAGCTTTGTTTTTTGTTAATTTAGTTATATCATTATTTGTTTTTGCTGATGTATTTTTTTATTATTGAATAGGTTCTCACCGTCCTTTTTTTGCAGTTGCCATACGAGGTGAAAATTTCATAAAAGTATGAAATATTCTATGAAATTAACTTAACTAATATTGTTGTAATGGATTAACAATAATATACATGCACATTTATAAGCATTTTAATGCTGTATGTTATTATAAGTATTAAAATATATATGAAAACGTTAATTACTTTATCATTGTCAAGTGGTCATAATTTCTTTAAAATATTTAACATTTATTACAGTACATAATTAAATTATACATTTAGATAAATGCTGGAAGTAAAGTTATATATTGTTTTCCTAAATGAGATTTTTTCTTCTTTATTGGATTAATGTCGCATTAATAGTCATTAGACAAATTATAGTATGAACAAAAAGAAGAAAACAAGAATCAAAGTGCAAAGTATTTATATGTTGGAAATTTTTACATGTATCGGTGAGGTGAAGCTAGGGACACACCAACGACAATTACTTGGAGATGATAACGAAGACCAAATGTGCAAAATTTCACATAAAAAATTACTTTGGACTACAATAAACTTGGGTGTCGTAATAGAATTTCTTTAGCATTTTTTTAATAAAGCCTATAAAAAGTCTTAGTTTGTTGTTGATATACATTGTGTATTCTGTCCTTGTGGTGATCCTTTTCGATTTGTAATAAGTTAATTTATGTTTATCAGCACCAAGTGTATAAGTGAATTAATTCAAAAAAAGTAGTATTAGTTATTGAACTCATATAGGTTCGATTGTTTCATACTATGTAGTTTCGCTATTCAATACAACGATTATTAATCATCTACTTCCTTGCTATTTTAATTCAAAGGCTCGTAAGGAAAAATATTTAATTCCATTATTGTTTAGATAATGAGTCTCTCGTGAAACATGGATTATAAAATTCCAAGTTACCAAAACAAACGAAAATTACATATAACTGACTGTGAATTATCATTTCTCATGCAAATGGTTAATGTTTATATATTAAACTATATTATTGAACATGATATAATATAAAGGTGTGTTACAAAAAAACAATTAGAGGTCGTGAATTTAGTTACGAATTACTAAAAATAAACATATTTTAGACAAGTAACATTTCCTTGTAATTTGAAAGTTACAACCAATAATTTTGAAGTTGCACTGAAAATTTTTGCAATTTGCAAATAGATAAATACACATTCATTCAAGACCCAATAGAAAAAATAACGTTTGTAATACCGCTAACATGTATTTTCATAATTATTCAAGTAGGGGAGGTCGTAAATAAAATCCCTCCATTGCTCAAAAGTGACAAAGATGAAACTTTTCTACAACATGTTAATTGTTCATAGCGTACCATCATAGTTTTAACAAAGCACTAATATCACTTGAATATATAATGGAACACTATGAGCAACCCCTTGTGGTAGAAATTTGTCTCTCTTCAAAACTACCCAAACTAATTTTCAAAGAATAATACAACATTTGTGTATAGAAAAGTATGATGTGGTTCGGAAAGCATGAATCTAAGGATTATTTATAGTTGTGTAATAAAAAAAGATATTTTAATAATAAATGCTATAATATTATGTTTGAATTTTTCTGATAAAAATATCTTGATTAATAAATGCACCCGTATCACATACCAAATTTGTAGTGTGTGATTAAGTAAAGATTTTTATTATTTTTAATACAAAATTTTAAAGTCAAGATCTTTTAATTTATCTATGTATAATTGCAATAAAAAGTTTGAATACGTTTTATATTCGATATTTACACAAAAAGTTAATTGAGTCATTGTACACTCAAGATTGTTGTAGAACTCGAGATCCACATTTTCGACGACAACTTCATTTAGTGAAAACCCTTCGAGATTCCATATTTATGATCACAAAACATAGCTTTGTCTATTGAAGATGGCGGTGATTCTGATTTTTAAGTTTGTTTCCACTAATGATCATTTTCCAAATGTGCTTCTTTACTACTTAAAATCATGAATCGAATGTTATCCAAGGGAACGAGCTTAAACTATTAGTTTATGTCTCTAGTATCTCTCACTAGTTTAGTTTTGCAAAGTTAGTAGATGAGATTGAACAGTACTGGTGGTAGGGTTTTGTATGGTTTAAAGTCATACTTTTCATATTCCCGAACGCCTCGCAACGAATATCATACTTAACACTAAGGCCACCCTTTTATTTCCTTTCTTGATTATTTCAGGTTCTACATTTAACGCATATGACATTTCGCATTTCAGTTATGCACAACCATTTTCACAAAACAATAACATGGGCTCTTACTTTTAACACACTTTTTTATTCGAATTTGTGCGACATGTTTTAGTTAATATTACATGGTTTTTGCACTTCTTTAATTGTGAAGTAGCTTTGTTTTTTGTTAATTTAGTTATACAATACGTGATTATATTACTTATTTAAGTTGTCAGTCAGGCAAGTAGTTGTTGAAAATGTATACTATTAATATAAACACCTAATATCCAGTCATTGGTCACATGAAGGTAAAATTTGATTACTTTTGAGTTGACGTTTTAGAGAACTCATTATTGAGCATAATTATGACTACCTTCTAACGATATATAGAGATCGACTGAGATTTAAGTAAATGTGAACAACTATTTAAACGAATCAGCATCAAAGAATATCCGGGATAAAAGTAACATGTGAAGGCTTGATTTGTTTTCTTTAAATCATTATTTGTTTTTGTTGATTTATTTTTTTATTACTGAATAGGTTCTCGCCGTCCTTTTTTTGCAGTTGCCATACGAGGTGAAAATTTCATAAAAGTATGACATATTCTATGAAATTAACTTAACTAGTTTCGTTGTAATAGGATTCACAATAATATACATGCACATTTATAATAATTTTAATGTTGTATGTTATTATAAGTATTAAAATATATATGAAAACGTTAATTACTTTATCTTTGTCAAGTGGTCATCATTTCTTTAAAATATTTAACATTTATTACAGTACATAATTAAATTATACATTTAGATAAATGCTGGAAGTAAAGTTATATATTGTTTTCCTAACTGAGATTTTTTTTACTTTATTGGTTTAATGTCGCATTAATATTCGTTAGGCAAATTATAGTATGAACTAAAAGAAGAAAACAAGAATCAAAGTGCAAAGTATTTATATGTTGGAAATTTTTACATGTACCGGTTAGGTGAAGCTAGGGACACACCAACGACAATTACTTGGAGATGATAACAACGACCAAAGGGGAAAATTTTACATAAAAAATTACTTTGGACTACAATAAACTTGGGTTTCACAATAGAATTCCTTTAGCATTTTTTTTAATAAAGCCTGTAAAAAGTCTTAGTTTGTTGTTGATATACATTGTGTATTATGTCCTTTTGGTGATCCCTTTCGATTTGTAATAAGTTAATTTATGTTTATCAGCACCAAGTGTATAAGTGAATTAATTCATAAAAAGTAGTACTTGTTATTGAACTCATATTGGTTCGATTGTTTCATACTATGTTGTTTCGCTATTCAATACAATGTTTATTAATCATCAACTTCCTTGTTATTTTAATTCAAAGGCTCGTAAGGAAAAATATTTAATTCCATTATTGTTTAGATAATGAGTCTCTCGTGAAACAAGGATTATAAAATTCCATGTTACCAAAACAAACGAAAATTACATATAACTGACAGTGAATTATCAATTCTCATGCAAATGGTTAATGTGTATATATTAAACAATATTATTGAACATGATATAATATAAAGGTGTGTTACAAAAAAACAATTAGAGGCCGTGAATTTAGTTACGAATTACTAAAAATAAACATATTTTAGACAAGTAACGTTTCATTGTAATTTGAATGTTACAACCAATAATTTTGAGGTTGCACTGTAAATTTTTGCAATTTGCAAATAGATAAATAAACATTCATTCAAGACCAAATTGAAAAAATAACGTATGTAATACCGCAAACATGTATTTTCATGATTATTCAAGTAGGGGAGGTCATAAATAAAATCCCTCTATTGCTCAAAAGTGACAAAGATGAAACTTTTCTACAACATGTTGATTGTTCATAGCGTACCATCATAGTTTTCACAAAGCACTAATAACACTTGAATATATAATGGAACACTATGAACAACCCCATGTGGTAGAAATTTGTTTCCCTTCAAAACTACCCAATCTACTTTTCAAAGAATAATAAAACATTTGTGTATAGAAAAGTATGATGTGGTTTGGAAAGCATGAATCTAAGGATTATTTATAGCTGTGTAATAAAAAAATATATGTTTAATAATAAATGCTATAATATTATGTATGAAAATTTTTGATAAAAATATCTTGATTAATAAATGCACCCGTATCACCAACCAAATTTTTAGTGTTTGAATAAGTAAAGATTTTTATTATTTTTAATACGAAATTTTAAAGTCAAATTCTTTTAATTTATCTATGATTGAATGCGATAAAAAATTTGAATACGTTCTATATTCGATATTTCCATAAAAAGTTAATTGAGTCATTGTACATTCAAGATTGTTGGAGAACTCGAGATCCACATTTTTGACGACAACTTCATTTAGTGAAAACCCTTCGAGATTCCATATTTATGATCCCTAAATGTTTGAAAATTGTTTAATCAATACCCCATTCAAAATTCATATTAAAATGATTGCTTTTTTCTGTAAATCCTACCATCATCGAGTAGATTTCTCTCCTCATTTGAATAAAATACTAGTAGCGGTTTGAGGTATATCAAAAGGAATCAGAATGGAGTGATTCAAGTTCCCACATTTTTATTTTTTTCAAAGATTTGCATGATTCATTACTTATGGTAGATAGAATACGTAGTTACTTGTCAGTCAGAAATAACCCTAGTATGATCTGTTTGTTTCACAAGTTAAAGGGAGAATCCAATGATTCTAGTGTTGAATCGGTTAATCGAGCAACACCACAATTTTGTTTCTATGAGAAACGCTTCTTTAATCGACTATCGCTTTAGAAAAAGATGTTTACAACGAAAACCCCACAAGTAATCCACACATATACACTAAATCTGTAACTATTTACATGCCTAGTTACAAGAAAAACCATTCAGCTCCTATACTATCCTTGTGTATCAATTTAATTCACAACAATTGCTTGATTCTTTGCCAGATTCAGTCACAAAACATACCTTTGTCTATTGAAGATGGTGGTGATTCAGATTTTCAAGTTTGTTTCCACTAATGATCATTTTCCAAACGTGCT
The DNA here is from genome assembly GCF_021521415.1 of Bidens hawaiensis. Taxonomy (NCBI): domain Eukaryota; kingdom Viridiplantae; phylum Streptophyta; class Magnoliopsida; order Asterales; family Asteraceae; genus Bidens; species Bidens hawaiensis. The sequence continues at coordinate 341,958 of NW_027492418.1, read as the reverse complement.
TCTTTACTACTTAAAATCATGAATCGAATGTTATCCAAAGGAACGAACTTAAACCATTAATTTATGTCTCTAGTATCTCTCACTAGTTGATTTTTGCAAAGTTAGTAGATGAGAATCAACGGTACTGGTGGTTGGGTTTTTAATGGTATAATGTCATACTTTCCATATTCTCGAACACCTCGCAACCAATATCATACTTAACACTAAGGCCATCCTTTTATTTCCTTTCTTGATTATTCAGGTTCTACATTTCACGCATATGACATTTCGCATTTCAGTTATGCACAACCATTTTCACAAAATAATAACATGGGCTCTTACTTTTAACACACTTTTTTATTCGAATTAGTGTGACATGTTTTAGATAATATTACATGGTTTTTGCACTTCCTAAATTGTGAAGTAGCTTTGTTTTTTGTTAATTTAGTTATACAATACGTGATTATATTAATTATTTAAGTTGTCAGTCAGGCAAGTAGTTGTTGAGAATGTATACTATTTATATAAACACCTAATATCCGGTTATTGGTCACATGAATGTAAAATTTGATTACTATTGAGTTGACGTTTTAGAGAACTCATTATTGAGCATAATTATGACTACCTTCTAACGATATATAGGGATCGACTGAGATTTAAGTAAATGTGAACAACTATTTAAATGAATCAGCATCAAAGAATATTCGGGCTAAAACTAACATGTGAAGGCTTGATTTGTTTTCTTTATATCATTATTTGTTTTTGTTGATGTATTTTTTTATTGCTGAATAGGTTCTCGCCGTCCTATTTTTGCAGTTGCCATACGAGGTGAAAATTTCATAAAAGTATGACATATTCTATGAAATTAACTTAACTAATTTCGATGTAATTGGATTCACAATAATATACATGCACATTTATAAGCATTTTAAAGTTGTATGTTATTATAAGTATTAAAATATATATGAAAATGTTAATTACTTTATCTTTGTCAAGTGGTCATCATTTCTTTAAAATATTTAACATTTATTACAGTACATAATTAAATTATACATTTAGATAAATGCTGGAAGTAAAGTTATATATTGTTTTCCTAAGTGAGAATTTTTTTTACGTTATTGGTTTAATGTCGCATTAATATTCATTAGGCAAATTATAGTATGAACAAAAAGAAGAAAACAAGAATCAAAGTGCAAAGTATTTATATGTTGGAAATCTTTACATGTACTGGTGAGGTGAAGCTAGGGACACACCAATGACAATTACTTGGAGATGATAACGACGACCAAAGGGGCAAAATTTCAAATAAAAAATTACTTTGGACTACAATAAACTTGGGTGTCGCAATAGCATTTCTTTAGCATTTTTTTTAATAAAGCCTGTAAAAAGTCTTAGTTTGTTGTTGATATACAATGTGTATTATGTCCTTGTGGTGATCCTTTTCTATTTGTAATAAGTTAATTTATGTTTATCAGCACCAAGTGTACAAGTGAATTAATTCAAAAAAAGTAGTACTAGTTATTGAACTCATATAGGTTCGAATGTTTCATTCTATGTAGTTTCGCTATTCAATACAATGTTTATTAATCATCAACTTCCTTGCTATTTTAATTCAAAGGCTCGTAAGGAAAAACATTTAATTCCATTATTGTTTAGATAATGAGTCTCTCGTGAAACAAGGATTATAAAATTCCAAGTTACCAAAACAAACGAAAATTACATATAACTGACGGTGAATTATCATTTCTCATGCAAATGGTTAATGTGTATATATTAAACTATATTATTGAACATGATATAATATAAAGGTGTGTTAAAAAAAAACAATTAGAGGTCGTGAATTTAGTTACGAATTACTAAAAATAAGCATATTTTAGACAAGTAACATTTCCTTGTAATTTGAAAGTTACAACCAATAATTTTGAAGTTGCACTGAAAATTTTTGCAATTTGCAAATAGATAAATACACATTCATTCAAGACCAAATAGAAAAAATAACGTATGTAATACCGCTAACATGTATTTTCATGATTATTCAAGTAGGGGAGGTCGTAAATAAAATCCCTCCATTGCTCAAAAGTGACAAAGATGAAACTTTTCTACAACATGTTGATTGTTCATAGCGTACCATCATAGTTTTCACAAAGCACTAATATCACTTGAATATATAATGGAACACTATGAACAACCCCATGTGGTAGAAATTTGTTTCCCTTCAAAACTACCCAATCTACTTTTCAAAGAATAATAAAACATTTGTGTATAGAAAAGTATGATGTGGTTTGGAAAGCATGAATCTAAGGATTATTTATAGCTGTGTAATAACAAAAGATATGTTAGTAATAAATGCTATAATATTATGTATGAAAATTATTGATAAAATAATCTTGATTAATAAATGCACCCGTATCATATACCAAATTTGTAGTGTATGAATAAGTAAAGATTTTTATTATTTTTACTACAAAATTTTAAAGTCAAGATCTTTTAATTTATCTATGATTGAATGCGATAAAAAATTTGAATACGTTCTATATTCGATATTTCCATAAAAAGTTAATTGAGTCATTGTACATTCAAGATTGTTGGAAAACTCGAGATCCACATTTTTGACTACAACTTCAATTAGTGAAAACCCTTCGAGATTCCATATTTATGATCCCTAAATGTTTGAAAATTGTTTAATCAATTCCCCGTTCAAAATTCTAATTAAAATGATTGCTTTTTCTAGAAATCCTACCATCAACGAGTTGATTTCTCTTCTCATTTGAATAAAATACTAGTAGCGGTTTGAGGTATATCAAAAGGAATCATAATGGAGTGATTCAAGTGCCCACATGTTCATTGTGCAAAGATTTGCATGATTCATCACTTATGGTGGCTAGAATACGTCGTTACTTGTCAGTCATAAATAACCCTAGTATGATATGTTTGTTTCACAAGTTAAAGGGAGAATCCAACGATTCTTGTGTAGAATCGGTTAATCGAGCAAAACCACAATGTTGTTTCTATGAGAAACGCTTCTTTAATCGACTATAGCTTTAGAAAAAGATGTTTACAACGAAAACCCCACAAGTAATCCACACCTATAAACTAAATCTGTAACTATTTACATGCCTAGTTACAAGAAAAACCATTCAGCTCCTATACTATCCTTGTGCATCAATTTAATTCACAACAATTGCTTGATTCTTTGGTTATAGACTTGATCATGCTGTAAACTTGTTACATGCGATTCAGTCACAAAACATACCTTTGTCTATTGATGATGGTGGTGATTCAGATTTTCAAGTTTGTTTCCCTAATGATCATTTTCCGAACGTTCTTCTTTACTACTTAAAATCATGAATCGAATGTTATCCAAAGGAACGAGCTTAATCCATTAGTATATGTCTCTAGTATCTTTCACTAGTTGATTTTTGCGAAGTTAGTAGATGAGAATGAACGGTACTGGTGGTTGGGTTTTGTATGGTTTAATGTCATACTTTCCATATTCCCGAACTCCTCGCAACTAATATCATACTTAACACTAAGGCCATCCTTTTATTTCCTTTCTTGATTATTTCAGGTTCTACATTTCACGCATATGACATTTCGCATTTCAGTTATGCACAACCATTTTCACAAAATAATATGGGCTCTTACTTTTAACACACTTTTTTATTCGAATTAGAATGACATGTTTTAGATAATATTACATAGTTTTTGCACTTCTTTAATTGTGAAGTAGCTTTGTTTTTTGTTAATTTAGTTATACAATACGTGATTATATTACTTATTCAAGTTGTCAGTTAGGCACTTAGTTGTTGAGAATGTATACTATTAACAAAAACACCTAATATCTAGTTATTGGTCACATGAAGGTAAAATTTGATTACTATTGAGTTGACGTTTTAGAGAACTCATTATTGAGCATAATTATGACTACCTTCTAACGATATATATAGGGATCGACTGAGATTTAAGTAAATGTGAACAACTATTTAAACGAATCAGCATCAAAGAAAATCTGGGCTAAAAGTAACGTGTAAAGGCTTGATTTGTTTTCTTTATATCATTATTTGTTTTTGTTGATATAATTTTTTTATTACTTGATAAGTTCTCACCGACCTTTTTTTGCAGTTGCAATACGAGGTGAAAATTTCATAAAAGTATGACATACTCTATGAAATTAACTTAACTAATTTCGTTGTAATAGGATTCACACTAATATACATGCATATTTATAAGCATTTTAATGTTGTATGTTATTATAAGTATTAAAATATATATGAAAACGTTAATTACTTTATCTTGGTCAAGTGGTCATCATTTCTTTAAAATATTTAACATTTATTACAGTACTTAATTAAATTATACATTAGATAACTGCTGGAAGTAAAGTTATATATTGTTTTCCTAAATGAGATTTTTTTTACTTTATTGGTTTAATGTCGCATTAATATTCATTAGGCAAATTATAGTATGAACAAAATAAAGAAAACAAGAATCAAAGTGCAAAGTATTTATATGTTGGAAATTTTTTCATGTACGAGTGAGGTGAAGCTAGGGACACACCAACGACAATTACTTGGAGATGATAATGACGACCAAATGGCTAAAATTTCACATAAAAAATTACATATAACTGACGGTGAATTATCATTTCTCATGCAAATGGTTAATGTGTATATATTAAACTATTTTATTGAACATGATATAATATAAAGGTGTGTTACAAAAAAACAATTAGAGGTCGTGAATTTAGTTACGAATTACTAAAAATAAACATATTTTAGAAAAGTAACATTTCCTTGTAATTTTACAACCAATAATTTTGAGGTTACACTATAAATTTTTAAAATTTGCAAATAGATAAATACACATTCATTCAATACCAAATTGAAAAAATAATGTATGTAATACCACTAACATGGATTTTCTGATTATTCAAGTAGGGGAGGTCGTAAATAAAATCCCTATTTTGCTCAAAAGTGAAAAATATGAAACGTTTCTACAACATGTTGATTGGTCATAGCGTACCATTATAGTTTTAACAAAATACTAATATCACTTGAATATATAATGGAACACTATGAACAACCCCATGTGATAGAAATTTGTTTCCCTTAAAAATTACCCAATCTTCTTTTCAAAGAATAATACAACATTTGTGTATAGAAAAGAATGGTGTGGTTTAGAAAGCATGAATCTAAGGATTATTTATAGTTGTGTAATAAAAAAAGATATGTTTAATAATAAATGCTATAATATTATGTTTGAAAATTTTTGATAAAAATATCTTGATTAATAAATGCACCCGTATCACATACCGAAATTGTATTGTATGAATAAGTTAATATTTTTATTATTTTTAGTATAAAATTTTTAATTCAAGATCTTTTAATTTATCTATGTTGAATGCAATAAAAAGTTTGAATATGTTCTATATTCGATATTTTCACAAAAAGTTAATTGAGTCATTGTACATTCAAGATTGTTTGAGAACTTGAGATCCACATTTTCGACAAATACTTCAATTAGTGAACACCATTCGATATTCCATATTTATGATCCCTAAAGGTTTAAAAAATGTTTAATCAATGTCCCGTTCAAAATTCTTATTAAAATGATTGCTTTTTTCTAGAAATCCTACCATCAACGAGTAGATTTCTCTCCTCACTTGAATAAAACACTAGGAGCGTTTTGAGGTATATCAAAAGGAATCAGAATTGAGTGATTCAATTGCCCACATGTTTAGATTGCGAAGATTTGCATGATTCATTACTTATGGTGGCTAGAATACGTCGTTACTTGTCAGTCAGAAATGACCCTAGTAAGATCTGTTCGTTTCACAAATTAAAGGGAGAATCCAATGATTCATGTGTAGAATCGGTTAATCGAGCAACACCACGATGCTGTCTCTTTGTGAAACGCTTCTTTAATCGACTAAAGCTTTAGAAAAAGATGTTTACCATGAAAACCCCACAAGTAATCCGCACCTATACACTAAATCTGTAACTATTTACATGCCTAGTTACAAGAAAAACCATTCAGCTTCTATACTATCCTTGTGCATCAATTTAATTGCCAACAATTGCTTGAATCTTTGGTTATAGACTTGATCATGCTGTAAATTTGTTACATGTGATTTAGTCACAAAACATAGCTTTGTCTATTGAAGATGGTGGTGATTCTGATTTTCGAGTTTGTTTCCACTAATGATCCCTTGCAAACGTGCTTCTTTATTACTTAAAATCATGAATCGATTGTTTCCCAAGGGAGCAAGCTTAAACCATGAGTTTATGTCTCTAGTATCTCTCAATAGTTGATTTTTGCAAAGGTAGTAGATGAGAATGAACGGAACTGGTGGTTGGGTTTTATATGGTTTAATGTCATTCTTTCCTTAGCATACTTATAGCATACTTAACCTGAACTAGATTAGAGAGAACGCCTCGCAACCTATAGCATACTTAACACTAAGACCATCCTTATTGTAAGGCCCCGTTACCGGTGCCCGACTTTGGATGTTGGATTTACTCATAAACACAGTTCTAAATATCAGAGTTAATTAAAAACTTTACGCGGAATATAAAAACTTCAAACCAATATATTACATAACCATCATTTCTTGTCTTAGCGAGCACTCAAATCGTTTTACATAAAACATTGTCTTTTAAATAACATAACATAACATAACATTTCCTTGAGATGCTAGCGTCTTCTATTCCATGCCATGTGTTTCCCCTCAAGCGAGCTGGCTCATTCTACTCACCTGCGCGCATACTAAAAGTCAGCGGCTACGCTGAGTGAGTTCTAGTTAATCATACAACATACAATCAGTTCACATACTTGCACACATGCCCGAATGTGTGTACACCATTCATACTTTTCTTTACATACATAACTATCCATACTATTTAAAGAGCCATCCGCCCTATAACCTCACAGACATTATAAGGGTCTGGTCCCCACATCATAGATATTATCAGGGTCCGGTCCTCACCCTCACAGATATTATTAGGGTCTAGTCCCTATCCTCATAGATATTATTAGGTTCTGGTCCCTATCCTCACAGATATTATTAGTGTCTGGTATTTTTGTTTCATGAAACTGTAACATCCCTGTCATTACATACCTCCCTTAATAATACGTGCAATAACCGAAGATCGTTCACGTACTATCATCATAACATACATAGCATAAATACATCATATATATATCAATCATATCTTTAACTACCACCTGACGGTACACGAAATATCCGAAGATCATTCACGCACTGTCAAGCAATCATCATATATAAATCATACAAGGCATACGCTTATCACATCAAGTATGCACACAGCCCCGAAAATATAACAAGGAAGTAGGGCTAGAAACACACCTGAACGTGATTACGTTCACCGTTTGTGTTTATCCCCTTCTTGGGCTGTGAACGACTAACTGTATAACCATTACATTTATTAAATACGGGCTTTAGCTCTTCTTATCGTCTACTTAATTAATCTTAAGCGTCTAAGCTGGTTTTTACTTCGTTGAACCTTTACCGGTTAGTTAATCGTTACTTGTTAACCTTCAAGGTATATTTCATATATTATCAAGGTCCAAGGGTTATTATGTAATTATCTCATTCTTTCAAAGTACAGGGACTGTTTTGTCATTTTATCAAACTTCTAGTTCGTTACTTGGTTCTTAACGAACTGGGTTTATAACGAATGACACATTCGTTACTTTATAACGAATTGACTATTATAAGAACTAGTCCTTGTAACGAATTGGACCTTATAACGAACTGGTCCTTTGACGAAATGAACTTCATAGCGAATGACCCCTCTGTAATGAATTGAACCTTTTAGTTCGTTATCCCCTTTTAACGAATAGTCAAAACGAATTGGGGCTAATTCGTTATCTTTTCCTTAACGAATTTGGATACGAATTAAGGCTAGTTCGTTATGCTTCCATTAACGAATCACCTGACGAATTACCTCTAGTTCGTTAACTCCCCGTTAATGAATAAGAGTTAGGTCAAAGAATGTCAGAAACATTCTCAGACACCTTAACATCGTACCTGCCTTTTCCGGAGCCGCCTTTCAGGCGCCGCAATTGCCGGAAAACTGGGATCTCACCGGAAAAATGAGATCTCGCTTATTTAACCACCGTTTTCACCGTTTTTCGTCCCGTTCGATCCAGATCTGAGCTAAGGTGACCCCAAAGCTTATCTTAGGTTCGGTTCATACCCGATTCCACCCGGATTTCATGACTTTAATTGTTTAAAGGTGTCGTCTCAGCGTTTCATGACTAAATCTAACGGGTTTGAGTTCATACAATATCATGCTATCATTACCTTAGATTGGGATTGGTTTTCCTTGTTGGTTCTTGCTTTAATCTGATTAAACTTTGTAGAAGTTTCTTGCAAAAATTCTAAGCTTCCCATCTCTTTATGACCAATCTCTCCCCAACATACCGGGGTTCTACATCGTCTACCGTAAAGCATCTCAGACGGTGGCATACGAATACTTGAATGGTAGTTGTTGTTACAGGAGAACTCTGACAAATGCAGATGATCATCCCAACTTCCTCCAAAGTCTAAAACACAAGCACGTAGCATATCCTTAAGGGTTTGGATCGTCCTTTTAGACTGTCCATCTGTTTGAGGATGATACGCCGTACTAATGTTCAATCTCGTTCCCATAGCTTCATGGAACTTCTTCCAAAAGCTCGAAGTAAACCGAGTATCTCTATCGGACACGATCAATAACCTCTTTAATGAACAAGCTTGCTAATGTTTCTGACGAGATAGCCTCTCATATAGGCAGAAAGTGAGCACTCTTGGTCAAGCGGTCCACAATCACCGAGATGGTGTCATGATGCTTAGATGTACGAGGTAGCTTAGTTATGAAATCCATGGTGATGTGCTCCCATTTCCATTCTGGTATCTCCAAAGGTTGCATCTTCCCATAAGGCTTCTGATGTTTGGCTTTGACCTGTAAATAAGTTAAGCACTTACTGATATAATCTACTACGTCATTCTTCATTCCTGGCCACTAATAGTCTCTTTTCAAATCCTGGTACATCTTAGTAGTTCCTGGATGAATTGAGTGTCTCGACTTATGAGCTTCATCTAATATTCAACCTCTATGATCTCCCTGGAAAGGGATCCACATGCGGTCAAACCTAGTCTTAACACCGTGAGTGTTTTCCATCAATTCGTTTTGCAGACCGAAAATCCTTTCTTTCTTTACTAGTCCTTCATCTACCAGTACTTCTGACTGCGTCTTGATGATTTCTTCAAATAGACTTGAATTCATGATCAACTGGTATGACTTCACTGTTGCAATTACTTCATCATTCTTACGGCTAAGCGTATTGGCAACCACATTAGCTTTACAAGGGTAGTACTTAATGTCGCAGTCGTAATCCTTTATCAATTCTAACCACCTTATCTGCCTCATGTTCAATTCTTTTTGCCCGAAGAAGTACTTTAAACTTTTATGATCTGTATAGATAGTACACTTAGTACCGTACAGATAATATCTCCATATCTTGAGAGCATGCACTACTGCTGCTAACTCTAAATCACGCGTCGGAAAAGTACTTTCATGGACCTTCAACTTTCTAGAAGCATAAGCTATCACTTTTCTTTGTTGCATCAGCACGCAACTTAACCCACGATACGAAGCATCAGTACAAACAACCAAATCCTCGTCACCATCGGGTAAAGCAAGGATTGGAGCTTGTGTGAGTCTCTTCTTTAATTCCTCAAAAGCTTATTCTTGAAACTTATCCCAACTGAATACTATCGTCTTTCGGGTCATAACGGTCAACGGTGCGGCTATCTTGGAGAAACCTTCAACGAATCTCCTATAGTAGCCCAAGGGGAAACGCTCGGCCTTTTAAAACCTTTGTCGAGGAGTTTTTGTAGTTGGGACATCAATTCTTTCATCTCGGACGGTGCTAGACGGTAAGGTGCTTTCGCGACAGGCTGGGCTCCTGGTATTAAATCTATCTAGAATTCTATCTCTCACTCCGGTAGCAACCCCGGAAGATCCTTAGGGAATACTTCCGGGTAGTCGCGCACGATTGGAACGTCTTTCATTTCTTTCGTCTCGGCTTTAGCGTTGACAACATACGCCAGGTAGGCACCACACCCTCGTTTTAATAACCCTTTGGCTTTTATCATCCAAATGACGTTAAGCCCTGTACTTTCCTTATCACCATAAACCGTCACCGCACTACAATCCAAGGAATTTAGCTTTATTATCCTACTCTTACACACTATCTAAGCTTCACATTTGGATAACCAATCCATTCCCAAAACCACATCGAACACTCCTAAGGTCATAACATACAAAGTAACAGGGAACTCATGTCCCTCTAACTCTACCGTACAGTCCTTATCCATTTTCGTTATTTTAACCAAAGTTTTACTAGTGGTTTCTACTATAAAGGTTTCAGACACTTGGCGAACTTTCATTTTAGTTAATCTACTAAATCTCGTAGCTACAAAACTTCTATTCACACCCGAATTAAATAATACTGAAGCAGAAATACCGTTTACTAAAACCGTACTGGTCACAACATCAGGAATCCGTCTGGCTTGTTCCTGGGTCAGCATGTAGGCTCTAGTCCTTGGCCTTGCTTGATCAGCATCTTTCTTTCCACTTCCTCCAGGCTCGCCATCGGGGCACTCCCTTGCCATATGGCTTGTCTTGTCACATTTGTAAAATGCGGGCTTTGCACCGCACTCATTGGCATAATGCCCTGCCTTCCGGCACTTATAACACACATTATACCCAAACCTGCATTCCCCACCATGAGCCTTCTCGCATTTGTGACAATCATCAGAACTCCTACCCCACTTGCACTCACCACTGTGCATATTTCCGCAGGTCTTACATACCTCTTCTCCCAAACTCTCGGCTGCTTGTTCTTAGGGTTCCACAACTAAGTACCAGGTCGTTTCGCAGGAGCGATCCATTTCTTATCCTTCTTCTCTTCCGCCACCACATCATCTGCTGACAAATCATCGTAAACTATTTCTGCCAGCCCTATAGCAGAATCAAAAGTACCCAGTCTACCAGCCTTGACCAAGACTCGAACATTCTGCGACAGCCCCTAAGGTAACACTTGATCCGCTTGGCCTCAGTGTTCACCAAGTCTGGCACCAACCTGGACATACGGTTGAATTCAGTGGGTGTATTCGTGGTGTGTCATCTTACCCGCCTTCAGACTCAAGAATTTCATTTCAACCTTCTCAACCTTCACATCAGCACAAAATCGCTTCATCACTAACTCCTTCAGATCGTCCCATCTCTTCTCTGCTCAATCGACTCCCACCAGTACATGGCTTCATCACCAAAAGATTGGGTAGCGTAACCCACAGCTTTTCCATCGTGGTTATCCATTGGAGAGTAGCGATTACGTCTCCCAAGCTAGTTAGCTTCGGTGGATCACAACCCTTGAAAGACTTATAGTTGCACCCACCTCGACCCGTCTTCCTATCATCGACTTTCACCGACTTAACCACACTCGATTCCTCCTTCTCCTTCTCATCATCTTTGTTACTCTTTTCCCTAGACTTCTCAGCAGTTCTAGCCTGGCTCCCAGCAGACTTTTCGGGATTCACGTTCTTCACAGCAGTTGCTACCACTTGAGCAATGGCAACTTGAATTGCGGGATCTAGTTGAACCCCTTCGTTGTCACTTGGGTTTCGACCAGCTGCACTTCCTTCTTGCTTAGTGTTAGTAGCTGATTCTACCAAAGGTTCACGGACAATGCGTGGCCTACCACGACGTCCTCCCCTTCCAGGAACTTTCTTAGCTCCATCCATTCGTATTCTATAAGGAAACACAAACATCATCACATAAGGAACCATTTAGTACAAGGATAGTAAGGCTAACAGGTAATAACAGTGGCCAGCTATTATTAGCTGATCACGTTACTCTCCGTGTCCTATACCCTTCCCTTTGTGAGTCAACTTGTGCTAGTTCTACTTCTAACAGTTAGATAATCAAATAGTTCATATTATCATATACTCTTATCCCTAGCAATTAAGCTAGCATTCATACATCATTCTACTTTACATGTGAAATTAATCACATACTTTACCATCACTTTGCTTGCTTGAGTGACACATGATATTCTCGTACTGGCATCTTCTTTCTTTTCTTACTTTTATCCCATTCCCTGTTCGAGTCTAAGCATGTAGGATGCTTAAATCTCTCGAAATTTGCTCTGATACCAACTTGTAAGGCCCATTACCGGTGCCCTACTTTGGACGTTGAATTTACTCATAAACACAGTTCTAAATATCAGAGTTACTTAAAAACTTTACGCGGAATATAAAAACTTCAAACCAATATATTAAATAACCATCATTTCTTGTCTTAGTGAGCATTCAAATCGTTTAACATAAAAAATTGTATTTTAAATAACATAACATAACATTTCCTTGAGATGCTAGCGTCTTCAATTCCATGCCATGTGTTTCTCCTCAAGCGAGCTGGCTCATTCTATTCACCTGCTTGCATACTAAAAGTCTGCTACGCTGAGTGAGTTCTAGTTAATCATACAACATACAATCAGTTCACGTACTTGCACACATGCCCGAAGGTGTGTACACCATTCATACTTTACTTTACATACATAACTATCCATACTATTTAAAGCGCCTTCTGCCCTATAACCTCACATATATTATAAGGGTATAGTCCCTACATCACAGATATTATCAGAGTCTGGTCCCTACCCGCACATATATTATTAGGGTCTGGTCCTTTCCTCACAGATATTATTAGTGTCTGGTCCCATTGTTTCATGAAACTGTAACATAACTATCTTTACATACCTCCCTTAATAATACATGCAATAACCGAAAAACGTTCACGTACTATCATCATAAGATACATACATCATATATATCAATCATATCTTTAACTACCACCTGACGGTACATGAAATATCCGAAGATCGTTCACGCACCGTGAAGCAATCATCATACATAAATCATACTAGGCATACGCTTACCACTTAAGGTAAGTGTATTAACTATCACATCAAATATGCACACGGCCCCGAAAACATAACAAGGAAGTGGGGCTTGAAACTCACCTAAACGTGCAAGACTAACGGTATATCCATTACATTTATTAAATACGGCTCTAGCTCTTCTTATCGTTTACTTAATTAATCTTAAGCATCTAAGCCGGTTTTTACTTCGTTGAACCTTTACCAGTTAGTTAATCTTTACTCGTAAACCTTTAAGGTATCTTTCATAAATTATCAAAGTCCAATGGTTATTATGTAATTATCTCATTCTTTCCAATTGCATGGACTGTTCTGTCATTTTATCAAAGTTCTGGTTCGTTACTTGGTTCTTAAAGAATTGGGTTCATAACGAATGACCCATTCGTTATTTTATAACGAATTGACTATTATAACGAACTCGTCCCTGTAACGAATTGGACCTTATAACGAACCGGTCCTTGTAACGAATTGGAACTTATAACGAACTGGTCATATGACGAAATGAACTTCATAGAGAATGACCCCTCTGTAACGAATTGAACCCGTTTGTTCGTTATCTCCTTTTAACTAATAGTCATAACGAATTGGGGCTAATTCGTTATCTTTTCCTTAACGAATTTGGATACGAACTAACGCTAGTTCGTTAAGCTTCCATTAACGAATCACATGACAAGTTACCTCTAGTTCGTTAACTCCCCGTTAACGAATAGGGTTAGGTAATAGAATGTCAGAAACATTCTTTGACGCCTTAACCTCGTACCGACCTTTTCCGGCGCCGCCATTTCCGGAAAACCGGGATCTCGCGGGAAAAGCGAGATCTCGCTTATTTCACCATTGTTTTTACCGTATTTCGTCCCGTTCGATCCAGATCTGAGATAGGGTGATCCCTAAGCTCATCTTAGGTTCGGTTCATACCCGATTCCACCCGGATCTCGTGACTTGAACGGTTTAAAGGTGCCGGCTCGTCATTTCGTGACTAAATCTAACAGGTTTGATGTAAAGCCCCGTTACAGGTGCCCTACTTTGGACGTTGGATTTACTCATAAACACAGTTCATAATATCAGAGTTAATAAAAACATTCGCGGAATATTAAAACATTCAAACCATTATATTACTTAACCATCCATTCTTATCTTAACGGGCATTCAAAACATTTAATCATAAAATATTGTCTTTAAAATAACATAACATTTCTTGAGATGCCAGCTTCTTCAAGTTCATGCCATGTGCTTCCCCTTAAGCGAGCTGCCACAATCTACTCACCTGCGTGCATACAAAAAGTCAGTTACACAAAGTGAGTTCTAGTTAATCAAACATCTTACAACTTGTTTTCATACTTGCACACGTGCCCGAAGGTGTGTACTTTATTCATACTCTTCTTTACATACATATCTATCCATACTATTTAAAGAGCCTTCCTTTCTATAACCTCACAGATATTATAAGGGTCTAGTCCCCAACATCACAGATATTACTAGGGTCTGGTCCTTATCCTAACAGATATTATAAGGGTCTGGTCCCTATCCTCATAGATATTATTAGGGCCTGGTCCGTATCCTCACAGATATTATTAGGGTTTGGTCCCTTTATTTCATGCCACTGTACAATACATGTTCTTACATGCTTTCCTTGAAAATACATGCAATCTCCGAAGAGTGTTCACGTACCATCACCGTATCGTACATACATTATTCCTACATCATATATATTCATACATACATCATTCATACATCGTATATATTCATAGATACATCATTCATACATCATACATGTCAATCATATCTTTAACTACCACTTGACGGCACATGCAATATCCGAAAATCGTTCACGCACCGTCAATCAATCATCATACATAACTCATACAAGGCATAGACTTACCACCTATGGTAAGTATATTAACTACCCCATCAAGTATGCACACAGCCCCGAAAACATAACAAGGAAGTGGGGCTAGAAACTCACCTGAACGCGATTACGTTCACCGTTTATAGTTAATCCTTTCATGAGTTGAGCACGACTAACTGTATAATCAGACTTATATTAAATACGGTTCTATCTCAGACAACGCTAGACGGTAAGGTGCTTTCGCGACGGGCTGGGCTCCTGGTATTAAATCTATCTGGAATTCTATCTCTCGCTCCGGTGGCAACCTAGATGATCCTCAGGGAATACTTCTGGGTAGTCGCACACGATAGGAACATCTTTCATTTCTTTCGTCTCGGCCGTAGCGTTGACAATATACGCCAGGTAGGCACCGCACCCTCGCCTTAGTAACCATTCGGCTTTTATCATCGAAATGACGTTAAACCATAAACTTTCTTTATTGCCATAAACCGTCACCGCACTACCATCCAAGGACTTTAGCTTTATTATCCTACGCTTACATACTATCTGAACTTCATACTCAGATAACCAATCCATTCCCAAAACTACATCGAACCCTCCTAAGGTCATAACATACAACATAACAGGGAACTCATGTCCCTCTAATTCTATCTTACAATTCTTAAAAATTTTCATTATTTTCACCGAGGTGTCACTAGCGATTTCTACTATGAAGGTTTCAGACACTCGGCAACATTTCATTTTAGCTAGTTTACTAAATGTCGTAGCTACAAAACTTCTATTCGCACCCGAATCAAATAATACCGAAGTTTAAATACCGTTTACTAAGAACGTACCAATCACAACATCAGGAATCTGCCTAGCTTGTTCCGTGGGTCAGCATGTAGGCTCTAGTCCTCAGCCTCGCTTGATCAGCATCTTTCTTTCCACTACCTCCAGCCTCACCATCAGTGCATTCACTTGCCATATGGCCTGTCTTGCCACATTTGTAAAATGCTAGCTTCGCACTGCACCCATTGGCATAATGCCCTACCTTTCCACACTTATAACACGCATTGGACCACATCTTGCATTCTCCACCATGAGTCTTTCCGCATTTGAAACAAACATCGGAACTCCGACCCCACTAGCACCCATCACCGTGCATCTTTCCGCACATCTTCCATGACCTCTTCTCCCAAACTCTCCGCTGCTTGTTCTTGGGGTTCCATAACTGAGTACCGGGTTGTTTAGCACGAGCGACCCACTTCTTCTCTTTTTTCTCTTCCATAACCACCTCATCTATCGAAAAGACCTCATAAACCATTTATCCGAGCCCCACAGCAGAATCAAAAGTACCTGGTCTACCAGCCTTGACTAAGACGCGAACATTCTGCGGCAGTCCCCTAAGGTAACATTTGGTCCGCTTAGCCTCAGTGTTCACCATATCTAGCACCAACCTTGACAAACAGTTGAATTTAGTGAGGTATTCGCGGTGGGTCATCTTACCCGCCTTCAGACTCAAGAACTTCATCTCAACCTTCTCTACCTCTGCATCAGCACAAAATCTCTTCATCACTAATTCTTTCAAATCATCCCACCTCATAGCCTTGATCTCCTCCCGACTCTTCCGCTGTTCCACCGACTCCCACCAGTAAATTGCCTCCTCACCGAACGATTTGGTAGCGTACACCACAGCTTGATCGGGACGGCATTCGCTAATTCAGATAATTTTGTCCATCGCGGTTATCCATTGGAGAGTAGCGATTGCATCTCCCAAGCCTGTTAGCTTTGGTGGATCACAGCCTTTGAAAGACTTATAGTTGCATCCACTTCGGCCCCTTTTCTATCGTCCACCTTCACCGATTTAACCACGATCGATTCTTCCCTCTCCCTTTCATCATTCTTCTTACCATCACCTTCTGCCCTTTCAGCGGTTCCTTTATGGCCTCCAGCAGACTTCTCGGAATTCATGTTTTTCACAGCAGCTGCTATCGCTTGAGCAATGGCAGTTTGAATTGCGGGATCTAGTTGAACTCCATCGTTGTTACTCGAATTTTGACCAGCTGCACTTCCTTCGCCTTCATTGTTAGTGGATGCCTCTACTGACGGTTCTCGGACAACACGTGGTCTACCACGACGTCCAGTACGTCCTCCTCTTCCAGCAGCTTTCTTAGCTCCAGCCATTCGTATTCTATAAGGAAACACAAGCGTCATTACTTAAGGAATCATTTAGTACAAGGATAGTAAGGCTAATAGGTAATTATAGTGGCCAGCTGTGATTAGCTACTCACGTTACTTTCCGGGTCCTATACACTTCCTCTTATGAGTCTATTTGTGCAAATTCTACTTCTAACAGTTAAACAATCAAACAGTTCCTATCATCACATACTCCTATCCCTAGCAATTAAGCTAGCATTCATGCACTCTTTATTTATCAATTACGCAAACATCCATTCATCATTCTACTTTGCATGTGAATTTAATCACATAATTTACCTTTACTTAGCTTGCTTGAGTGACAAAATTCTTGTACTGTCCTCTTCTTTCTTTAATCTCATTCTCCCTTCGAGTCTAAGCATGTAGGATGCTTAAATCCCACGAACTTTGCTCCGATACCAACTTGTAAGGCCCCGTCCGGTGCCCTACTTTGGACGTTGGATTTACTCATAAACACAGTTCATAGTTAATAAAAACATTCGCGGAAAATTAAAACATTCAAACCATTATATTACATAACCATCCATTCTTGTCTTAACGGGCATTCAAAACATTTAATCATAAAATATTATCTTTAAAATAACATAACATTTCTTGAGATGCCAGCTTCTTCAAGTTCATGCCATGTGCTTCCCCTTATGCGAGCTGCCTCAATCTACTCACCTGCGTGTATACTAAAAGTCAGCTACGTTGAGTGAGTTTTAGTTAATCATACAACATACAATCTGTTTTCATACTTGAACACGTGCCCGAGGGTGTGTACTTTATTCATACTTTTCTTTACATTAATATCTATCCATACTATTTAAAGAGCCTTCCGCCCTATAACCTCACATATAATATAAAGGTCTGGTCTCCAACATCACAGATATTATTAGGGTCTGGTCCCTACCATCACATATATTATAAGGGTCTGGTCCTATCCTCACACATATTATAAGGGTCTGGTCCTATCCTCACGGATATTATTAGGGTCTGCTCCCTATTCTCACAGATATTATCAGGGTATAGTCCCTTTATTTCATGCTACTGTACCATACCTGTTCTTACATGCTTTCCTTGACAATACATGCAATCTCCGAAGAGAGTTCACGTACCATCAACATATCGTACATACATTATTCATACATCATATATATTTATTAATGCATAATTCATACATCATATATATTCATACATACATCATTCATACATCATACATGTCAATCATATCTTTAACTACCACTTGACGGCACATGCAATATCCGAAAATCGTTCATGCACCGTTAATCAATCATCATACATAACTCATACAAGGCATACACTTACCACCTAAGGTAAGTGTATTAACTACCACATCGAGTATGCACACAGCCCCGAAAACATAACAAGGAAGTGGGGCTAGAAACTCACCTGAACGCGATTACGTTCACCGTTTATAGTTAATCCTTTCTTGAGCTGAGCACGACTAACTGTATAATCATACATATATTAAATACGGTTCTATCTCTTCTTATCATCTACTTAATTAATCTCACGTATCTAAGCCAGTTTTACTTCATTGGATTATTACCGGTTAGTTAATCGTTACACAATAACCTTTAAAGGTATCTTTCATAAATCATTAAAGTCCAAGGGTCCTCTTGTAATTATATCATTCTTCTTTAAGTCCAGGGACCATTCTGTAATTCTGTTAAACTTCTAGTTCGTTACACTACTCTAAACAGATTTGCTTATCTTAGCGAACTGGTTCTTGTAACGAATTGAACCCTTTAACGAATCAGTCCATAGCGAACCAGTCTAGGAAACGAATTGGATCTTCTAGTTCATAATCTCTTCTAACGACTTGTTATAATGAATCAGAAGCTAGTTCGTTATTTTATCTTCAACGAATCGCTTGACGAAATGCCTCTAATTCGTTAATTCCCCGTTAAAGAATTACCTCTAAATCGTTAACTACCCGTTAGAGAATTAGGGTTAGGTCAGGGAATGTCGGAACATTCCCTGACATCTTATACCTCGTATTACCTTTTCCGGCGTCGTCGCCGAAAACTGCGGATTTGCCGGAAAAACGAGTTTTAACTCGTTTTTCACCATTTTTCGTCCCGTTCGATCCAAATCTGAGCTAGAGTGATCCCTAAGTTCATCTTAGGTTCGGTTTATACCCGATTCAACCCGGATCTCATGACGTTAACGGTTTAACGGTGTTGGCTCGTTGTTTCATGACTATATCTAACGGTTTAAGTTCATACAATATCATACTATCATTACCTTGGATCGCGATCGGTTTTCCTTGGTGATTTCGGTTAGAGAGAGAAACTAGACACAGCTTTAGTGTGTGTTTTGATGGTGTATTGGATATGCGTAGAAATTAATTAAATGGGTAACTAATGGTTTATATAATTAAGGATCATGGGCTTAAGCCCATGGTCTTTTCCTCTTTCTTTCATAGCCCAAGTCCATAACCCGTATCCATTTAACCCAACAATAGCCCGACTCATAATAACTCGTATTTCATTTATTAACCGAAACTCGAAAAACGGGATGTTACATTTGAGTTCATACAATATCATACTATCATTACCTTGGATCGGGATCGGTTTGCCTTCTTGGTTCGACTAGAGAAAAGAGAGAAACTAGAGAGAGAGCTTAAGTGTGTGTGTTTGGGTGGTGTATGGAATATGTGTAAATGAATGATTATTGGGTAATTAAGGTTTATATAAATATGGATCATGGGCTTAAGCCCATGGTCTTTTTCCTTCTTTCCTTCATAACCCAAATTCATAACCCATATCCATTTAACCCAACACTAGCCCGACTCATAATAACTCATATTCTCATTTTATTTCCCGAAACTAGAAAACGGGATGTTACACTTTTGTTTCCTTTATTGATCATGTTAGGTTCTACATTTCACGCATATCACATTTCGCAGTTCAGTTATGCACAACCATTTAGACAAAATAATAACATGTGCTCTTACTTTTAACATACTTTTTTATTCGAATTAGTGCGACATGTTTTAGTTAATATTACATGGTTTTTGCACTTTTTTAATTTTGAAGTGGCTTTTTTTTTTGTTAATTTAGTTATACGATACGTGATTATATTACTTATTTAAGATGTCAGTCAGGAAAGTGGTTGTTGAAAATGTATACTATTAATATAAACACCTAATATCCCGTTATTGGTCACATGAAGGTAAAATTTGATTAATTTTGAGTTGATGTTTTAGTGAACTCATTATTGAGCATAATTATGACTACCTTCTAACGATTTATAGAGATCGACTAAGATTTAAGTAAATGTAAACAACTATTTAAACGAATCTGCATCAAAGAATATCCGGGCTAAAAGTAACATATGAAGGCTTAATTGGTTTTCTTTATATCATTATTTGTTTATGTTGATGTATTTTTTTATTTCTGAATAGGGTCTCACCGTCCTTTTTTGCAATTGCCATACGAGGTGAAAATTTCATAAAAGTATGACATATTCTTGATATTAACTTAACTAATTTCGCTGTAATAGGGTTCACACTAATATACATGCACATTTATAAGCATTTAATGCTATACGTTATTATAAGTATTAATATATATATATATATATATATATATATATATGAAAACGTTAATTAATTTATCTTGGTCAAGTGGTCATCATTTTTTGAAAATATTTAACATTTATTACAGTACATAACTAAATTATACATTTAGATAAATGTTGGAAGTAAAGTTATATATTGTTTTCCGAAATGAGATTTTTTTATTGGTTTAATGTCGCATTAATAGTGATTAGACAAATTATAGTATGAACAAAAAGAAGAAAACAAGAATTCAAGGTGCAAACTATTTATATGTTGGAAATTTATACATGTATCGGTGAGCTGAAGCTAGGGACACACCAACGAAAATTCCTTGGAGATGATAACGAAGATCAAATGGATGAAATTTCACATAAAAAATTACTTTGGACTACAATAAACTTGTGTGTCGCAATAGAAATTCTTTAGCATTTTTTTTAATAAAGCCAGTAAAAATTCTTAGTTTGTTGTTGATATACATTGTGTATTACGTCCTTGCGGTAATCCTTTTCGATTTGTAATAAGTTTATTATATTTATCAACAACAAGAGTAGAAGTGAACTAATTCAAAACGTAGTATTAGTGATTGAACTTATATAGGTTCGATTGTTTCATGCAATGTAGTTTCGCTATTTAATACAATGTGAATTAAGCATCAACTTCCTGGCTATTTTTATCCAAAGGCTCGTAAGGAAAAATATTTAATTCCATTATTATTTAGATAATGAGTCTATTATGAGACAAGGATTATATAATTCTAAGTTCCCAAAACAAACTAAAATTATATATAACTGACACTTAATTATAATTTATCATGCAAATGGTTAATGTGTATATATTAAACTATATTATTGAACATTATATAATACAAAGGCGTGTTACAAAAAAAAAATTAGAGGTCGTGAATTAGTTATCAATTACTAAAATGAACATATTTTGGACAAGTAACATTTCCTTGTAATTTGAAAGTTACAACTAATAATTTTGAGGTTGCACTGTAAATTTTTAAAATTTGCAAATAGATAAATACACATTTATTCAAGATCAAATTGAAAAATAAAGTATATAATACCGCTAACATGGATTTTCATGATTATACAAGTAGGGTTGGTTGTAAATAAAATCCCTATTTTACTCAAAAGTGACAAATATGAAACTTTTCTACAACATGTTGAGTGCTCATAGCGTACCATCAATGTTTTAACAAAGCACTGATATCACTTGAATATATAATGGAAAACTATGAACAACCCCATGTGGTAGAAATTTGTTTCTCTTGATAACTACCCAATCTACTTTTTAAAGAATAATACAACATTTGTTTATAAAAAAGAATGATGTGGTTTAGAAAGCATGAATATAAGGATTATTTATAAAAAAGGTATGTTTAATAATCAATTCTATAATATTATGTTTGAAAATTTTTGATAACAATATCTTGATTAATAAATACACCCGTATCACATACCAAAATTGTAGTGTATGAATAAGTCAAGATTTTTATTATATTTAATACAAAATTTTAAATTCAAGATCTTTTAATTTATCTATGACTGAATGAAATAAAATGTTTGAATACGTTCTATATTTGATATTTCCACAAAAAGTTAATTGAGTCATTGTACATTCAAGATTGTTGGAGAACGCGAGATCCACATTTTCATCGACAACTTCAATTAGTGAAAACCATTCGAGATTACATATTAATGATCCCTAAAGGTTTGAAATTGTTTAATCAATGTCCCGTTCAAAATTCTTATTAACATGATTGGTTTTTTCTAGAAATCCAACCATCAACGAGTAGATTTCTCTACTCATTTGAACAAAATACTAGTAGCGGTTTGAGGTATATCAAAAGGAATCAGAATTGAGTGATTCAAGTGCCCACATGCTCATATTGCAAAGATTTGCATGATTCATAACTTATGGGGGCTAGAATACGTCGTTACTTGTCAGTCAGAAATAACCCTAGTAATATGTTTATCAAGACAAGTTTTGGACTAATATGTAATGTTTTTGAATGTTTTTAATATTCCTCGAATGTTTTTATTAATTCTGATAATTAAGACTATGTTTATGACTAAATCCAACGTCCAAAGTGAGGCACCGGTAACGGGTCTTACAGTTATAGACTTGAACATGCTGTAAACTTGTTACATGCGATTCAGTCACAAAACATAGCTTTGTCTATTGAAGATGGCGGTGATTCTGATTTTTGAGTTTGTTTCCACTAATGATCCTTTTCCAAACGTGCTTCTTTACTACTTAAAATCATGAATCGAATGTTATCCAAGGGAACAAGCTTAAACCATTAGTTTGTGTCTCTAGTATCTCTCACTAGTTGATTTTTGAGAAGTTAGTAGATGAGAATGAACGGAACTGGTGGTTGGGTTTTGTATGGTTTAATGTCATACTTTCCATATTCCCGAACGCCTCGCAAACAATATCATACATAACACTAAGGCCATCCTTTTATTCCCTTTCTTGATTATTTCAGGTTCTACATTTCACGCATATCACATTTCACATTTCATTTATGCACAACCATTTACAAAAAATAATAACATGGGCTCTTACTTTTAACACACTTTTTTATTCGAATTAGTGCGACATGTTTTAGTTAATATTACATGGTTTTTGCACTTCCTTAATTGTGAAGTAGCTTTGTTTTTTGTTAATTTAGTTATACAATACGTGATTATATTACTTATTTAAGATGTCAGTTAGGTACGTAGTTGTTGAAAATGTATACTATTAATATAAACACAAAATATCCAGTTATGGGTCACATAAAGGTAAAATTTGATTACTTTTGAGTTGACATTTTAGAGAACAAATTAGCGAGCATAATTATGACTACCTTCTAACGTATTATAGAGATCGACTTAGATTTAAGTAAATGTGAACAACTATTTAAATGAATCTGCATTAAAGAATATCCGGGCTAAAGTAACATGTGAAGGCTTGATTAGTTTTCTTTATATCATTATTTGTTTTGGTTGATGTATTTTTTTATTTCGGAATAGAGTCTCACCATCCTTTTTTTGCTGTAGTCATACGAGGTGAAAATTTCATAAAAGTATGACATATTCTATGATATTAACTTAACTAATTTCGTTGTAATAGGATTCACACTAATATACATGCACATTTATAAGAATTTAATGTTGTACGTTATTATAAGTATTAGAATATATATGAAAACGTTAATTACTTTATCTTGTTCAAGTGGTCATCATTTTATGAAAATATATAAAATTTATTACAGTACATAATTAAATTATACATTTAGATAAATGTTGGAAATAAAGTTATATATTGTTTTCCTAAATGAGATTTATTTTTTCTTTATTGGAGAAATGTCGCATAAATAGTCATTAGACAAATTATAGTATGAACAAAAAGAAGAAAACAAGAATCAATGTGCAAACTATTTATATGTTGGAAATTTTTATATGTACCGGTGAAGTGAAGCTAGGGACACACAAACGTAAATTACTTAGAGATGATAACGAATACCAAATGGACTAAATTTCACATAAAAAATTACTTTAGACTACAATAAACTTGGGTGTAGCAATACAATTTCATTAGCATTTTTTTTAATAAAGCCAGTAAAAAGTCTTAGTTTGTTGTTGATATACATAGTGTTTTAAGTCCTTGTGGTAATCCTTTTCGATTTGTAATAAGTTAATTTATATTTATCAACACAAAGTGTAGAAGTGAACTAATTCAAAAAAAGTAGTATTAGTGATTGAACTCATATAGGTTCGATTGTTTCATACTATATAGTTTCGCTATTTAATACAATGTGAATTAAGCATCAACTTCCTGCCTATTTTTATTGAAAGGCTCATAAGGAAAAATATTTAATTCCATTATTGTTTAGATAATGAGTCTCTCGTTAAACAAGGATTAAAAAATTGTAAGCTCCCAAAACAACGAAAATTATATATAACTGACGATTAATTATCATTTCTCATGAAAATGGTTAATGTGTATATATTAAACTATATTACTGAACATGATATAATACAAAGGCGTGTAACAAAAAAACAATTAGAGGTCGTGAATTTAGTTATGAATTACTAAAAATAAACATATTTTAGACAAGTAACATTTCCTTGTAATTTGAAAGTTACATCAAATAATTTTGAGGTTGCACTGTAATTTTTTAAAATTTGAAAATAAATAAATACACATTGATTCAAGTCCAAATTGAAAAAATAACATATGTAATACCGCTAACATAGATTTTCATAATTATTCAAGTAGGGTAGGTCGTAAATAAAATCCCTATTTTGCTCAAAAGTGACAAAGATGAATCTTTTCTACAATATGTTGATTGTTCATAGCATACCATCATTGTTTTCACAAAGCACTAATATCACTTGAATATATAATGGAACACTATGAACAACCCTATCTGGTAGAAATTTGTTTCCCTTCAAAACTACCCAATAAACTTTTCAAAGAATAATACAACATTTGTGTATAGAAAAGAATGATGTGGTTTAGAAAGCATGAATCTAAGGATTATTTATAGTTATGTAATAAAAAAATATATGTTTAATAATAAAGGCTATAATATTATGTTTGAAAAATTTTTATTAAAATATCTTGATTAATAAATGCACCCGTATCACTTACCAAAATTGTAGTGTATGAGTCAAGATTTTTATTATTTTTAATACAAAATTTTAAAGTCAATATCTTTAATTTATCTATGATTGAATGCGATAAAAAGTTTGAATACGTTCTATACTCGATATTTCCACAAAAAGCTAATTGAGTCATTGTACATTCAAGATTGTCGAAGAACTCGAGATCTACATTTTTGACGACAACTTCAATTAGTGAAAACCCTGCGATATACCATATTTATGATCCCTAAAGGTTTTAAAATTGTTTAATAAATGTCCCGATCAAAATTCTTATTAAAATGGTTTCTTTTTCTAGAAATCCTACCATCAACGAGTAGATTTATCTCCTCATTTGAACAAAATACTAGTAGCGGTTTGAGGTATATCAAAAGGAACAGAATTGTGTGATTCAAGTGCCCCCATGTTCAGATTGCTAGGATTAGCATGATTCATTACTTGTGGTGGCTAGAATACGTCGTTACTTGTCGTTCAGAAATAACCCTTGTAAGATCTTTTTGTTTCACAAGTTAAAGGGAGGATCCAACGATTCTTGGGTAGAATCGGTTAATAGAGCATCACCACGACGCTGTTTCTATGAGAAACGCTTCTTTAATCGACTACTGCTTTAGAAAAAGAGGTTTACAACGAAAACTCCACAAGTAATCCACACCTATACACTAAATCTGTAACTATTTGTCTAGTTACAAGAAAAGTAAAATGTGAAGGCTTGATTATTTTTCTTTATATTATTTTTTTATATTGATATATTTTTTTATTTCGGTATAGGGTCTCACCATCCTTTTTTTGCAGTTGCCATACGAGGTGAAACATAAAGGTATGACATATTCTATGATATTTACTTAACTAATTTCGTTGTAATAGGATTCACACTAATATACATGCTCATTTATAAGCATTTAATGTTCTACGTTATTATAAGTACTAGAATATATATGAAAACGTTAATTACTTTATCTTGGTCAAGTGGTCATCACTTTTTGAAAATATTTAACATTTATTACAGTACATAATTAAATTATACATTTAGATAAATGTTGGAAGTAAAGTTATATATTGTTTTCTTAAATGAGATTTTTATTTATTTATTGGTTTAATGTCGCATTAATAGTCATTAGACAAAATATAGTATGAACAAAAAGAAGAAAACAAGAATCAAAGTGCAAACTATTTATATGTTGGAAATTTTTACATGTACCGGTTAGGTGAAGCTAGGGACACACCAACGACAATTACTTGGAGATGATAACGAAGACCAAATGGACTAAATTACATAACGAAGACCAAATCTGAATATGCATCAAAGAATATCCGGGCTAAAAGTAAAATATGAAGGCTTGATTAGTTTTCTTTCTATCATTATTTGTTTATATTGATGTATTTTTTATTTCGGTATAGGGTCTCACCCTCCTTTTTTTGCAGTTGACATACGAGGTGAAACATAAAGGTATGACATATTCTTTGATATTAACTTAACTAATTTCGTTGTAATAGGATTCACACTAATATACATGCTCATTTATAAGCATTTAATGTTCTAGGTTATTATAAGTACTAGAATATATATGAAAACGTTAATGACTTTATCTTGGTCAAGTGGTCATCAGTTTTTGAAAATATTTAACATTTATTACAGTACATAATTAAATTATACATTTAGATAAATGTTGGAAGTAAAGTTATATATTGTTTTCTTAAATGAGATTTTTTTTATTTATTGGTTTAATGTCGCATTAATAGTCATTAGACAAAATATAGTATGAACAAAGAGAAGAAAACAAGAATCAAAGTGAAAACTATTTATATGTTGGAAATTATTACATGTACCTGTGAGGTAAAGCTAGGGACACACCAACGACAATTACTTGGAGATGATAACGAAGATCAAATGGACTAAATTTCACATAAAAAATTACTTTGGACTACAATAAACTTGGGTGTCGCAATAGAATTTCTTTAGCATTTTTTTAATAAAGCCAATAAAAAGTCTTTGTTTGTTGTTGATATACATTGTGTATTATGTCCTTGTGGTAATCCTTTTCTATTTGTAATAAGTAAATTTATATTTATCAACACCAAGTGTAGAAGTGAATTAACTCGAAAAAAAGTAGTATTAGTGATTGAACTCATATAGGTTCGATTGTTTCATACTATGTAGTTTCGCTATTTAATACAATGTGAATTAAGCATCAACTTCATGCCTATTTTTATTAAAAGGCTCGTAAGAAAATATATTTAATTTCATTATTCTTTAGTTAATGACTCTCTTGTGAAACAAGGATTATAATATTCCAAGTTCCCAAAACAAACGAAAATTATATTTAACTGATGATTAATTATCATTTCTCATGCAAATGGTTAATGTGTATATATTAAACTATATTACTAAACATGATATAATACAAAGGCGTGTTACAAAAAAACAATTAGAGATAGTAAATTTAGTTATGAATAACTAAAAATAAACATATTTTAGACAAGTAACATTTCCTTGTAATTTGAAAGTTACAACCAATAATTTTGATATTGCACTGTAAATTTTTAAAATTTGCAAATAGATAAACACACATTCATTCAAGACCAAATTGAAAAAATAACGTATGTAGTACCGCTAACATGGATTTTCATGATTATTCAAGTAGGGGAGGTCGTAAAGAAAATCCATATTTTGCTCAAAAGTGACAAAGATGAAACTTTTCTACAACATGTTGATTGTTCATAGCGTACCATCACAGTTTTAACAAAGCACTAATATCACTTGAATATATAATGGAACACTATGAACAACCCCATGTGATAGAAATTTGTTTCCCTTCAAAACTACCCAATCAACTCTTGAAAGAATAATACAACATTTGTGTATAGAAAAGAATGATGTGGTTTAGAAAGCATGAATCTAAGGATTATTTATAGCTGTGTAATAAAAAAATAAATGTTTAATAATAAATGCTATAATATTATTTTTGAAAACTTTTGATAAAAATATCTTGATTAATAAATGCACCCGTAGCACATACCAAAATTGTAGTGTATGAATAAGTCAAGATTTTTATTATTTTTAATACAAAATTTTAAAGTCCATAGCTTTTAATTTATCTATGATTGAATGCGATAAAAAGTTTTAATACGTTTTATACTCGACATTTACACAAAAAGTTAATCGAGTCATTGTATATTCAAGATTGTCGGAGAACTCGAGATCCACATTTTCGACGACAACTTCAATTAGTGAAAACCCTTCGAGATTCCATATTTATGATCCCTAAAGGTTTAAAAATTGTTTAATCAATGTCCCGTTCAAAATTCTTATTAAAATGATTGCTTTTTCTAGAAATCCTACCATCAACGAATAGATTTCTCTCCTCATTTAAACAAAATACTAGTAGCGGTTTGAGGTATATCAAAAGGAATCAGAATTGAGTGATTCAAGTTCCTACATGTTCAGATTGCTAGGATTTGCATGATTCATTACTTATGGTGGCTAGAATACATCGTTACTTGTCATTCAGAAATAACCCTAGTAAGATCTGTTTGTTTCACAAGTTAAATGGAGGATCCAACAATTCTTCTGTAGAATCGGTTAATAGAGCAACACCACGATGCTGTTACTATGAGAAACGCTTCTTTAATCGACTATAGCTTTAGAAGAAGATGTTTACAACGAAAACTCCACAAGTAATCCACACCTATACACTAAATCTATAACTGTTTGCCTAGATACAAGAAAAACCTTTCAGGTCATATACTATCCTGGTGCATCAATTTAATTCACAACAATTGCATGATTCTTTGGTTATAGAATTGATCATGTTGTAAACTTTTTACACGCGATTCAGTCACAAAACATAGCTTTGTCTATTGAAGATGGTAGTGATTCTGTTTTTTCGAGTTTGTTTCCACGAAAGATCCTTTTCCAAACGTGCTTCTTTACTACTTCAAATCATGAATCGAATGTTATCCAAGGGAACGAGCTTAAACCATTAGTTTATGTCTCTAGTATCATTTTTATTTCCTTTCTTGATTATTTCAGGTTCTACATTTCACGCATATCACATTTCGCATTTCAGTTATGCACAACCATTTACACAAAATAATAACATGGGCTCTTACTTTTAACACTGTAACATCCCATTTTCACGTTTCAGTTAATAAATGAAAACATGAGTTATTATGAGTCGGGCTAGTGTTGGGTTAAATAAATATGGGTTATGAAATTGGATTAAAAAGGAAAGAAGAAAAGACCATGGGCTTTAGCCCATGATCCATAATATATAAACCTTAAATACCAAATAATCCATTCATTTACACACATTCCATACACCACCCAAAACACACACTTAAGCTCTCTCTCTCTAGTTTCTCTCTTATCTCTAGCCGAACAAAGAATGAAAACCGATCCCGATCCAAGGTAATGATAATATGATAGTGTATGAACTCAAACCCGTTAGATATAGTTGCAAAAAGACGAGCCGACACCTTTAAACCGTTAAAGTCATGAGATCCGGGTGGAATCGGGTATAAACCGAACCAAAGATGAGCTTATGGGTCACCCTAGCTCAGCTATGGATCGAACGGGATGAAAAACGGTGGAAAACGCGTAAGTTCACGTTTTTCCGGTGAAATCGCGGTTTTCCGGCGACGACGGCGCCGGAAAGGCGGCGCTGGAAAACGACGTACGAGGTTAATGAAATGTAAGAGAATGTTTCTGACATTCTCTGACCTAACCCTAATTCATTAAGGGAACATAACGAATTAGCCCCTGGTTCATTAAGCCTATTCGTTATGGAAAAAAACAAACTCGCTTCATTCGCTAACTAATTCATTAAGCAAATTCATTATGTTATTTTGTTAAGGAATGAATGACGAACTAACTCCAATTCGTTAAGTAGTTCACTAAAGGAGAACTAACTCCCAGTTCGTTAAGGGTTTATTTCGTTAAAGGTTCAGTTCGTTATAAGGGTTCAGTTCGCTATGAAGTTCAATTTGTTAACCAAACCATACGAATGAGGTCCAATTCGTTAAAAGGACCAGTTCCTCAAAAAGGTCCAATTCGTTACAAGAACCAGTTCGTAATATAGTCCATTCGTTAAGAACTAAGTAACGAACTAGAAGTTAAATAAAATGATAGAACAGTCCCTGGACCTAGAGAAGAATGATATAATTACATACTAGCCCTTAGACTTTGATAATTGATGAAAGATACCTTTAAAGGTTAACAAGTAACTGTTAACTAACCGGTAAAGGTTCAATGAAGTAAAACCGGCTTAGACGCTTAAGATTAATTAAGTAAGCAATAAGAAGAGCTAGAACCGTATTTATTATATGTAATGATTATTCAGTTAGTCGTGCACAGGTCAAGAAAGAAATAACCATAAACGGTGAACGTAATCGTGTTCAAGTGTGTTTCTATCCCCACTTCTTTGTTATGTTTTCGGGGCTGTGTGCATACTCGATGTGATAGTTAATACACTTACCTTAAGTGGTAAGTGTATGCCTTGTATGATTCATGTATGATGATTTCTTGACGGTGCGTGAACGATCTTCGGATATTGCATCTACCGCAAGGTGATAGTTAAAGATATGACTGATTTATATATGATGTATGAATGATGTATGTATGTTATGTTGAAAGTATGTGAATGATCTCCGGATATTGCACGTATCGTTAAGGAAAGTATGTAAAGACAGGTATGGTACAGTGGCATGAAACAAAGGGACCAGACGTTAATAATATATGTGAGGATTGGGACGAGACCCTAATAATATCTATTAGGATAGAGACCAGACCCTAATAATATCTGTGAGGGTATAGACCCGACCCTAATAATATCGTGATGTTGGGGACCAGACCCTTATAATATCTGTGTGGGTAAGGACCAAACCCTAATAATATCTGTGATGTTGGGGACCAGACCCTTATAATATCTGTGAGGTTATAGCACGGAAGGCTCTTTAAGTAGTATGGATAGTTATGTATGTAAAGTTAAGTATTGATGATGTACACACCTTAGGGCATGTGTGCAAGTATGTAAACTGATTTTTTGTTGTATGAATAACTAGAACTCACTCAACGTAGCTGACTTTTGGTATGCACGCATGTGAGTAGAATGAGGCAGCTCGCTTGAGGGGAAACACATGGCATGGAATTGAAGCTACCGGCATCTCAAGGAAATGTTATGTTATTTAAAAGAAAATGTTTTATGTTTAAACGATTTGAATGCTCGTTAAGACAATAATTGATGGTTATGTAATATATTGGTTTGAAGTTTTTATATTCCGCGTAAAGTTTTTATTAACTCTGATATTTAGAACTGTGTTTACGAGTAAATCCAACGTCCAATGTAGGGCACCGGTAATGGGGCCTTACAAATTGGTATCATAGCAAAGTTTGAGAGATTTAAGCATCTTACACGCTTAGACTCGAACTAGAATGGGATTTCAGCAAGAAAAGAAAGATGCCAGTACGAGAATGCCATGTGGCACTCAAGCAAGCTAAGTAAAGGTAAAATATGTGATTAGTTTCACATGTAAAGTAGAATAATGTATGAATGCTAGCTTAATTGCAAGTGATTGGAGTATATGATGATATGAACTGTTTGATTGATTGACTATTAGAAAGTAGAACCAACACAAATAGACTCATAAAGGGAAGTGTATAGGATACGAAAAGTAACGTGATCAGCTAATCACAGTTGGCCATTGTTATTATATGTTAGCCTTACTATCCTTGTACTAAATAGTTCCCTGAGTGATGACGTTTGTGTTTTCCCTTCCAGAATACGATGGCTAGATCTAGGGCAGTTTTTGTAGCAGGAGGCCGCACTGGATGACGTGGCAGGCTTCGTCGTGTCCAACAACCTTTTGTAGAGATAGCCTCCAACACAGGAGATGAAGGAAGCGCTGTTGGATGAAACCCAAGCAGCAATGAAGGGTTTCAAATTGACACCGCTGTTCAAGCTGCCATTGCTCAAGCGGTAGCAGCTGCTATGAAAAACTTGAATCTTGAAGGGTCAGCTGGAGTCCGTGAAAGAACCGCTGAAAGAGCGGTAGGAGATGGTACGAAAGATGATGAAAGGGAGATGGAGGACTCTAGTGTGGTAAAGTCATTGAAGGTTGATGATAAGAAAGAGGCCGAGGTGGGTGCACAATAAGTCCTTCAAAGGTTGTGACACGCCAAAGCTAACCGGTTTGGGAGATGCAATCCCTACTCTCCAATAGATAACCACTATGGATAAGGTTATCCGCATTAGCGAGTGCCATCCGGGCCAAGGCGGGGGATATGCTACCTAATCGTTTGGCGATGAGGAAATGTACTAGTGGGAGTCGGTTGAGTAGAGAAAGAGTCAGGAAGAGATAAAGGCAATGAGGTGGGATGATCTAAAGGAATTGGTGATGAAGAGGTACAGATGCAGAGGTTGAGAAGGTTGAAATAAAATTTTTGAGTCTGAAGGCGGGTAGGATGACACACCGCGAATACACCACTGAATTCAAACGCATGTCAAGGTTGGTGCCAGACATGGTGAACACTGAGTCCAAGCAGATCAAGTGTTACCTTAGGGGACTGCCGTAATATGTTCACGTCTTGGTCAAGGCTAGTAGACCTGGTACTTTTGATTCTGAGGTAGGGCTCGCAGAAATGGTTTACGAAGACTTGCTGGCAGATGATGTGTTGGTGGAAGAGAAGAAGGATAAGAAATGGGTGAGGACGTCTCGGATCTCAGATCTAACAACCAAATACGATTAACATGGATCGAGTTCAAGATTACACTTTTATGTTATATATTATAAGTTATAGATAGATTATATATTATTAGTATTAGTTGTAATAGGTTAAATATATGAAGGATTGATCGAGAGTACAAATTGGCAGAGGTTCAATATGTTAAATCAATACTTAAATTAGCAGAGGTGTTCACCTCTATATGTAGAAGATGGGTCTAGTTCGTTACACATTTTGTAAGAACTAGCCTTCCATTTCGTTACATTACAACTCATTAAATAGACATTAACGAACTGACTCCTAATTCGTTTAACATTCTTAACGAATTAGGAGGGAACATAACTTAAACATCTAGTTCGTTAAACACCCTTAACGAAATAGATAGACCATAACGAACTAGTCAATAATATAAATAACTTTTACATTATAATAATCAAACGATAAATACAAAGACTCTCGATGCAAAACCGTGCACTAACAGACACCCCCTCGTCTTGAGCTTTTTGTCTTTAAGTTATTTGAAGCTCTAGGACTGCCAGTCTCTGTAGCTGTGAATCCCATGCTCATGACACACACGAACAACACATTGAAATTGCATTGCTCGGTCATAGTCTTCACGACGCTCTATTAATATCTTATTCTTGAACAACACATCATTGTCGGTCTCTGTCATACTCACGAGCCACATCGGATCAATAATCTTAATCAGCTCGGTCTTCAAGCCTTTACCCAGAACAATAACGGCCTCTCCAGTTCGATTGTCATAACACCAACGGTTGAAAGATAAATACATGTGTTGATTCAGCGTCTTGACCGGTACACGCTTCATTGTTTTCGGCGGTTTAACTTTAAGCACCAGCTTCTTCCAACCCGTTCTTGGATGTATCTCATCAATACGCTTATGAATTGGGATATGCGACTTAAAGAATTTGAACCCATGGCTCACCTCAAACAGCAAATGTTGGTGGAACCAACTTGCTTGGTGATTCCCGCCATGGTTAATAAACGAACGGTACGCAAGAGTACGTACATCCCATCTTGGCAATGAGAGAACGTCAGTCATCTTTTTATAATACTGAACGCCGTTCTCCCATTTGATTATACAAACTTTTAACTCGGAATCGAAAAGCCATGAAATAATATCACCTCGAACTATTGACACGGCCTTGAAAGAAGTCATCTTATTGGCTTTGGCATGTGCAATGGCTTCTTGCTTTCGTTCTTCATCAACGTATCAGCTGTATGCATCAATAATCTTACGAGCTCTCTTGTCTCTGTGAGCAAACCAGCCTTGAATATCTTCAACGAATGGATCAGTCTTCGAATCAAATCTTGTATCAACATTTTTGCCCTTTGATTCTTTCTCCAACTGATCCTCGGCTGCTTTAACAGTTTCTTCGTTAAATATCAGAGCACCCTGATCAACATTTGATCGTTGAAACAAATCAGGGCATTCATCAGCCGTCAAGTCCTCAATCTCTACCTCCTCGTCTTCATAAATGAAAGACGTGTTCATCTGAATAGACGGATCATTCAAGACCTCTTCATCATTCTCAACCTCAACATCACTCGCAGCTTCTAACACGGTTAGCTCATCGTCATTTGGACCCAACAATATAGAAATCTTCTCTCGTGTTAAGGACCGTTCCACGAACTGCCTAACCTTAATCTCATCAACAATTACAATGCTTCTGATCACTCCCTCAGTATCAATAAATATAACAGTATTGGCTTTTATCTACTCAATATGTTTAACATTATTCATGTCATGATAAACAACCAACTGTTTACCTGAATCACCAGCAGCAGCACTAGTACCTACACCAGAGGATGTGTCGTGAGTTTGTTTCATCTCACCTCCAGCACCTGACTCATCAGAATCTTCATCATCGTTTCTAAGCTTCTTTAGTGCATCTTCTTTGCATTTAAGCTGTAAAATCATATCCTCTTGTTCTTTTAACTTCAACCCTGAGACGTAACAATCTCACGAAGGGCTTTTGGTCTTTTTTTGGTAGAAAGAGATATAACTCAGCAGCTTCTTTTGATTCTCCCTCAAACGCTCATGATTAAGACGATCAGTAGACATTTGATTTTCATAAAGATGAAGTAAGCTCAAGAGCATTTTCGTCTGTTGATCTTGTGTTATTGCAACAAACGAGGGAGGAATCGGCTGAATAGGACACTGAGGACGATTGAGCCTCATAAAAAAATATCCATAGAAGGTGGTGGCATCATCGTCGGTGTTGGTGAAACCACCGATGTAGCAGTCGTAGGCCTTGGCAATGTGGATAAAATATTCTGTGGAATCATGCCAAGCCTATGATCATATGTAAGAGTGGTCATCAACGTGAGTTCCGGGGTGCTAGTAGTAAGCGCCACCGCCGGGTGTTGAATAATAGATGACCTTGGAGGCTGGACTCCAAATGAACACCGGCTCCAGCAGTCACTCGACGTTTTGAGGACCCTTCACCAGCAATCTCTTTCCCTTTCATCTTCCGTTGAGCAGCTTCAACAACAACTGCCTCAACCTCAACACGTTGCTGTTGAGATGGATCACCACCATCATTATCATCACCGTCATCACCATCGTTCCCACCTTCACCCTCTTCACGTTCAGAATTCGAGTCTTCATGGATCCGGAGATCATTAGAAGGACATTCATAATCAGGATTGGATACGTGACCAATCAAACACTTGAATCGTGGATGAGGAGTTTGACGATTCGACTTCATCCTCCACATAGAATCCGCTGTCATGTGCTCCAACTTTAATTTATCTTCGAGTCTTGTTGGATCGATCACCAAATCACGGATTGCATCTTGAACGAACAGTTGAATAAACCGAGGATATATTAAGAATTTTTTGCGTCGTTTCACGACAATGCAATTTTATTCAGAATTAATGCAACGAAAGACGATTGAAGGATGATACTACATTCGTCAAAACCACCTTTTCGTCCACCAATGCAGTGTATAAGAACATGAAGTAAGGACTTGTATGTGGGACACAAGTATGCCTTGTTATACATGGACTCGTCAAGATCATCAGAATAAAATAACCGACCAAATAACCCTATAATCAGCTCTTTGTGATACTCACTCGGGTCATCAATAGTATCAGGGAACCTCAACACCCTTCGAACAGTCTCAGTTGATATCACAACTGGTCTCGCATTCACTTCAGCAGTAATGTGGTTCTAAGTCTCCACGTATCGAGCAGTGTTCCAGAATTGACATACGATGCTGAATCGAATGTCCGGATTCGCTGTGACAGCATAGGAGATACGCGAACGATGAATGAAGGCCAACATCTCCCAAAAAATATTCTCATCAGGAAAGTTCGTATCAACAAACGCACAAATGTTATGCCGTTTTTAATACGGGAGTAAATGAAGATCCTGTGCCTGTTGTTGTTGTTGTGGCGCAGCAGCGGGAGGATCCTGATCCATATTAGGAAACTAAGGATTAAATAACATTATACTTAATTATATAAAATTAAGACATAAAATAAAAATTATACTAATTTATAAACTATTAATTTTAATAATAATTTAAAAATATCATTCGTTAAATTAGCTGATTATAACGAACTTGTGATTCGTTATGACAAATTGGCTACTTCGTTATCAAGTAAATGAGACGAATTAGATCTAACGAATCAGGAGTGGAGAGTTAACGAATTAAAGGTTGATTTGTTATAAATAACGAATAACAATCTGATTCGTTATAAATATTGAATGATAACCCGATTAGTTTGATATGTGTAACGAATTGGACATGAAATAGTTCCAATTCGTCACAACATAACGAATGGCCCTTAGGCTTAATCTTTGACTAATTTAGTCCAAGTCAAAATTAACATGAACATCAAAAGTTAAAATTGCAAACTGAAATCAATACGCACATATTTAACGATATAAATCCAAACAAATGATCAAAAGGATCTCAAAATCACATCGCGAACTGAATCGTATTGTCCATTTGCATCAAAACATGATACATATTAGGTAAATTAAAGGTTTTACTAATAACTTAAAACCGTTAACACAATCAAACAATAAGCCCTGCAAATGTTCATTATATATGATGGAAATCTTCATGCCGTCACTGTCTTTACCTTATAATTAAAAAAAAACGGATTTTTGTTGAGTATAAAGATGATCGAATTTCCGAGAAAAATTCGGCAGAGTAATAGTATGTTTGTGAAGAAGAAAGGTGAATATGGGAGATGAATGGTTTCACGAATCCCTATATACCATGACTCGGCACAATCTCCAATGTGATGTGTCATCAGATTCGTTTAAATTTGAAATAACGAATTAGGTGATTCGTTATCTTAAATGCACACGTGACATAATGAATTAAAATTAATTTGTTAAAGTTTCAGGCGGAACAATAACAAATTAGCTGTAATTCGTGTTTAGTTCTTTAAGTTATGTTTAACGAATTAGATGTCATTTGTTACAGAATGGCGGGAGAGAAATAAGTTAACGAATTGGAATGCAATTCGTTATTCATGACTAATGAATTACCTTTATGTAATTTTAAATTAAATAATTAAATCAATTAAATAAAGAATAATTAAATTAATACTTTATTATTGATACCAATTGTTTAATAAATAAATCAACGAAATCCCGTATCTCGATGATCAAATACCTTAACGTGTTTTACGTTCCAAAAACTTTTAACTTAAAAAGAATTAAATAATACGTAAAAGAAAAACTAAAATATTTTTGGTATTTTGAATTTTTGATGAAAAATATTTACAAGAAAAATGTTTTTGTGTTTTTGTATGATTTTTCAAAAGCAGTACATATT
Organism: Bidens hawaiensis; assembly: GCF_021521415.1. Taxonomy (NCBI): domain Eukaryota; kingdom Viridiplantae; phylum Streptophyta; class Magnoliopsida; order Asterales; family Asteraceae; genus Bidens; species Bidens hawaiensis. The sequence continues at coordinate 304,160 of NW_027492418.1, read as the reverse complement.
TTTGAATTTTTGGTGAGTTTAAGCAGAGAATCATATTGACCAAATTGCCCTTCTAAATTTCCCTTTCAAGTGTTTTTATGATATGATTGAATGTTTAATTAAAGCACAGAATATCAGAAACTATCAGCCTCTAATCTCGGTTCAAGCTTAGTTTAATTTTTACCATAGCACCCCAACTTGACTTAAACCATTATAATGTTGATCAAAGTTTGATTCTAAGAAATTTTTTAGCAATGCAGTGAGTTTCCTTTACTATGAGTGAGTATGCACAAGTCCATCTGTCGGCTTACATACACTGTATCCCTTGGGGTATGTTTCTTACTGGTATTGAGACGGGCGCAAGGGAGGAACAAATGTATGACTAACAGCGGATTTTGATCAAGTCAGTAGTTTAAATTTGTACGATGTACAGCGGATGAAATATTCATGCATATGAATACCTAGATGATTAAGGCGCATATAGACTCACAATGTCCAGAACCTCAATGCTTGTTATTTGATTTATTTTATTTTTGGTGATCAAACAAATATAAGGCATGAGTATGACAGGCTATTACATTTCTGCCATCCTTACCAAGATTTTTGGTAGAGACAAACACCTCTTTCAATTTGGCATTTCTTTATGTTTATATCACACAGTTTACTCTAACAGCTTGTTTAAGACCTATTAATGCACCAATGCAATTAAGCACTAAGTCTTTTAAGCCTATTTCTTGTTGGATTTGGGGTCAAACAATCAATGTACTATCATTTTCTCTTTTTGCTTCAAATTTTGAGGGGCATAAAAATGAATTTAATCGCCCAAGTTATATTAGTTATATTCAGTCTATAGATTAATGGCTATCCTATCAATCCACAAGTGGATAATAGGACCAAAACATGCAAGCATGTTCCACAAACTTAAATAACTAACATAATTTTTAGCGAGAAAATAAAGTAAAACGCATAATATTCGCCCCAATGACTTTCCATTGTCAGGTATATGGCTATCTAGAACATTTACAAGTAAACATCAGGACCAAACATATACACATATATGTCATTCAAATGTAGGTAATTGACATACTTTACAGGAAAAATATGAAAAAATCTTTTTGTATTTTCTCTTTACATACAGAAAAAAACAATCTATTTGTCTTTTTCAATTTTCTTATAAACAGAATAAAACTTCACAATCTTTTTGGTTTTTTGGATTTTTCTATACAAACTGAAAACAAAATATTTTTGGTTTTTCAAGATTTTCCGAATAAAACTTCTGTTTTCAAAATATTTTAAAACTTTTAACTTTTCATATTTTTAAATGGTTTTAGGTTTTATCTATACAAACAAAAGGCAAAATATTTTTGTATTTTTTAATTCACCCCCTAAAATCCAAAACCAAAATAAAATAAAAAAATTAACTAAAAATAAAGATAATCATCCTTATTACAGGATATCAGCAAGGGTCTTCAAACCACTTAAACCAAGCAAAAACTGAAATTGAGTTTTGTCAAACGCTTTGGTAAATAGATCGGCTTTTTTGAAAATCGGCATGTACTTTCTCAAGAACAATTAATTTCTTTTCGAAACAATCCCGTATGAAATGATATCGAATTTCGATATGTTTCGTTTTAGAGTGTTGTATGGGATTTTTGGTGATGCTAATGGCAGAAGAGTTATCAATTAAAATTGGAGAACTAAGAAACTTCAAACCGTAGTCGCACAGATGTTGTTGGATTCATAAAACCTGGGGACAACAACTCGAGGCTGCAACATATTCTGCCTTAGCGGTTGAAGTGGAGACCGTCGTCTGCTTCTTACACTGCCAGGAAACAAGCCGGTTTCCTAAGAATTGACACCCTGTTGTAATCGATTTGAAATTAATCTTGCACCCTCCTGAGTCAGAAAAGGCGGTAAGTTCAAAGTTATCATCCTTGGGGTACCATAACCAGATGTCAGGATTGCCCCTAAGATATTGAAGAATACGCTAGACCAATGCCAGGTGAGTCACTCGGGGATGAGCTTAGTACCTAGCACATAAACAAACAGAAAACATTATATCAGGTCGAGAAGCAGTATGATACAACAAAGACCCAATCATAGGTCGATAGATGGTAGGATTGATGATGTCTTCCCATTCATCCGGTGATAAATTGTGACCCACAGGGAGAGGAGTTGAAGGGATTTTTCCGGCAGATTTCTTCAATCGGCTTAAGACATCGTTCACATACTTAGTCTGGTGAATAAAGATTCCATTTGCAGACTGGTGAACTTGCAACCCTAAAAAGAAGTTCATCTCTCCCATTGAGCTTATCTCGAACTTTGTTTGCATTGACTTCTCGAATTCCTTACATTACTTGTCGTTTGTTGACCCAATGATAATGTCGTCGACATATATCTGAACGAGGAGAAGATCATCACCAATATTCTTATATAATAAAGTGTAGTCAACGGTCCCTCGCATGAAGCCGTTATCAGTCAGATGGTCGGCGAGCGTACCATACCAAGCTTTCAGGGTTTGATGTAGACCATACAAGGCCTTGATTAAACGGTAAACTCGGTCCAAATAATCAGGATCTTCAAAGCTAGGAGGCTGTAAAACAAACACTTCCTCATGTAATTTACCATTGTGAAAAGCACTTTTCACATCCATTTGATAGACTTTGATATTCTTGTAAGCCGCATAAGCCAGAAAGATTCGTATAGCTTCCAATCTTGCAACCAGAGCATATACCTCAGTGTAGTCTATACCCTCTTGCTGATGGAAACCTTGCACCACAAGCCGTGCTTTGTTTCTTACGTTCACTCCACGATTGTCCTTTTTACATTTAAATACCCACTTATTCGGAATAGAATTTTTAACTCGAGCAGGTTTATCAATAAGATCCCATACACCCAATCGGCTAAACTGTTACAATTCCTCTTGCATTGGCTACACCCAAGAAGGATCTTCAAGTGCCTTACGAATCAACGTTGGCTCTACTTGGGATAGAAAGCAAGTTTATTTTGCAAGTTTTATGATTCCAGAGGAATGTAGATCCGCATAAGCACACAATACATTATTCTCATTTGAAGAAGCAACTTGATGACATGTTTGCACACCCACATCGAGTTCTCTAGTGATGTTTTCCTTTGGGTGATAAATATGAATTCGAAGAGTGGGATTCTCAGGAACAACAACATTTTCGGTTAAATTAGTAAGATTCTCCTCAGCATCATGAGATGATTCACCAATCTCATGTGTTTCAGGGAATGGAGCCAATGAAGAATCAACAAAATGACCATCATCAGACCAGATCAAAGTCACATTTGATGTATCAGGGAGATCATCTTGTGAAGCATCAACATAAACAGACCTAGAAGATTTTGGAAGTGAGAATTGATCTTCCAAATACGCACGAACCAAATCTTCATAAGGTTGTCCTTTCAACTGAGTGAAAGAATTGAATAAACTCTCGTAATCAAACATCCAATCAGGACCTTTACCTTAGGAAGGAGTGGTGTACTTTTGACAGTCAACATGATACCATTCCTCTACACTACCCGAGGTAAAGTTAAATACTCTTTTCTTAGGTGATGCGTAACCTAAGAAGTATCCTTCAACAGCCTTTTCTTCAAATTTACCCACATCTATTTTCAACATCGTACAGGGACACCCAAATGGTTCCAAGTATTTTAAATTAGGTTTTCGTTTGTTTAAAAGCTCATAACTCGTCTTTTGGAGTCTTTTAACTGTCATAACCCAATTAAGCGTATAATAAGCAGTATTAACAGTCTCGTTCCAAAATTGGATTTGAAGCTTAGAATATGCAAGCATAGTTCGAGCTGCTTCAATCAAAGTTCTATTTTTCCTTTCAGCAACACCGTTCTGTTGTGGTACGTAAGGAGCACTATATTCTCGATGAATTCCCTTTTGAACACAAAATAAATCCAACATGTTGTTTCTAAACTCCGTACCATTATCAATTAGAATACGTCTCACTTTTAGTTTGTATAGTGATTCGATCTTAGTGATTAAGTTTTGAACCAGAACGGGGGTTTGATCTTTTGAACTCATAAATAAGACCCATGAATATCTTGAATAGTCATCGGTAACTACAAGACAATACCAATCTCCATCGATATTGGCACGATTCATAGGACCAAAAAGATCCATATGGAGTCGTTCCAGAGGAGTATTAATGGATTTCATTAACTTAGGCAGATGTGACTTTTTCTTCTATTTGCCTTTGTTGCAAGCAATATAGTGGTCAGATAATTTAAATGTTTCAAGGAAACACCTTCGACCAGGTCATTTGCCATTAAATAATTCATCTTCCTAACATGAATATGTCCCATTCTTCTATTCCAGAGAATCGTGTCCTTTTCAGTTACTTTAGAAACGAAACAGGTTTCCACAGAAGTCGATGTTGTAAAAGACATGTTTAATACATAAATATCATTCGATCGAAGGGATCTCATGACAACCATGTCCTCGGGAATGACGTATCCCGGTTTCAGAATAAGACATTCTTTATCAGTAAATACAGTCGTGTACTTCTTGTCATAGATTTGGGACACACTTAATAAATTTTGATCAACCTTATCACAGTAGTTGACTTTCTCAAACGTAATATGCCCATTCGAAACATCACCTTCTTGTGTGATCATACCCCCAGAATCCCAACAAAAGCCACTTACCCTCCTTGAATATTTCTAACTTTTGTTAAGAGGTTGAGATTTCCAGTAATACGAAAACATCCACTATCCATTATCCAGTTTTCACCAGACACGGTCTTGGATGTATCCTACACACAAATTGAAAATGATCAGTTCAAAAAGGCAGCCCAGGCCTCAGTTTTGTGCACCTTTTGAGTTTCATAAGAAGAATCAAATTTAACAGAATTCAATTGTTGTTCAGCAACTTGAGAGTTAGTTACAGGCCTCTTAGACTTTCGTCTTAAATAGGCAACTTGAACGACATTTGAGTTAACTTTCTTACAGATTGGTTCGGTTGGAAAAAACATTGACTTAACATAACTTACATTTTCTTTGAAATGAATCACCTTTCATGGATTCACATCAGAAAACATAATGTGAGTTTCATCATCAAACGACGTTGGTCGTCTCAAAAATCTCCTTGACCAAAGGAATAGGTTTGGATTGTTCTTTGGTAAAAGGATGAAGATGTTGAGATTTCTTTAAACCACAGTTTCTAACAACGTGACCTTGTTGTCCACAAAGAAAGCAACTTCTCATTTCTACACGATCATGTTGAGATTTGGTAAAAACGGATGCCACAGAAGGTTGATGACTCACAGTTCTAGTAAAATTCTTGGCCAAATCATCAGACAACACAAATTTCATTTTCATATAGAAATCGAGATTAGAACAGTTGGAAAAACTTTGCAATGTGTCATTTCCAGTTGATTTTACAAAAATAACTTTCTTAACAGTTTTAACAGTTGCTTAGCTTTAATCAATGGGTCTGATGTGTTTGAGGTTTTGGTACAAGCATACTGACATTCAAGATCATGTATCTTGCAAGTTTCATTGTGAAAAACACTTTAATCAATTATGGTTTGATAATGCTAATTAGAATGTCTTTCTTAGTGAACATTGTGTCTATTCCTTTTAACATAAACACACAACCAGTTGATGGCTTGGAAATAGTTGGATTGATAATACGCATCAAATCCTCATCAGAAATTTTAGGTTTTTCTGATTTCTTGGCCTTCACCGGTTTAACCTTAACTTGTTCCTCCTTTTTCACTTGAGTTGTGTGTGAACCATACACGGCCTCCTCGAATACATGAGGTTCACATAAAATGTTATTAGAACATGGAATGTTATGGTTTTTGTGTATCACTTCAAGTTCAAACACATCCTCAATGATCACCTTCTCAACAATTTCTACAAACACTTTATTTCTTTTGACATGATGTTCTTGAGTTGGAGGTTGGGCTTCAACATTTTCAGAGTTTACTGGTTTAGGTTTGTCAGAAACAATGGGGTTTTTTACAAGAACTTCTTCTTCTTTTCTAGAAAAAGGATTTGCTATATAATCATTTTGAAATGGTGGTGGAACTTCAACAAAACCGATACCCTTTTTAGAATATTTTTGCCTACCAGATACTTCGATTATCTCATTTAGCAAAAATGATGAGTTTCTAAATTTGCCCAACTTATTTTTCAACTCTAGAAATTCATTTTCAAGCTCAGTTATCTTAGAACGATGTTTCAAGATTTCTTGAAATTTTTGATCATTGATTGTCATTTTGACAAACAACTCAGCCTTAAGGTCATGATTACTTACAGACAATGCTTCAATTTTCTCCATGGATCTCATTTGAGATTCCAAATATTGTCTATAAGAATCCATAAGTGAAGTAATTTCTAAAATTAAACAATCATTATGACTTTTCAATGATTCTAACTTAGGCTTGTTTTTCTCACATTCAACACAAGTCACATTAGCAGACAAATTAACAGAGATAGCAACAGAAGAACTAACCTCATTAATTTTAGCCATGCAAGCAAAAGTGGTTGGAAGATTTTCACATGAATCATTAGAATCAGACACAGTATCATTGTCAGAAGATAGCTCACTCCCACTTGCATCTTGAAAATTTTCATTTGATTCAAACATGGCTAAGTTTGCTTGATTTTCATTGCACAACAATCGTTGTGACCAATCAGTTCCATCAGGAGTCAACAAAGCTTGTGTTCCAGATGTTAATGGTTTCTTTTTAGAAGATGTATCAGCATCATTACCCCGTCTCACAAAAGAACTATGATCTTGACTTCTAGGACCAGTGTACACCTTCTTTGGTTTATCACATTCCTTAGCAAAATGCCCAAATTCTTGGCAGTTGAAACATTTAACCGTCAGTTTATCGAACCCAACCTTCTTGTTTAGTGATGGAAGATCTTTGCCAGTCCTTTGCATAAACATTTTAACTTTTCTGACAATCATTGCCATATTCCATTTCAAATCCATGAGCTCCAACTCATCAGGATCAATTTGATCATAGTCTTCATCAGTAAACTCGCTCATTGCAATTTTACTACTAACCAAATTCTCATAAGAAGTCATGAAGGCAGACAAGAAGGCAAAGTTTTGTTCATCCTCCTTCATGTTCACATTCGGTGGTGCTGAGACTTGATTTGCAGTAGTTGAATTTCCAGACCCTCCAGAAGAACCAGAAGCACAAGGTGACCCAGAACTTCCAGCAGTGAAGAAGTATGCACGTGAATCACTATAGATAGTTGTAGGATTTTCACTTGCATTCTGAGTGAGAAATGCAGTGATCGGAGAAATTGTTGAACTCAGAGGCATACTTCCACCATAAAAGGCTGGATCTTGAGTTTCCTTTGAAGACTTTTGACACCTAAGATCATATTCCCGAGCTTCTATCTTTTGTATGAATTCAGACGCAGCCAGATCTTCATTACTGAAATAATTATTTTCTTTCAACACCATTAAGAAAGTCAAGTAAGAACTCGGTAAAGAACTCTTGATTGTATCTAACTTATCACTTTCAGAAGGTTCCATCTTCATCTTGTCCATTTCGGATATCAGATGGTTAAAATGTGTTGTCATCTCTTCGACACTCTCACCTTTAAGTAAGTTAAAATTTCTAAATTGAAACTTTAACATCACCTTCTTGCTTTCTGCAGTATTACCCATACTCCTCATACGAATGTGTTGAGACAACGAAGCATAAATCTTGATGCTACCAACTTGATGAAATATGTTTTCAGGTAACGCCAGTGTAAGAGTGGAGTATGCTTTCGGTGTGATTACAATAGTTTCATCTCCAATCATTGGAACAGTATACACTTCATCCAAGCAATAAGAACAATCAGGGTGAACAGAACCCAGATGAGCACGGAAACGAGGTTCCCATTTAGCATAAGTATATTTTGGGTAGCTAATGCGTATAGACCAGCCATCTTCAAGGACTAAACTTGAAAATATGTTAATGAACTTGGAACAGTAAGTATAACGAACTTGTAGGTCCCCCCGGGGCGTCGCCGATCGATACGAGATCCGCACGAGGTCTAGGAGTGCGGAATCCTCCTAGACTCGTTTATTGGTGTAAAGATAAAGAACACAAACACGTACACGAACAAATACAAGAACGGGATAATCAAATCTGCAGATTCTTATATAATAATCAAAACACGTTACATACCGTAACCAAACAGAAAACACGACTGACCCGAGGTGAGCTCTACCTCGGGTCGTCTCACACGACTCTCCTTGTCTCTTACTCTCTCTTAACAAACAAACTGCTCAAAACACTCTAACTTCTGGATTTTTTAACCCTAAACACGACACACATATATATATATAAAACATTCTCAGGCCTGGGCTTCAGTAGGCAAAAGTTGTGCTAACTTCGCCTATGGCGAAGTTATTCTAACTTCGCCTAAGGCGAAGTTGTGCTAACTTCGCCTGTGGCGTTCCGCTGATCAGAATTGCATAGCGACGGTCACAAAATGCACCAACAGTCTCCCCTTTGACCGTTGCTCTCAATTCTAACAAACACAAAAGATCATCTGTTACACGACATGCACCAACAGTCCCCCTCTTAACTGATGATCTTCTGTTTGCAGTCAACCAGCCGTGTCTGAATCTGTCATGTAGCTTCACAAATCTACCAATCACCCAGCGTCTTCCATATTAGATCTCCCCTTCAGTGTAAGCTTCTCCGACAATATAGATTGAGGTCTTTGAAATGCATGCATCCTCGTGCCAATAGATCATCTCAACCAATCACGTGAGTCCATCTGACTTCACCAACACGTGAAGTTGGGCTTCCTCCACAACTTCACCAACTCTTCGGCATACGATAAGGTTTAATCTTCAACTACTCAACATCAAGTGATCAATTTCATCACAAAACCACCTTGACAGAATCTAACACATGACCATTAATTAATCCGAAGCATCTTCAATCACCAGGGATAACGATCAAGAACATAAACACTTTAGTTCCCGATTAAATCCAACTTGTTCCAGAATTTTCACTCTAATAAATAAGCATCACGTTTCAGGATCCAATTCTCGAACGCCTTGAAAATAACATAAATAATATGCTCTGACCGCAATCCAGTAATGACAAAAACCTTCAGTTCAATTTGACTTTCTTCAGTTGGTCAACCTCGAACAACAACAATTTCATTGCCCACAAACACCCGAATATGTGTCAATATCCAGTTTCAAACAATATCCCATTCACAACCTCAACTCCAAATCCAGAGTTGACACGTATTTGTTCACACGTAAGACCAAGAGATAACAAGATCAGTCGTTGACGGATCAACATCTTCGGTCTCACAATAATCGTGTACACCTGGCCATACAGACAAAAACTCCAAAACACTTTTTTTTTTTCGTTAACTTCGCCTAAAGTCAACTTCGCCTGTCCATAACTTCGCCTGGCTATAACTTCGCCTGGCCATAACTTCGCCTGGCTGCTAACTTCGCCTGGCCAATAACATCGCCGAAACCCTACGAACAGTGACGGTAACTTCGCCTGAATCCCATAACTTCGCCTGCGGCGCTGTTCAGCCAAGAACGCATCAGATTCGTGCCAGAAACACCAAAACGCCGATCTCGAACCATAGCATAAGAGCCTAAGGCTCTGATACCACATGTAGGTCCCCCCGGGGCGTCGCCGATCGATACGAGATCCGCACGAGGTCTAGGAATGCGGAATCCTCCTAGACTCGTTTATTGGTGTAAAGATGAAGAACACAAACACGTACACGAACAAATACAAGAACAGGATAATCAAATCTGCAGATTCTTATATAATAATCAAAACACGTTACATACCGTAACCAAATAGAAAACACGACTGACCCGAGGTGAGCTCTACCTCGGGTCGTCTCACACGACTCTCCTTGTCTCTTACTCTCTCTAAACAAACAAACTGCTCAAAACACTCTAACTTCTGGATTTTTTAACCCAAAACACGACACACATATATATATATAAAACATTCTCGGGCCTGGGCTTCAGTAGGCGAAGTTGTGCTAACTTCGCCTATGGCGAAGTTATTCTAACTTCGCCTAAGGCGAAGTTGTGCTAACTTTGCCTGTGGCGTTCCGCTGATCAGAATTGCATAGCGACGGTCACAAAATGCACCAACAGTCTCCCCTTTGACCGTTGCTCTCAATTCTAACAAACACAAAAGATCATCTGTTACACGACATGCACCAACAGAACTGTGAATAGTGTTTATAACAACCTAAAATAACAAATCAATTATAACGAATTGAAAGTTATCTGAGTAACGAACTAGGAACAGTGTCACACGAATTTGGTTATAACGAAATATCAAACAAACTGAGTCAACGAAGCAAGTCAAATTGACAAATTAGTTTGACAAATTAGGTTAACGAATTAGATTAACAAATCTAAATTCAAAGTAACGAACCAAGATAACGAATCTCTGAGTTCACTTAACGAATCAGAGTGACGAATCACTAAGTCACTTTAACGAATCAAAGTAACGAATCAGAGTGTCAACTTAACGAATCAAAGTAATGAATCTCCGATTCAAGGTAACAAATTAAGATAACGAATTAGCTACAGTTGATAGCGAATCAACTATAACGAATCAGGTTGTTATAACGGTTATAACAAACTCTGACAACTTTTGCCACGTGGCAAATGTTTGTTAGATATGAGATTAACGAATCAGACCACGTGTCTGAAGAATTAGCTAATCACGAATTAAAAGATGACGAACTGAATAACGAATTAGATGACGAATTGATTAAAATTAAAGAATCACGGTAACGAATTGCTTAACGAAGATGAATCTTCAACAGATGATGAAGATCTTCAAATCTTCATCATCATTTTTCCAAAAATCTAGAAAATGAAGAACACACAAACAAGCTATCAACTCCGTAATACTCCTTCGATACTACACCAAATCGTTCATACAATATCTCAAATTACTCGTAAACCCATCGCAAAACCAAATCGCAACAAGTCATACACCAATTCGATCAATACCGAATTCAATTGAACCAAAATAAACCCTTTGTTTCGGTCAATCTCAAATCCAAATCCAAAACTCAATCAATTCAAACCGATTCCAAATTCTAATCAACCACACACTACCAATACCTTACCAAATAAAATTCTCATTGAAATCAGTCCATAACCAATCAAATCAACACTTAATTTGATAAAATTCAAACCGAACCTAAATAAAAATAAACTTATACTTATAAACCTTCAATTAACGAATTAACACACTAGATCAAGAGCAATCGAACCCCGGAATCTCTGATACCACTTCAGAACGTCTCGGATTTCAGATCTTAGATCCAAATACGATTAACACATATCTAGTTCAAGATTACTCTTATATGTTATAGAATATACGTTATAGATAGATTATATATTATTAGTATTAGTTGTAATAGGTTAAATATATGAAGGATTGATCGAGAGAACAAATTGGCAGAGGTTCAATACGTTAAATCAATACCTAAATTAACAGGGCTGTTCACCTCTATATATAAAAGATGGGTCTAGTGCGTTAAACATTCCGTAACGAACTAGTCTTCCACTTCGTTACATTACAACTCATTAAATAAACATAACGAACTGCCTCCTAATTCGTTAAACATCCTTAATGAATTAGGAGGGAACTTAACTTAAACATCTAGTTCGTTAAACATCCTTAACGAACTAGATAGACCATAAAGTAGTCAATAATATAAATAACTTTTACATTATAATAATCAAATAATAAATACAAAGACTCTAGACGCAAAACCATGCACTAAAAGTGGGTCGCTCCTGCTAAACAACCCGGTACTCAGTTGTGGAAACTAAGAAAGCAGCCGAGAGTTTGGGAGAAGAGGTCGTGTAAGACCTGCGGAAAGATGCACGGTGGTAAGTGCAAGTGGGGTAGGAGTTCTGATGTTTGTCACAAATGTGGGAAGGCTCATGGTGGGGAGTGCAGGCTTGGGTCAAATGTGTGTTATAAGTGTGGAAAGGAAGGACATTATGCCAATGAGTGCAGTGCAAAGCCCGCGTGTTACAAATGTGGCAAGACAGGCCATATGACAAGATAGTGCACCGATGGTGAGGATGAAGGAAGTGGAAAGAAAGATGTTGATCAAACAAGGCCGAGGACTAGAGCCTACATGCTAACCCAGGAACAAGCCAGACAGTTTCCTTATGTTGTGACTGGTACGTTTTTAGTAAATGGTATTTCTGCTTCAGTATTATTTGATTCGGGTGCGAATAGAAGTTTTGTAGCTACGAAATTTAGCAAACTAGCTAAAATAAAATGTTGCCAAGTGTTTGAAACCTTTATAGTAAAAACCTCTAGCAACACTTCAGTTAAAATAACGAAAATGGTTAATGACTATAAGGTAGAGTTTGAGGGACATGAGTTCCCTGTTACCTTGTATGTTATGACCTTATGAGGGATTGATGTGGTTTTGGGAATGGATTGGTTGTCTAAGTATAAAGCTCAGATATTGTGTAAGAGTAGGATAATAAAGCTAAAGTCCTTACATGGTAGTGCGGTGACGGTTTATGGTGATAAGGATAGTTATGGACTTAATGTCATTTCAATGATGAAAGCCGATGGTTTATTAAGGTGAGGGTGCGGTGCCTACCTGACGTATGTTGTCAACGCTACAGCCGAGACAAAAGAAATGAAAGACGTTCCTATCATGCGCGACTACCCACAAGTATTTCCTGAGCGGGAGATAGAATTCCAGATACATTTAATACCAAGAGCCAAGACCGTCGCGAAATCGCCTTACCTTCTAGCGCCATCCGAGATGAAAGAACTGATGTCCCAACTGTAAGAACTCCTTGACAAGGGTTTTATTAGACCAAGTGTTTCCACTTGGGGTGCACAGGTGTTGTTTGTGAAGAAGAATGATGGGAGTATGAGAATGTGCATAGACTATCGCGATTTGAACAAGCTTACGGTTAAGAATAGATATCATTTACCAAGGATTAATGATCTGTTTGACCAACTGCAAGGTTCGAGTTGGTTTTCTCGAATAGACCTTAGATCGATCTATCATCAGCTGAAGGTGAACGAGGCAGTCTTACCAAAGACAACGTGTCGGACACAGTATGGACACTACGAGTTCCTCGTGATGTCGTTCGGTCTAACAAATGCTCCTGCAGCGTTTATGTACATGATGAATTGGGTGTGTCGGTCGATGTTGGACAAGTCAATTATCGTTTTCATCGATGATATATTGATGTGAATACCTATTAATCACCAGATCTCAGATCTGATATATATTAGATAATAACTATACGGATCTAGTTCATAATGCTATTGATTATATGTTAATGTTATATATTAGTATTGATTATGTGTAGTATATATATATATATATATGTATTATATTAATATGAAGATTGAAAGAAACGAATTGGGCAGGGGTTCGATATACTTCTTACTCAATGGTTAAATTAACAGTGTAATAACACCACTATATATAGAAGACGGATCTGGTTCGTTAACATATCATAACGAACCAGACACCGCCTTCGTTACAATACATATAACGAAATAAACCTTAACGAATCACCCCCTGATTCGTTAAACATCCTTAACGAATCAGGAGGGATCTTAACTTAAGTCTAGTTCGTTAAACATCCTTAACGAACTAGACGACTCCTTTAACGAACTAACTTAATAACTTAATGTTTATTACATAAATAAAATGATAAATACATTAACGATAAATACAAAGACTCGAGATGCAAAACAGTGTACTAACAGACACCCCCTCGTCTTGAGCTCTTTCTCTTTTAAATTACTTGAAGCGTCTTGTCTGCCAATCTCTGCAGCTGGGAATACCATGTTCAAGACACACCCTAACAAAGCGTTGAAATTGCATTGCCAGGTCATAGTCTTCACGACGCTCGATCAAAATCTTTTTCTTAAATAGCACGTCATTGTCGGTCTCCGTTAAATTAACGAGCCACATCAGATCGATGATCTTTATCAGCTCAGTCTTTAAACCTTTATCCAACACAGTAACGGCATCGCCAGTCTTGTTGTCGTAGTACCAGCGGTTGAAAGATAACCACGTATGTTAATTCATCATCTTCACCGGCACACGCTTCATGGTCTTTGGCAGCTTTACTTTAAGAACCAACTTCTTCCAACCTGTCCTTAGATCGACCTCATCGATACGCTTATGGATTGGAATTTGTGGCTTAAAAAATTTAAAATCGTGGTTCACCTCAAACAGCAAGTGTTGGTGAAACCAACTTGCATGGTGATTCCAACCACGATTAATAAATGGACGATACGCCAGAATACGTACGTCCCATCTCGGTAATGAGAGAACATTAGACATCCTTTCGTAGTACTGGACGCCCTTCTCCTATTTGATAATACATACTTTTAAATCAGAATCATAAAGCCAAAAAATAATATCACCTTGAACTTTCGACACGGCCTTGAACGTAGTCTTTTGGTTGGCTTTGGCGCGTGCGATGGCTTCTTGCAATTCTTTATCAACGTACCTGTACACATTTATAATCTTACCAACCCTCTTGTCTTGATGAGCAAACCAACTATGAATATCAGCCATGGACGGATCGGACCTTGAATCAAATCTCGTATCAACGACATTCTTTCCCTTGGAAGTCTTCTCTAGATGATCTTCTACTTCTTTAGTAAATATTGGAGCACCCTGATCAACGTTGATGTGTTGAAATAGATCAGGATATTCCTCAACAGTCACATCCTCAATCACCACCTCCTCGTCCTCATTAATAAATGTCGTATTCATCTCAACAGTTGGATCATTTAGGATTTATTCATCATTCATAACATCAACATCCTCCTCAGCCTCTAACACGGTCAATTCGTCATCATTCAGACCAAGCAGAATAGCAATATGCTCTCGTGTTAGTGACTTCTCAACAAATTGTCCAACCTCAATCTCATTCGCATTCATAATGCTTCTCACCATCCCCTTTTCATCAACAAAAATAACAGTATCGGCCTCAATCATCTCAATCGGTTTGGCAGCCGAATAATCATGATAAGTAACAATCTGCTTCCCTGAATCGTCAGCAGCACTTGTACCCGCACCAGAGGACGAGTCGTGAGCTTGTTGCGGCTCACTTCCTCCAGCACCCGACGCATCTGGATCTTCGTCATCATTCTTGAGTTTCTTTAATTAATATTGCATGTAATTTGCAAGGTGAGATCTTCTTGTTCTTTTAGTTTCACCCTCTGAGACTCAAAAATCTCAAGGAGGGCTTTCGTCTCCTTTTGACAGAATGAGACATTACTTAACAGCCTTTTCTAGTTTTCCATCATGCGTTCTTGATTCATTCGATCAGCCGACATTTGATTTTCATACAAATTAAGGAGACTCAACACCATACCCATTTGCTGATCATGAGTCATAGAATTGAACGAAGCAGGGACAGGTTGAACAGGACCTTAAGGTCGGTTGAGCCTCAAAAATGAAAAATCGATTGGTTGTGGAGGCATCATCATCGGTGTAGGTGAAACCACCGAAGTAGCAGTAGAAGGTCTTGGTGAAGAAGATAAAACAGTTTGAGGAATCAAACCAAGCCTTGGATCTGTTGTAAGTGTGGTCGTCAAAGTAAGTTCTGGTGTGCTAAGAGTAAGCGGCACCGCCGGACGTTGAGGTGTGACCGACCTTGAAGTTTGAACTCCAAATGAGATGCCAGCTCCGGCAGATACTCGACGCTTCGATGAACCTTCTTTCACCAACTCCTTTCCTTTCTGTTTATGATGAGCAGCTATAGCACCAGCTAAAGCAGCATCAACCTCAACAAGTTGCAAAGCAGGAACATCACCAATAACATTACCAGCACCACCATTTCCACCATTACCACCATCACCACCACCATTACCACCAGCATCATCATCATCACCATTATCATCATCACCCTCGTTCCCACCTTCTCCTTCCTGACGCTCGGAATCCGAATCATTGTGGATCAAACGATCATTGTCAGGACATACATAATCTGGATTCACCAGATGACCAATCAGTCGCTTGAATCTAGGAGGAGGAGATTGACGATACGACTTCATCCTTCGCATGGTATTTGCCTTCAGGTTGTCTAAAATAAACTTATCATTCTCATCATTCGGGGCGAGCACTAAATCCCTGATTGCATCGTGAACAAACAGTTGGATGAAACGCGGATACATCAAGAACTTAACGCGTCGTTTCCCAACAATACAATTTTCTTTAAGGTGATCGAATATCATTTCAGAAAAATTGTAAGGCTTATTCAAAACAAGTGCAACAAATGCCTATTGTAGCATGATGCAGCATTCATCAAACCCATCCTTTCGTCCACCAAGGCAGTGAATTAGAACATGAAGCAAATACTTGTATTGAGGACACAAGTATGGCTTGTTATACATAGATGCATCAATATTACCAGCATAAAATAAATGTCCAAATAATCCCTTGATCAGCTCTTTGTGGTATTCGCTCGGATCATCAATAGTGACATCGAATCATAATACCCTTCGAACGGTTCAACAAATATGACAACTGGCCTATTATTAACCTCGGCAGCAATCTGGTTCTCGGTCTTCACATATTGAGCAGTGTTCCAAAATTGTCGAACAATGTTGAACCTAATGTCAGGATTAGCAGTGACAGCGTAGTGGATACGAGAATGGCGTATAAATGCCAGCATAGCTCCAAAGACATCCTCATCAGGAAAATTTGTGTTACAAAGGCACAAACGTTATGCCGTGTGTCATACGGGAGCAAAGGAACGTCCTGAGCTTGTTGATCTTGTGGTGCATCGACAGGAGGATCTGAGCTACGTTATCCGCCATTGAACTGTATAAATAAATCCAAAGATTAGTGATACTAATAAATAATAATATTCATATAATTAATCAATAAATAAAATTTTATATATAAAACTTCTAAAGTTTTAAAAATAATTAACCATGTCATTTGTTAGAAACATGCTGATTCGTTAACTTAGTATAAAGAATCATTTGTTTCGCTATCAAGTAAATTAGTAACGAAAGAGAACTAGCGAATTACTATGAAAATGGTAACAAACTTATATCTAGTTCGTTATAAATAATGAATTCAAATCTGATTCGTTAAGAAAAATGATTCGCTGTTCTGATTCTTTTGAATTACTTAACGAATTGGACACGAATTAGTTCCAATTCTTTAAGCATAACGAATGACCAAAATAAGCTTAATCTTTGACTTAATAAATCAACATCAAAATTAACTAAGAACTTCAAAAGTCAAGTATGCAATCGGAAATTCGATACCCCTATAATCATCAATCGGAAATTCGATACCCCTATAATCTCGGAAACACATTCCGATTACAATGGTATCAAAATGGTGATACACAACATGGTATTAAGCATATAGATTAAGGTTTATATAAACCTCAAAGACACGGTAACTAAATTTCATAATTACCCTAGCAAATCGTTGTTATAATTGACGAAAATCACAAAGGTATGATCGTTTATACCTTAGGAACTCGGAGATAAAATCAAAACAAAGAAATTCGAAGGTTGATAAATTAGTGAAAATTTTGGCAGAGTAACAGTACAAAAGGAAGAAGAAGAAGAAGATGAATAGTGGGGTGGTTCGTATGCACGCCGTCCTATATAATTTGACATTGCACGATTCCCAATGTACGAATCAACCAATTTGTTTCAGTTTTGAACTAACGAATCACCTGATTCGTTAGATTAATTTAACACGTGGCTTAGCGAAATAGACTAAATTCGTTAATTTTGAAACATAAGATTAACGAATTAGCCTTAATTCGTGTCTAGTTCGTTAAATATGCATAACGAATTGAATGTCATTCGTTACAGAGTGCGGAAGCGAATTAGGGTAACGAATTAGAATGTAATTCGTTAAATTGACCTCATTCGTTATTCATAATTAATGAAGTATCTTTTATTTAATTTTAAATGAATTAATTTGATGAACTAAATCAAATAAATAATATATTAATTTAAATAAAAATTAAATAATTTAAATAAATCACCGAGTACCCATATCTCGTTGATCGAATACCTTAACGTGTTTTTCGTTTGAAAACACACTTAACTTAAATATAAATAAATAATATGTTAAAATAAAAGAAAATCTTTTTGGAAATTTGAATATTTGTTAAAACAAAATATTTACCAGAAAATTATCTGAAAATTAAACTATAAAAAATAGTCTTAGTCCCGGTGCTGATCGATACGAGATCCGCACGAGGTCTAGGAGTGCGGAATCCTCCTAGACTCGTATATGGTGTATAGACGAAGAACACAAACACGTACACGATCAAATACACAAACAAATACAAGAATGGATAATCAAATCTGCAGATTCATATAATAATAAAACACGTTACATACCGTAACATAAACAGAAACACGACTGACCCGAGGTGAGCTCTACCTCGGGTGGTCTCACACGACTCTCACTCTCTTGCTCTCTCTTGACACTCAAACTGTAACACACACTCTCTGAATTACTGGATTCACTCTGCATAACCTAACACGACACATGTATATATAGACAATCTTCACGGGCTTGGGCTTCAGTAGGCGAAGTTGTTCATAACTTCGCCTAGGGCGAAGTTGTGATAACTTCGCCTAAGGCAGAAGTTGTTACAACTTCGCCGTTGGCGAAGTTGTTATAACTTCGCCTAGGCGAAGTTGTGCTAACTTCGCCTGTGACGATCCGCTGGTCAGAATTGCATAGCGACGGTCACAGAATGCACCAACAGTCTCCCCTTTGACCGTTGCTCTCAATTCTAACAAACACGAAAGATCATCTGTTACAAAACATGCACTAACAGACTCCCTCTTAACTGATGATCTTCTGTTTTGTTCATCAACCAGCCGTGTCTGAATCTGTCCTGTAGCTTCACAAATCTACCAATCACCCAGCGTCTTCCATATCAGATCTCCCCTTCAGTGTAAGCTTCTCCGACTATAACGATTGAGGTCTTTGAAATGCATGCATCCTCGTGCCAATAGATCATCTCAACCAATCACGTGAGTCCATCTGACTTCACCAACACATGAAGTTGGGCTTCCTCCACAACTTCACCAACTCGTCGGCATACGATAAGGTTTAATCTTCAACTACTCAACATCAGGTGATCAATTTCATCACAAAACCACCTTGACAGAATCTAACACATGACCATTAATTAATCCGAAGCATCTTCAATCACCAGGGATAACAATCAAGAACATAGAGACTTTAATTCCCGGTTAAATCCAACTTGTTCCAGAATCTTCACTCGTATAAATAAGCATCACGTTTCAGGATCCAATTCTCGAACGCCTTGAAAATAACATAAATAATATGCTCTGACCGCAATCCAGTAATGACGAAAACCTTCAGTTCAATTTGACTTTCTTCGGTTGGTCAACCACGAACAACAACAATTTCATTGCCCACAAACACCCGAATATGTGTCAATATCCAGTTTCAAACAATATCCCATTCACAACCTCAACTCCAAATCCAGAGTTGACACGTATTTGTTCACACGTAAGACCAAGAGATAACAAGATCACTCGTTGACGGAACAACATCTTTGGTCTCACAATAATCGTGTACACCCGGCCATACAGACGAAAACTCCAAACAATAATTTTTTTTTTTTTTTTTTTTTTTTTTTTTTTTTTTTAACTTCACCTGGCCATAACTTCGCCTGGCCATAACTTCGCCTGTTCATAACTTCACCTGTTCATAACTTCGCCTGGCCATAACTTCGCCTGGCCATAACTTCGCCTAAACCCTAAAATTTAAGCGACAACTTCGCCTGAACCCAATAACTTCGCCTGCGGCGGCTGTTCGGCCGAAAACGCACAGAAACGTGCCAGAAACACCAAAAACGCAGATCTCGAACCATAGCGTAAGAGCCTAAGGCTCTGATACCACTTCTTAGTCCCGGTGCTGATCGATACGAGATCCGCACGAGGTCTAGGAGTGCGGAATCCTCCTAGACTCGTATATGGTGTATAGACGAAGAACACAAACACGTACACGATCAAATACACAAACAAATACAAGAATGGATAATCAAATCTGCAGATTCATATAATAATAAAACACGTTACATACCGTAACATAAACAGAAACACGACTGACCCGAGGTGAGCTCTACCTCGGGTCGTCTCACACGACTCTCACTCTCTTGCTCTCTCTTGACACTCAAACTGTAACACACACTCTCTGAATTACTGGATTCACTCTGCATAACCTAACACGACACATGTATATATAGACAATCTTCACGGGCTTGGGCTTCAGTAGGCGAAGTTGTTCATAACTTCGCCTAGGGCGAAGTTGTGATAACTTCGCCTAAGGCAGAAGTTGTTACAACTTCGCCGTTGGCGAAGTTGTTATAACTTCGCCTAGGCGAAGTTGTGCTAACTTCGCCTGTGACGATCCGCTGGTCAGAATTGCATAGCGACGGTCACAGAATGCACCAACAAATAGGAAAATATTTTTTTGTTTTTGTATGATTTTTCAAAAGCATTACATATTTTTGGTTTTTTGTCGAGTTTGAGCAGAGAATCATATTGACCAAGTTGCCCTTCCATCACAGTTTTATATTTCAACGATATTGTGACTGGTGTTAAGTCGGTAATTGGTATTGTTGTCCACTTAAATCTAATAACAAACGTTCAAGTGTTTTTGTGATATGATTACCGATTCAATTAAAGCACAGAATATCAAAAATTATCAGCCTTTAATCTCGGTTCAAGCTTAATTTTATTTTTGCCATATCACCCCAAATTGACTTAAACCATTATATTATTGATCAAAATTTGAATTTTATTGAAATTTATGAGCAATGCATTGATTTTCTATTACTATGAGTGAATACGCATGAGTCCATCTGTCGGTTTATATACACTGTATCCCCTGTGGTCCGTTTCTTAATGGTATTGAGACGCACGCAAGGGAGGAACAATGTATGACTAACAGCGGATTTTGATCAAGTCAGTAATTTAGATTTGTACGAAGTACAGCAGTGATCAAGTTTAATGACTTTGGGTTTGTTCTAAAAGCGAGTGAGATATCCATGCATATGAACACCCAGATGATTAAGCCGCATAAAGACTCACAGTGTCCAGAGCCTCAATGCTTGTTATTTGCTTTATTTTATTTTTGGGTGATCAAACAAGTATAAGGCTTGAGTATGTTAGGTTATTACATTTCTGCCATCCTCACCGAGATTTTTGCTAGAGACTAACACCTCTTTCAGTTTGGCATTTCTTTATGTTTATATCACATACTTTACTCTAATAGTTTGTTTTAAAACCTATCAATGCACCAATGCAATTAAGCACATAGTCTTTTAAGCTTATTTCTTGCTGGATTTGGGGTCAAAGCAGTCAATGTACTATCATTTTCTCTTTTTTACTTCAAAAACTCAAAAATTTTGAGGAGCATAAAACAAAGTAAAATTAAAAACCCCAGTTACATTAAGTCTATAAATAAATGGCTAACCTATCAATTCACAAGTGAATAATAGGACCAAGACATGCAAGCATGCTTCACAAACTTAAATAACTGACACACTTTTCAGCGAGAAAATAAACTAAAATTCATAACGAACGCCCCAATTACTTTCCATTGTCAGGTGAATGGCTATCCTGAACATTTACAAGTAAATATCAGGACCAAACATATACAGGTACATGTCCTTCAAATATGAGTAATTGATATACTTTTCAGCGAACGTACGCCAAAATCTTTTTGGTTTTTCTCTATACATACTTAAAAACACAATCTTTTTGTCTTTTTCAATTTTCTTATCAGCATGAAAACTTCACATTCCTTTTGGGTTTTTCAGATTTTTCTTTACAAACAGAAAACACAATCTTTTTGACTTTTTCAAATTTTAAAATGTTTTTAGATTTTCAAAATATTTTAAAGGAAAACATTAATGAAAAGAATTCACAATATTTTTGTTTTTGTTTTTTTCAAAATTTTCAAGTGTTTTTGAATTTTAGAATTTTTAATGTTTTTGGGTTTTTATCTATACAAACGAAAAGCACAGTATTTTTGTATTTTCTAGTTTTTCACCCCCTAAAACCTAAAACCAAAAAAAAATTTAAAATAAAGTTAACAGAAAAGAAAGATAGTTATCCTTGTTTCAGGATATCAGTAAAGGTCTTCAATCCATTTAAACCAAGCAAAAATTAAAAACGCGTTTTATCAAAAGCTTTGGTAAATAGATCGGCTTTATGAAAATCAGTATCTACTTTCTCAAGGTCAATTAATTTCTTTTCAAAGCAATCCCGTATAAAATGATATCGAATTTCGATATGTTTTATTTTAGAATGTTGTACGGGATTCTTTGTGATAGATATGGCAGCAGAGTTATCAATCAAAATAGGAGTAGTTAGAAACTTCAAACCGTAGTCGCGCAGATGTTGTTGAATCCACAAAACCTAGGAATAACAACTCGAGGCTGCAACATATTCTGCCTCAGCGGTCGAAGTAGAGACCATCGTATGCTTCTTACACTGCCAGGAAACAATCCAGTTTCCTAAGAATTGACACCCTGCCTTGGTTGATTTGAAGTTGATCTTGCAACCTCCATAGTCCGAGTCTGAAAAGGCAGTAAGCGCAAAGTTATCGTCCTTGGGGTACCATAACCCGATGTCTAGATTTCCCCTCAGATACTGAAGAATTCGCTTAACCGCAACTAGGTGAGTCACTCGTGGACTTGCTTGAAACCTAGCACAAAGACAAACAGCAAACATAATGTCGAGGCGTGAAGCCATTAGATACATTAAAGATCCGATTATAGCTCGATAGGGGGTAGGATCAATGGTATCCTCCAATTCATCCGGTGATAAATTGTGACCCACGGGGAGAGGAGTTGAAGGGATTTTTCCGGAAGATATCTTGAATCGGCTCAAGACATCGTTCACATACTTAGTCTGATGAATAAAGATTCCTTTTGCAGACTGGTGAGCTTGCAACCCTAAAAATAAATTCATCGTTATATTCATTCCCTTTAACATAAAACCCTAGCAGATGATGGCTTAGAACTAGCAGTTTCTGGTTTAACAGGTTTAGATTTTTCAGAAATCACAGGTTCTTTCATAATCACATCTTCTTCTCTTTTAGCAAAAGGATTTGCTTTATAGTCATTATGAAAAGGTGGTGGAATTTCAACAAAACCTATACCTTTCTTTGATTCTTTTTGCTTACTTAACACTTCGATTATTTCGTTTAGCAAAAAGGAAGTGTTTCGAAATTTTACAAACTTGTTCTTTAACTCAAGAACCTCATTCTCAGGCTCGGTTATCTTTGAACGATGTTTCAAGATTTCTTGAAACTTTTGATCATTAATCGTCATTCTCTCACTAAACTATCATTGTGATTTTATAAAGACTCTAACTTAGGTTTGTTAGTCTCACACTCAACACAAGTTACTTTAGTAGATGAAGTAGCAGAAATATAATGACAAACCTCATTGATCTTAGCCATGCAAGCAAACGTGGTTGGAATATTAACACATGAATCATCAGAGTCGGATTCAGTGTCATTGTCATTATCAGAAAATAGCTCACTTTCGCTTGCATCTTGAAAAACCTTATTTGTCTTGAACATAGCTAAATTGGCTTGATTTTCATTACACAGCAACCGTTGTGACCAATCTGTTCCATCAGCCAACATTGCTTGTGACCCAGACGTAGATGGTTTCTTTTCAGTATCATTACCTCGTGATGTAGAAGAACTTTGGTTTTGACCACGAGGACCAGTATACTCCTTTTTCGGCTTGTCACATTCTTTTGCGAAATGACCGAACTCTTGGCAATTGTAACATTTCACCTTTAACTTGTTAAATCCCAATTTCTTGTTCAAAGCAGGAAGATCTTTGCCGGTCCTTTGCATGTATCTCTTAGCCTTACGAACAATCATAGCCATGTTCCATTTTCTAAGTCATCCGAATAAATTTGATCGTAATCTTCATAATTCAGATCGCTTGTAGCTATATTACTACTCACCGAATTCTCATATGAAGACATGAAGGCTGTCAAGAAAGCAAAGTTTTGTTCAGCTTCCTTCATGTTGACGTTTGGTGGTGATGAGAATTGGTTTGTGGTGGATGAATTTCCAGATCCTCCAGAAGAACTTGAAACATTTGGTGATCCTGAATTTCCATCAGTGAAGAAACATGCTCGTGGATCACTATAAATAGTTGTCGCATTCTCACTTGCAGTTTATGTAAGAAATGCGATGATTGGTGAAATTGTTGAACTTAAAGGCATGCTACCACTATTAAAGGTAGGATCTTGACTATCCTTTGAAGAATTTTAACATTTAAGATCGTATTCTCTTGCTTCGATCTTTTGCATAAATTCGGATGCAGTCAAATCTTCATTATCGAAGTAATTATTTTCCTTCAAAACCATTAAAAACGTAGAGTAAGAACTCGATAGTGCACTCTTGATAGTATCAATCTTATCCACCTCAGAAGTCTCCAAATTCATTTTATCCAACTCAACTATCAAATGATTAAACCTTGTAGTCATCTCTTCTACAGTCTCACCCTTTAATAAATTAAAGTTTCTGAATTGAAACTTCAGCATAAATTTTTTGCTTTCAGCGGTGTTACCCATACTTCTCATACGAATGTGTTGGAATAAGGAAGCACAAATATTTATGCTACCAACTTGATGAAAAATATTTTCAGGTAAAGCCATGGTAAGAGTAGAGTAGGCTTTTGTCTCAATCTCTAAGGCTTTCTTCTCTTCTTGAGAGTATTGAGAGATAGCTTTAGGTGTATAAACAATAGTCTCATCTCCAATCATAGGCACAGTATAAACTTCATCCAAACAATACGAGCAGTCAGGATGAACAGAACCCAAATGAGAATGGAAACGGGGTTCCCATTTAGCAAAATCGCTAAATTTCATTAATCTTGGACATTTCGAATGTGAACCTATCTCGGTATCAAGTTGCAACATTTGTTGCATTAGCATGTTTTGTGAGGCCAAAGCATACATACCAGCCATGTTGCAAAATGACAATGTTCTCAAACTCCAAGGATTAAAAGTTAAAATATTATATTAACGAAATGTGAACAGTAGAGTTAACGAACTGTAATCAATGAATAATGAATCACAACTTTAACGAATTAATAGTTGTGTAGGTAACGAATCAGAAATAATTAACGAATCTGAAAGATGTTAACGAATCAGGAAGATCAGTAATGGATTGGTCCTCGAATTAAGTCAAGTAACAAATTAGTTTGACTCAATAAGTCAACGAATCAAACTAACGAATCTGATTTCAGAAACAACGAATCAGATGGTTTTCTTTAACGAATCACTAAGAGTAAACTTAGAGAATCGGAAGATTTTCATTAACGAATCAGCTATAATTGATTAACGAATCAACTAATAGCGAATCAGGTTGTTACAACGGTTCGTAACAGACTCTGACAACTTATTCTACGTGGAAAAATTTGTTATAATAACAGTTAACGAGATAAGACACGTGTCACACGAATTGGTTGACACGAAATAGAAATTGTAACGAACTGGTTCACGAATTAGCTAAAATGATTTAACGAATCAGGTAGCGAATTGATGAACAGTGCTTAACGAACTAACAAAGGTTTAACGAATCTTCAAATATCAATGAAGATCTTCAAATATTCATCCTTAGTTTCAAGAAATCTGGAAAAGTAAGAACATCAAAATCAATACTTAAATTTGTAATACACACTCTTCAGTACACCAAATCGTTCAAGAAACCACTCGAATTACTCGGAAACACAACGCGAACACAATTCAATCCATCTCGTAACTCAATTAACCTTAAGCGTAACCAATTTTGACCAAAATCAAACCTCTTTTTTCGACCAACAACAGGTCCAAATGCACTCAAATCAAAACCAATCCAACTACCAATTCCTTCCAACCAAACCTTACCAAATCCGTATCTTAACCATTCAAACTCAATTTGATCCAAACTTAAACCGTAACAAACATGAACCAAAATAACAATTCAACAGTCCTTTAATAACGATTAACCACACGAATCAAGAGCAATCGAACAAACCTAGGCTCTGATACCACTTGTGACTACCAATTAATCACCAGAGGTCAGATCTGATATATATAAGATAATAACTATACGGATCTAGTTCATAATGCTATTAGTCATATGTTAATGTTATATATTAGTATTGATTATGTGTGTGTATGTATATGTATATATATATGTATGTATTAATATTAATATGAAGATTGAGAGAAACGAATTGGGCAGGGTTTCGATATACTTTTAACTCATTGATTAAGTTAACAGTGGAATAACACCACTATATATAGAAGACGGATCTGGTTCGTTAACATTCCATAAGGAACCAGACACCGCCTTCGTTACAATACATATAACGAAATAAACCTTAATGAATCACCCCCTGATTCGTTAAATTTAACGAATCAGGAGGGATCTTAACTTAAGTCTAGTTCGTTAAACATCCTTAACGAACTAGACGACTCCTTTAACGAACTAACTTAATAACTTAATGTTTATTACATAAGTAAAACGATAAATACATTAACGATAAATAAAAATACTCGAGACACAAAACCGTGTAGTAACAATTGATTTATTCAAAAAGCGAGTCTGGTCAATGCAGAGCATCTAAGTAAAGTATTGGAGACACTGAAGAAAGAAAAGTTGCACGCTAAGTTTTCGAAATGCGTGTTGTGGTGCGAGAAGTGCAATTTCTAGGTCACGTGATTAATCCTAAAGGGATTTCAGTGGACCCAGCTAAAATAGGGGCGATAACGAATTGGAAGACTCTGTAGAATCCGACTGATATACGAAGCTTCTTAGGGTTAGGTGGCTACTATAGGAGATTCATCGAACGTTTCTCCAAGATAGCCGCCCCATTGACCAGCATGACCCAAAGTCGATAGTATTCAGTGGGTTAAGTTTCAAGAAGAAGCTTTTGAGGAACTAAAGAAAAGACTCACGCAAGCTCTAATTCTTGCTTTGCCCGATGGTGACGAGGATTTGGTTGTTTGTACCTATGCTTCGCATCGTGTGTTAGGTTGAGTGTTGATGCAACGAGGGAAAGTGATAGCTTACGCGTATAGATAGTTTAAAGTCCATGAGAGTACATATCCAACACATGATTTAGAGCTAGCAGTAGTAGGGCGTGCTCTTAAGATGTGGAGGCATTATCTGTATGGTACTAAGTGTACCATTTATATACAGATCATAAAAATTTAAAGTACTTCTCCAAGAAGAAGGAACTGAACATGAGAGAGAGAAGGTGGTTAGAGTTGATAAAGGATTAAGAGTGTAACATTAAGTATTACCCTGGTAAAGCTAATGTGGTCACTGACACGCTAAGCCGTAAGATTGAGGAAGTCCTTGCAAAAGTGAAGTCATACCAATTGATTATGAACTCAAGTCTTTTTGAAGAAATCATCAAAGTATAGTCAGAGGTGCTGGTAAATGAAGGGCTAGTGAAGAAAGAAAGGATTTTCAGTCAGCAAGACGAGTTGACGGAAAACACTCATGGTGTTATGACTAGGTTTGACCGTATGTGGATCCCACGTCACGGAGATCTTAGAGGTTGAATCTTAGACGAAGCTCATAAGTCAAGGTATTCAATTCATCTAGGAACTACTAAGATGTACCAGGATTTGAAAAGAGATTACTGGTGGCCGGGAGTGAAAAATGATGTGGTGGATTATGTTAGTAAGTGCTTAACTTGTTTACAAGTCAAAGCTGAACATCAGAAGCCTTATGGGAAGATGCACTATTTGGAGATACCTGAATGGAAATGGGAACACATCACCATGGATTTCATAACTAAGCTACCTCGTACAGCTAAGCATCATGATACCTGTAGGTTCCCAGCAGGATCTACACGGAAATATCTCGTATTACGTAGGTGCGGAATCCCTACGTAAGACGATACGAGTGTTAGACGCGATATACGTTAAACCCAAGTACAAAGACACGTTACAGTACCCAATAGACACGTTGTATTGCAACTCCATTAACACGTGATAGCCAAATCTCAATTACACGTACTGAACCACACTCTTCAAAACAAGCCGTAGCCTAAACATATATACCCTTCGACAACTTCGCCTAACATGCTAGGCGAAGTTGTCAATAACTTTGCTTGTTCCACAAGTTTGCTTATAACAGGCGAACTTGTGAGACAACTTAAATAAAACAAAACAAAACCAACTAACACGATTACAGACACTAGATACTGAACTACTGACATCATGTACCAACAGACTCCCCCTTGGCAGTAGCTTCATATCTCTAACTTCAATCACGTGTCTTGTAACCCCAAAACTCGAGTCACCCGTCTTCAAGCATGAACTCCTTCTCTGACACAAATAGAAACTACTCTCTGATAATTCTTGCCTTCTTCTTTCCATGCCAGAATATAGAATATCTTTTTCTCGTTCAGCACCTGCAAGTCAGCTTGAGACAAATTCACCAAGTGCATTGGATCATACACTCTCAGCAACTCTTGTTCATCTTCATCCTCCATCACCGCTTCAGCTGTTTCACTATCAACATACCACCATTTCAGATTCTTTAAGACATCCTTGGGCATTTGTTTCATCGGCACTTCTTTTAAACACCGGATCGGCTTATACTTCATTATCATCCAAGGTTTGCCATTAGCTCTCATACCTCTGTCTTTATCTTCAACGAGCTTTCCTTTCTGCGGGTTTAATAACTCGAACTTTTTTACTTTTATACTTTCTTTCCAAACGATCTTCCCAATAATCCTAGCCATATTATCATCACTCCTGTTTATCAACCCCAACTTGGCTAAGTCCTTCACCTCACACTCCGGCAAGGTATTAAACGATCTCAACAATCTCTTGAAATACTGAACTCCGTCAAAACGTTTAATCACAAACAGCCTCAACTGCTCATCGTATAACCAGCATATAATCCCCTTCTTCGATTCAGCATACCCTTTGATGTTGTAACTCTTCTTAAACATAGTTGGGACCGCTGGTTTCTTTATCTTTACAAACCATTTAGTATAGCATTCTTTCCATCTTGGCTGCTCTTCCCATTCAGTCTCCTCGCTTTCCGTATCTTGACCCAAATTTGACTTATCAGCTTCTGGAATTTCATGCTTAATGTTATCCTCCACAATCTCTCCCTCTTCAACCTCACTGTCAATCACAATCTCAACCCCTATCTTCTCAATCTCTTCAATCGGTAACACATCGTCGTCACCTTCAATATCAACATCCACCATCTCCTCATCATCCACTACCACCACGTCATCACCCCCCGATTCACCAGTTGCACTAGTAAACTCCCCCTGAGATGTGGAAGTCCTAAGATCTTATTCAGTTCTTGGCAACTCACCACCTGCACCTTTCGATGCATTGGGATCATCGTCTCGATCATACCTCTTCTTCGTCCTTAACTCGTTGCCTTTGCAGCTCGTCTCCCCCTGAGATGCCAAGAACTGTTTCAAGGCATCAAAAAGTTTACCGTGATCAATCAGGAGGGACGACTGAATCTGATTCTCTGCAACAAGGCGCTGAATAGCGTGAGTCTGGATCAGATTTATTCTCGACTGTTCCGCCACGACCCTTTCAAGAGCTGCTATTCTGTCCGAGTCAGATAAGGTTGCATCAAAATCAAAACACATGTGAGAGGTGTCTTTAGCATACGGTGAAGGGATTCCCAAAGTAGCCGGAACATCAGAAACAGGTTGAAATGTAACCGCAGGTGGTATTGTAACAGATAACCCTGCGGTGGCAACCAGCGTCGACTCAACGAATCTTGCAACAACCTCCGATGGAGTAAGTGTAGGAGGTGACAAGGAAACAATTTCCGGAGTCGAAAGCTGAAATGTGGTAGGTGGAATGCCAAAAGAGGATGATGTTGTCAACACGGGGGCATCTGAGGTGATCGGTCCTGTCACAGACAACGATGCAGGAACCATAGTCATTCCAGATAAGGCAGGTGGAGAGAAACGAATCACCCTCGAGCTTTCACCAGCTCCCGATCCTTCACCCGTTCTTGCCCTTTTAGATCTACGAATCAACCGACCCAACTCCTCCTCAAAATCAGAATCACTGTCATCAGTATCTTTCTTTCTTTTTCCATAAATCCTCTCTTGAGCGACCAGTATCTGTCTTGCTTTAGCAACCTCATCAGCTGAGGAGTCAGAATCGGTTCTTTCAGAATCAGCTACCGACGTAGCTACCAACGGCACATCCATACTAGAAACCTGTGCAACTGAAACCTGAACCTCTTCCTCAGGATCGACTCGTTCCATATCAAAAATTCCTTGGCCACCAAAAGCAGCTTCAAGGTCTACGTATTCCTCCGGTGCCACAACAGGAGCAGCAGGTAGTGTTTGCTGTACCACAGGTGGTGGTTGAGAAACAGCAGCCTGTTGCGGTGCCGGATCCCGAAACTCGTCTCCACAAGGAGCAACATACGTTGGGTTTATCAAATACCCAAATAGCGGAGTATGTCGTCGACGAAGCTCTGGTTTACTTCTAGCACTCGACGCTCTGCACTGTGCAAAAATTCTCTTGCTGACACTCTCCACATAACGAATCGGACGGCGCTGAGGTAGCGTAGGAGCTACATGATTCAAGATCATTTGTAAAAATCTTGGATACATCAAGAATCTTTCACGAGCTACTGCACGTCTCTGACGGTCTATTTCATAGAACACCATCTGACTGAAGCTGTAACGTTTGTTGTAAGTCAGTGCTGTCATTGCCGACTGCATCGTCGCACCCATCCCGTCCGTACCAGCCTTTCTACCCGACATGCACACGATCATCACGTGCATGAGAAAGCGCCATTGATCCAACAAAAATCCCTTGCGCCTCTGAGTGTCACCCAATGGACCAGAATAGCCCATTCTTAAAAATGCACCATCTCCGAATGGAGCAACAATGTTCGTAGGGTCATCTCTCGTTTCGTTCCCAAACTGCAAAGCGACCCTTATTTGTTCCGATGAGAACTGCACCACCTGATTGTTAACGGTGGCGCGCATTACTGGGGGTTCGACTCTACAATTGTATTCAACCGTCTGCCAGAAGTCTTCTATGTTTGGCAGAGAAATGGGCAGAGTTGTAGTAATCGCATGGAAGATACGCGAGCGAATCAGAAAAGTGATGATCTCGCGATAATCATCAACACCGCTAGCATCCGGGACCAGTGTTACGTACATATTGTGCCCCGGAAAGAATTGGCGGTTGTTATGACCACCTTCGTCACCACCAGCACCACCGGCGCCTGCTACAGCTGCCATATCTGCACCACAAACGGTCTAAGTTAGAGAACCGTCAAGGCAGATCGTAACTTCGCTTATTACCATGAGCGAAGTTAAGATAAACATTGGTGTGCGAGCGAAGTTAGACATAGGACGAAGTTGAGCACAACTACGCCTATACAATAACTTCGCCTGACAACAGGCGAAGTTAAGCCTAAGGCGAAGTTAAGGATAACTTCGCCTAATCATAACTTCGCCCCTTGAACAACTTCTCCCCTGATTAATTAAAATTTAAAGTAACAGGCGAAGTTAAGCCTTAGGCGAAGTTGAGAACAACTTCGCCTAAACTATAACTTCGCCTGAACTAAAACGGCAAAGGTTTAGACGATCAAACGAGATGTCTTTTGGATAATTTGATGATTGTAGACACTAAAAAACATGTTTTTATGGAGATCTAGACGATCAAGTTGTTTACGAACACGTTAAAAACGAGTTTGACAAGCGGGTGTATAACGGTTAGCATGAACGAGGCCTTGAATCGGACCAAACGACCTCTGATTAACATGATCGACAAGAATTAAACGTAATATCGACCCTACACACCTTAAACACGGGTTTGAAACGAACAAGAATGAGGTTTGATTAGAGAAAATAAGTTCGCCGAGGTTGATGAGTGATAAGTTTGCCTGGGTTGAGAAAATGTGTAAACAGTTTACCAAGTTGACCTTTATATAGGATTAAATATGCACAAGCGAAGTTAAGGATAACTTCGCTTATCCATAACTTCGCCCTATAGCAACTTTGCTTAGCATTAAATTTACATAATAGACCCTCGTAATCTTGAACATTATGCAATGTCTTTTAATAACTTCCGTTAAAGATTTAAATGTTAAAATCAAAGAACCAAGTAACCAAGCTTTGAATCGTAAAATGAAATACGTAAAGTAAAATTAGAAATAAAGTATACGGGATCAAATTTCAGTCTTGACAGGGACAAGAATGTTTTTAGAAAAAATCCGAACCGGAATCATACTAATTGAGTGACTGTCACATAGATCCATGTTCAGTTGTATTATGACATAAGGAACAGGTTGTAAGCAGGTAAACAACTTAGAATGGTTTTCATCGCATATGTGATACGGATTAGGTTCAATTAAGCTCAAAATTTAGACGGACAACACTTCAGAGAAGTGATGTCTCCTATCTATTCTCAAAGCGTATTTGGCTTTCCCCAAGTCACCCCGAGTTGACCTCGACCCGTAGTGTCTGATTAACTTGTAAACACATCTTGATCTTTTAGAGTCTTCGTCCTGTTCTCGTTCTTGCCTCTTGATTGATAAGTATTACATAATAGACTTCAGAAGGCTTAATTTTTTTTTTTACTCAATAACGATTTACATAGCCTCACACAGTAGACTACTGCAAGTCCCGAATCTGGATCACTGCAGTTTCTTGACACACTATCTTCTCGGGAATCAGAACAGTCACGGGCTCGTGTATGACTGGGTAATCACTTTTCTGCCTATCATTCGGAAAGATGTAAATGGAGACATACACAACTCTTAATGAGTTTTCCCTTTAAATCGAGAAGATTTAGTTAGTATCACATAAACTTTTACTTACCATAAAAAAACTACCATAATATACAATGACTGTTCTAGAGTCTTTTAGGCCTAATAACTTCACTAGTTAAGCACACAGAATTAGCTTGTCTATCACTTTCCACAGTTGGATCAATTTTCTTAGAAACATTGTATTGAAACTTCTTACGAAGGTATAGACTTGAAAAATTATATCATCTCCCTAAAAAATTTAAATTTTATCTCCCCGATCAAGTCAAAATCATCAGGTAAACGGCTATCCTGAAGATCCAATGGATCAGCTGGACCGACCACATACGAATATGCGTCCTTTCAACTAAGTATGAATGACTATTTTTCAGCGACAGAATAAAAACACATCATAAACCGCCCCAGTCGCTTTCAGTCATCTGGTTAATGGCTATCCTCATAATCTACTGATAGAAGTGAGGACCAACCACATCCGAAGATATGTCCTTCAAACTGAAGCAACCGACATAATTTTAAGCGATAGTGAGGTCCTTTTTTTTTTAAGTAAAAGCGAAAAATACAGTTACTCGGGATTGATCATCCCATTATGCTCAACAAGGTTTTGAAAACGAGTTCTGTCAAACGCTTTAGTAAAGAGATCAGCGAAATTATCTAACGAATCAACCTTTTCGAGCACTATTAATTTCTTCTCAACACAATCCCGTATAAAATGATGACGAATGTCAATGTGTTTAGTTTTGCTATGTTTTACGGGATTGTTAGTTACTGAGATTGCAGCAGTTTTATTAATGCAAATAGGAGTTTGAGTGTAATTCAGACCGTAATCGCGCAATTGCTGTTGTATCCAAAGAACCTGGGAGCAGCAGTTTGATGCTGCCATGTATTCTGCTTCACAGGTAGAAATGGCTACAGAGGTCTGCTTCTTGCACTGCCACGAAACCAATCTTCCTCCCAGAAACTGACATCCACCGGTCGTCGACTTCCTGTTCTGATTGCAACCTCCATAGTCAGAATCTGTATAAGCGACCAAATCCATGTCTCCCCCTTTCGTGTACCACAATCCCATCTTAGGCTTACCTTTGAGATACTGCAGTATTCTCTTCACTCCCTTTATGTGAGATTCCTTTGGGCTTGCCTGAAATCGAGCACAGAGATAAACTGCAAACATAATGTCAGGTCCAGATGCAGTTAAATACATTAAAGAACCTATGATTACTCGATATTGGGTGGGGTCCACATCTGCGTCACTGTCTGAATCAGCACCCAGCTTGTGGTTGACGCAAACCGGAGTATCAAATGGAGTGCTGTCCTCCATCTTGAAGCGTTTGAGAACGTCTTGGACATATTTAGTTTGATGGATGAACATCCACTCCTTCTTCTGATCAACCTGCAATCCTAAAAGGAAAGTTAATTCACCCATTGCACTCATTTCAAACCTCCTTTTCATGACTTCCTCAAATTCCTGACACATGCCGACTTTTGAAGCAGCAAAGATGATGTCGTCCACGTAGACTTGAACTAGAGAAAGTCTCCCCCCTTTTTCTTGACAAACAGCGTGCTGTCGATCTTTCCTCTTTCGAACCCATTCTCAAGTAAGTAATCAGACAAGGTTGCGTACCAGGCACGATGGGCCTGATGTAGTCCATATAGCGCTTTACTTAACTTGTACACGTGATCAGGAAATTCTGGGTCAGGAAAACCTGGAGGCTGCTCAACATACACAACCTCAGCGACTTTACCGTTAAGAAACGCACTTTTCACATCTAACTGGAACACTTTCAACTAATTGTGTGCAGCAAATGCCAAAAACAAACGAATCGCTTCCAATCTTGACACAAGAGCAAACACTTCATTGTAGTTGATCCCTTCTAGCTGATTAAACCCTTTTATGACCAGCCTCGCCTTGTTCCTGATGATTATTCCTTTCTCATCTCTCATACATTTGAAAACCCATTTGGTGCCAATCGCATGCACATTCTTCGGTTTTGCAACCAATTTCCATACCTCCATCTTCTTGAACTGGGCTAACTCTTCTTGCATGGCTTCGACCCACGAGCTGTCTTTTAGAGCCATTTGATAGTTCTTTGGTTCAATTTGGCTGATGAAGCAGGTGTACAAGCACTCGTTAATGATATCTGTTTCTTTAATGCTTGCGTAAACATAGGTGTGCTCATTCAAGCTTCGTCTTGTTTGTACACCGTCAGACAGATCACCTATCACGTTCTCTAAAGGGTGATTTTTGTGAACTCCAGTAGTCGGAATCGAACTGACTTGCAGATTCTCTTCCATGTTCAAAGAGAGTTCATCAATGGGTGATTGTTGTTAAGAGTGAAAAGGGTTGTAAAATTCTTCTTCAGTAGAGGCGGCATGAGCATTAATGGCACTTGACGTGGAAGGTTGACTTTCATCGTATCGTGGACGTTGCACAATATTTTCCTCCTCATCATACAAAATCTGTGAAGCAATTTTCTCATCAACTTCTGCAAAATCCAAGTAAGGCATATTAAAGGATTTGAACAGTTTATCATAGTCAAAAGCTTCAGCGGGTCCCGTGCTGGGCATTGGTGGTTTGTAACTCGTTATGTCGGTGTTACATACCACTTCAACCTTGCTGTTCGATAAATTAAAGACTCTTCTGTTGGGTGTCCCAACAACATATCCGACTAAAATATCTTCGTCGGCTTTCTCACCAAATTTAGAGTTTGTCTTTAATATCGTACATGGCGACCCGAATGGTTCGAGACCATTCAGGTTTGGCTTTCGACCATGCATAAGTTCATAACAAGTTTTATATAGCCTTTTAACAGTTAAAACACGATTAAGGATATAACAGGCTGTGGCAACTGCTTCCGCCCAGAACACCACAGGAAGTTTAGCATCAGCCAGCATGGTTCTGGCTCCTTCAATTAGTGTCCTGTTCTTCCTCTCAGCCACCCCATTTTGTTGCGGAGAGTACAGGGCGATGTACTGGTGGTCTATCCCTTTCTGTAAGCAGAACATCTCTTTCTGGTAGTTTTTGAACTCTGTCCCATTGTCACTCCTGATGTATTTAACCTTTCTCCCCACGATATTCTCAACCTTGGTAATCAAGTTAATTACCAACTGAACCGTCTCATCATTTGTCTTCAGAAAGCATACCCAAGAGTATCGAGAGTAATCATAAGTTATTACCAAGCAGTATGATGTTCCACCTAGACTCTTTACATTCACGGGACCGAAGAGATCCATGTGAAGTAAGTCTAGGGTACTGACTATTGAATTAACCTTCTTGGTGTGATGAGGTTTTTTATGTTGCTTTCCCTTCTTGCACGATAAGCATTGGTCTTCAAAGTTGAAATTCTTCAATGGAACACCAAGCACCAGCCCATTCTTGACAATGTAGTTCATTTTTCGAAGATGTATATGCCCCATTCTTCGATGCCATAACTCAGACTCAGATTCAGTTGCCTTTGAAAGAAGACATGATTCTTCTGTTGTCATCTCAGTTGACCTCATATCCATGACGTATGTGTTCTTTTCTCTTGGAGCTTTCATCACCACCCATGCCTCTGATATCTTGAAACCAGGATACAGAACAATTGCCTCATTTTTAGAAAAGTGCACTGTGTACTCTTTGTCACAAATCTGAGATACGCTCAACAAATTATGCTTCAACTCCTCAACAAAATTCACCTTTTCAAATTTCATTTTTCCATTTGTTACGGTTCCAATACCAGTAATTCTTCCTCCGCTCTCTCCAGCGAAACTAACTCTTCCTCCTTGAACAGGTTTCCATTCATGTAACAAATTCTTGTTACCAGTCATGTGCCGGGAACAGCTACTATCCACAACCCACAGATTGTTTACAGTCCTGTTCAACTGTTCCTGCACGATTAAAGCAAAGGATTAAAATCTGGGGACCCAAGACCTATTGGTCTTGGGTCGATTAAATCTGTTAACTGGCATCCCATACCTTGTATGTTCAAAGTTAGTTTGAGAATGATTTCTGTAAGTTCTGTAAGGATACCTTCTTGAGAATTGACTATGAGGCCATCCAAACCTTAGTGGATTAACAGAATTAAATCTGTTTGATTGGTTGTTAACTGGGTAAAACTGAGATCGATTTCTTTGAGATCTTGGATTAGTCCAATGTCTGAACTTTGGTGAGTTCGCATTTTTACCAGTATAGTAATTACCATTCGTTTTATTTTCTGTTTTCGGATGCCTCATTCCTCTGAATTCTCTTTGATTTAGAGGGCAATTAGCAATTAGGTGTCCGATTTGATTGCATCTGAAACAACTCCTGTGTTCAACCTTCGTCTCAACAGTTGTTTCAGGTGTTGAGGTTGCATTACTATTCGTTTGTCTAACATATGGTGGGACAAACGGGTTTAGGGGAGAGTTCTTTTCAGTTAGCTTATATTCCTCCCCACGTTTTAGTAACACTACCTCTTCTTTTATCTCACAAGATTCGGATGTCTTATCCGAATTTGATGAAACAGAACTAGGGACAGAAATCTTAACATTCGAAACAGACTTACATGTTTCGCTTTTACTAACTTCGGTTTCTTTAATCGAAACTTTGACAGGAACTGTATTACTAATTTCAACATCAACAGATTTCTGATTACTAGGATCATACGTATAGTTATGGTTATATGGTGGTGGAACTTCAGAATATCCAATTCCCCCCTTTTTAACTGGGGAACGTTGAACACTTACGATGTGATCAAGCATTGCTGAGGAGTTTCTAAATTGTTCAATTTTTCTGTTTAATTCCACCACATTTTACCTGGTAATCAGCTATCTGTTTATCCCTGTCAGCAATTTGTTTGGTTTTTTCTTCTAACACTTCATAACTAAGATTAATTACTTGTATTTTTTCAGCTAGACTGGCTTTAAGACTTCTGATATCTTTTTCACTAGCTTTTATTTTTACCGAGTAACTGTTTTCTCTAGTTTTAGTGTAATGATGATCTTCTTTTAATGTTTTAAATTGAGCGTCTAAACTAACAAACTGATCAGTTATTGTTTTCAATTGTTCAAACAGATTTTCACATTGCATACAAGGTAGTTCAGAACTTACCTCAGAAAGCTGATCGTTCACTTCTGCCATGTAAGCTTGATTTTCCCCCGTCTCCCTCTCGCTTCCTCCAGTTTTAATGTTAACCAAATTTGCCTGTTCGAAGACTTCCTCAACCTGTAGATTCCAGTTATACCCACTATTGTGTCTAGATACCATAGCCTTATTCTCACTATCTCCCCCATTCTGTTGTGCAGGCCTGTTCTGGCTGCGTTCGACTCTCTCATTTGTACATTCCTTGGCAAAGTGACCATTTTGTTGACAGTTATAGCATCGAACCTTTGACTTGTCAAACCCTGGTCTATCACCAACGAACTTTCTACCCGTTTTCTTCATGATCCTTTTAACTCTTCTTACTATCATCGCCATCTGCCACTGCAGATCCATCTCTTCCAGATCATCAGCATAAATCTGATAATAGTCTTCATCCAAAGTTGCGGGATCGACTATTTTACCTTTGATGTAATTCTCATAAGATGCAATGAAAGATGCATAGAGGGCAAACTGCTGTTCAGCTGATTTAACACTCATGGGCATCTGTGAGTATTTGTTGGTTTGAGCATTTGATGAAAACTTACCAGTTGTGGCTTGAGGTTTTAAAGAATTATTTCCTGCAGCTACGAAACATACATCATCATCCATGTTGAGAGTCACATGACCATCATGAGTTGAGTTTGAGCTTGAGTCTCCCATTGAGTAGTAAGCAAATGATTCTGATCTTGAACTTGAACTTGAACTAACTTTTGCATCGTACATTCCCGGATCCTGAACCTGATCAGTTGATGTCTCTTTCCGAACCATGTTTAGTTCAAAAGTTCGTAACTTATTGACTGCTGTTTCCAAATCAATATCAGCAAACTCTTTATCTTCTCTCATCAAAACCGTGTACATTTCCCATTTCGGTGGAAGAGCATCAAGAAGTTTCTCTACTCTCTCCTATTCTTTGTATACAATGGAGTAATTGCTGAGTTCGGTCATCAAGTGATAATATCTTGTGATGATATCATCAAGTGATTCATTTTTCAAATATTTGAACACCGAGAATTGGGTTTTTAGTAGCTTAATTTTGGATGCACGTATCCCCACATTACCTTCATATCGACTTTCTAGCGCTTCCTATAGCTCTCTAGTGGATTTGTATTTCCTGAAGGTGTGAAGAATTTCTTGTGGAAGAGCCATGGTGATCGCCGCATGAGCTTTACTCTCTGCCTCATACATTTTCCTCTCCTCCTCATCCATCTTACTGTACTTCTTTATTTGATCACAACCCTCAAACAAGGCCGTTGGTGGAATGTATCCATCTTGTATGCACACCCACATCTTAGCATCTTGGTATTTAACATACTGCTCAAACCGATCTTTCCAAGCAACAAAATCGGTACCCTTAAGCATTTTCGGAGCCTTAGTAGCTGAACCTGCTTCCACCTCAATTTTCACCAGTTCCGTAATGTTTATAGAAGTCATCTTTGAAAATACGACTCGAAAACACAAAGAAACCCAAAAATAATATTTTATTATTCTGAACAGTGCCCAGTAGGCGAAGTTATGCTTAACTTCGCTTAAG
Organism: Bidens hawaiensis; assembly: GCF_021521415.1. NCBI lineage: Eukaryota > Viridiplantae > Streptophyta > Magnoliopsida > Asterales > Asteraceae > Bidens > Bidens hawaiensis. Next base: position 264,684 of record NW_027492418.1, on the reverse strand, counting down.
CTTAACTTCGCTGATACACAACTTCTCTAAACCTTAACTTCGTTTCTGGACAACTTCGCTTAATTCAAGCGAACTTGTGAGACAAGCGAAGTTAATGATAACTTCGCTTAAACTTATATCTTTGCCTAAACCCTACAAACAATGGCGGCAACTTCGCCTGATGAACACAAGGATTTTACAGGTTTAATTTGACGTAATGCGAGGTATGCGAAGGTGTAATGGGTTATATTTGATGGTGGGAGACGAGTAGGACACAAAAACTCGGTATTTCAACATAAACTCGTTCCGCGAATAGTCAAACGGAACGATTTCTAAACTCGTGTGATAATCCCGAACCACACAATCACGAGCAAATGCTCTGATACCAATTGTAGGTTCCCAGCCGGATCTACACGGAAATATCTCGTATTACATAGGTGCGGAATCCCTACGTAAGACGATACGAGTGTTAGACGCGATATACGTTAAACCCAAATACAAAGACACGTTACAGTACCCAATAGACACGTTGTATTGCATCTCCTTTAACACGTGATAGCCAAATCTCATTTACACGTACTGAACCACACTCTTCAAAACAAGCCGTAGCCTAAACATATATACCCTTCAACAACTTCGCCTAACATGCTAGGCGAAGTTGTCAATAACTTCGCTTGTTCAACAAGTTCGCTTATTACAGGCGAACTTGTGAGACAACTTAACTAAAACAAAACAAAACCAACTAACACGATTACAGACACTAGATACTGAACTACTGACATCATGTACCAACAACACCATCTGGGTGATTGTGGACCGTTTGACCAAAAGTGCTCACTTTCTTCCTATACGAGAGGCTATCTCGTCAGAAGCGTTAGCAAGTTTGTTCATCAAAGAGGTTGTATCTAAAGATGGAGTACCGTTATCGATCGTGTCTGATAGAGATACTCGGTTTACTTCGAGATTTTGGAAGAAGTTCCATGAAGCCATGGGGACAAGATTGAACATCAGTACGGCGTATCATCCTCAAATAGATGGGCAGTCTGAAAGGACGATCCAAACCCTTGAGGATATGCTACGTGCTTGCGTTCTAGACATTGGAGGAAGTTGGGATGATCATCTTCATCTGGCATACTTCTCCTATAACGACAGCTACCATTCAAGTATTGGTATGCCACCGTTTGAGATGCTTTACGGTAGACGATGTAGAACCCCGATATGTTACGGAGAGATTGGTCAGAAAGAGATGGGAAGTTTAGAGGTGGTGCAAGAAACTTCTTCAAGTTCGATCAGATCAACGCAAGAATGAAGGCTTCTAAAGACAGACAGAAGTCGTATGCGGAAAAGCGGCGACGACCGATTAAGTTTAACGTTGGTGACTATGTGATGCTCAAGGTCTTGCCCTGGAAAGTTGAGTCCGAGGTACATTGGACCGTTCAAGATTTTAGATCCTGTAGGTGAAGTGGCTTACAATTTAGACTTACCCGAAGAGTTAGAAGGAATTCAATCTATCATTAATGTTTCTCATACGAGAAAATGTCTAGCCGATGACACGTCTCATGTGCCGTTAATGGACATTGAGGTTAATGAACAGTTGAACTACATTGAGCAACCAATCGAGATAGTTGATCGCAAGGAAAAGCAACTCCGTCACAAGGTTATATCCTTAGTGAAAGTGTCACACCCTCAAAATCCACTAACGGAGTTTTACCGTCAGAGGGTGTGAACTAACAGGATCGGAATCATCAGTTATAATCAAACCATAAAACAAAGTTTCAAAACCATGAAAACGTTTACGAGTAATTAAATGCGGAAGCGTAAAAACCTTTAACCAAAAGTTGTGTCACGCAGGACGACTTAAAACCAATGATAACCGTTAAAATTAAGTTTGCATAACAAAAGCGTTTTCAAGCAATGCATGTTCCTAAACCGCGCCCCCGCCTCGGCTACCTGAGAATAACTTACTAAAAGTGTCAACACAAGGTTGATGAGTTCACAAGTTTAAATAAAAATAAAGCGATTAGCGTTTGCGTTCAGCGTGTTGCGTTAAGCGTTTTGTGTTACAGCATTTTGCGTTTCAGCGTTTTGCGTTACAGCGTTTTGCATTACCAGATAGTGTTATGTCAATTATATATCTATAGGTAGCTAGCCTATAAAACAAGTATCACTAAGTGTTCGACACCGAAGCTGACTGTTTATCATTTGCCTTGCCACCAGGTCATCCAGACCATGGTATGTGTTTAGCCAAGATTACACCCGCTCGACCTCCGGTCGAGTTTAGCGTTGGGTGGGGTTTGTCAAACCCAGTAGTACTACTCAACAATGACTCGCTATTATCCAATATTAAATGGTTCGATGTGAATGAAGGACTTTAGTTAACGCGTTTGCCACTAAGTCTTTACAAGTGATATATAATCTATATTAACAAAATCTTAAATGCGTTTTCGGAGTATGTTATCTCCCCCAAGTGAAAAGCGTTTAAAAAGTTTAAAAAGGGGAAAGTGAAACTCACTGTTTGCGAAGAGATTCCCAAATTAAATCACCAAGATGCGCGTCACAGAAAAACTCTCTCTAGCGTTCTAAAACAACAAAGAGATTTTTCTAAGTGTCGGAATAATATCGAGTCTCTAGACCCGGCACATAATACCTATGCACATAACATGTTTCGTGTTTCGTTTGTGAATCGTGTGTGACTTTAACAATGTATTTGTGATACATTACATGTGTAAGAAATTATTTACGTGTCACGTATTCATAAAGTACATCTCTAGCAATTACTCCCCGTAAGGGCAATTTGGTCAACACATAACAATTAACTAGCAACTATTCCCCACCAGGGCAATTTGGTCAAATCATTACAATCAATTAGCTATTATTCCCTGCAAGGGCATTTTGGTCAAAACATGACAATTAACTTGCAATCATTCCCCTCAAGGGAAATTTGGTCAAAACACGATAATAAATTAGCAAGTATCATGTTTCATGCATTTTCACAAAACTCAGCAACTAGTTTCACCGAGACAGAAATTCTACTTGAAAGATTATACTATTCCACCGATCATAGCATCTCAATTAATTTACCAAAAATCATCACAGAAGCATATATGTCTTAGGTTTCCAGAACATATTTTATTATATTTTTATTCTACATAGTTTTCTCACAATCATCAAATCATTACAGCAAACTTATAACAGTCAAATTCATGCGCAACAGAATGTTATTTAAAATTCCCATTAAACAAAAAATCCAATAAATGCAAGACAACTTGGGTTAGGTTCCTAACTCAATGAGTCAACTTCCAGAAGTGGAACCAACCCAATTGGTCTCGTAGTTCATGAGATATAATATTTACAAAACAACCTAACAGCAGGTCTAACAGCTCAGCTTTGCACAACATTTTTGTAAAATCATAAAAGTTAACTTCTACTTATCCAAAAATTACAAGTTTATACTCTATAGAAACTAGACTCAACCTAGTTTACTGTAGTACCAATAATCTCAACCAATTTTCAATTTTACACATCGTTACAGTCTATTTAACATCAATAACACATTCTGTCCAGAAACTGTTTGCATCCAATCTCAACATATTAACAATCTATGAACTATCATGCATTCATATAACACTCTAGACTCCATAAACACCATCCATGCACATCAATTACATATTACATACATGATTAGGGTTTTTGTTTGAACTCAAATCAAAGACACAACAATTAACGTGTAACAATATCAATACTAGTTATCAAATCATTACCCAATCAACAACAATCATATTAGTTATACACACACACAAAATCGGCTGCTAGGGTTTGTAATTAACCCAACAAACATCAAAATCAAGTAGTAAGGATGCATAGGATAATCAATTATACCTTCCTAGCACCTAATTCTTCAATCAAACACTTGATTTCTTGATTGTATATATGTGTAAAGGTGACGGCAGCCGTGAGGGGGAGGGGAGAAAGCTCCGATCGGGATGTGGTGTGGGGGAAAGAAAATAAGTTAGGGTTTGGTTAATGATGTATTTATAAACATAACATGTTACATTCAAGTCCCTCCACTTCTAAGTATTACTTTTCTAGCCTAACTAACTTGTTTACATCTTGAGTTAACGTTTATAACCATGTTATCACATAACACATAAGTCTAACACATAATTATCACATAATTACTGTTTTGACGTTTTTCGTTTATTCACCAATCGTTTGCGTTAACTCGTTTGCGTTTCGGTGCAAATCCCGAAAGACTACACATGTAGTAAGTGTTAAGCGTCATTTAAACCCTAGTTTAAATGTAATGATGTGTGCGTTATAGATTCAATGATCTTAAGTTTGAATTGACGGAGTTGAGTTAACGGAGTTAACCTGAAATTGACGATTGTCACATCATTCCCATGTTAAAGAATTTTCGTCCCGAAAATTTGAGTCAAGTCGTGATGAGTGTCTGAAAAAGTAAGAAAAATTTTCAATTTGTCATATCATCCCCTAGTAGAAAGAAATTTCGTCCCGAAGTTTAATTCATACCTCCGGTGATGTCTCACGGTTTGCCGAGTTTCGCGGTTTTCGTTGTTTGGTCAGCCCTTCAAAAAGGTGAGGATACTTTTTCATCATTTGATCCTCGCGTTCCCACGTGAACTCCGGTCCACGTCTCGAGTTCCAACGAACCTTAACGATTGGAATTTTGCTGTGCTTAAGCGTTTTGGTTTCCCAATCCAAAACTTCGACTAGTTCCTCAATGAAACGTAACTGTTCATCAACTTGTAGTTCCTCCAAAGGAACTACTTGGGTTTCTTCAGATAGGCATTTCTTCAAATTGGACACCTGGAATACATTGTGTACGCCACTGAGTTCCGTTGGTAGGTCCAGTCGGTACGCCACCGGACCAATGCGCTCAGTTATCCGGTAAGGACTAACATATCTTGGGTTGAGTTTGTTTCCCTTACCAAAGCGAACCACACCTTTCCAAGGTGAGACTTTGAGTAACAATCGATCGTTCACTTGAAATTCGAGAGGTTTTCGGCGCTTGTCGGCGTAACTCTTTTGGCGATCTCGTGCTGCTGCCATGCGATTTCGGATTTGAACAATCTTTTCCGAAGTTTCGAGTATCAGTTCTGGACCAGTGATTTGGCTGTCACCCACCTCTGCCCAGCAGAGTGGTGATCGACACTTCCGTCCATACAGCGCTTCAAACGGCGCTGCTTTAATACTTGCGTGGTAGCTGTTATTATACGAAAACTCTACCAAAGGTAAGTGAGGTTCCCAACTTTTTCCGAAATCCAACACGCATGCACGCAACATATCCTCCAGGGTCTGAATAGTTCGTTCACTTTGCCCATCCGTCTGAGGATGGTATGCTGTGCTCATATCAAGACGGGTGCCTAGTGCGCTTTGCAGCGACTTCCAAAAGGGCGAAGTGAAACGAGAATCTCAATCAGAAATGATTGAGACAGGCACTCCGTGTCTAGACACTACTTCCTTCATGTAGACGCGAGTCAGTCTTTCCATTTTGTCCGATTCCTTAATCGCTAAGAAGTGTGCAGACTTAGTCAACCGGTCAACGATTACCCAGATGGTATCGCATCCCGTCGGCGTCTTAGGTAAACCCGTGATAAAATCCATTGAGATGTGTTCCCATTTCCACATTGGGAGTTCCGGTTGTTGCAGTAGACCAGATGGTTTCTGGTATTCTATTTTGACTCTGGTACAAGTCAAGCATTTGCTCACGTAGGTGGCAATGTCGGCTTTCATGTTCGACCACCAGTAAAGTGCCTTTAAATCATGATACATTTTATCTGAGCCAGGGTGGATAGAATATCGGGACTTGTGCGCTTCGTCCATCACTAGAGTTCTCAACTCTCCGTACCGTGGAACCCAAATCCGGTTCTCAAAATATCAGACCCCGTCCGATCTGGTTTCAAGTTGCTTGTTCATGCCCTGCATGAGTTCCGATGGAAGATTATCATCTTTCAAAGCTTCGAGTTGCGCCCCACGAATCTGGTCGGGTAAGTTGGCATGAATCGTGAGTTGCAATGCTCGCACTCGTCTGGGTTTATCTGTTTCTTTTCTACTGAGGGCGTCGGCCACTACATTGGCCTTGCCAGGGTGGTACTTGATGGCACAATCATAATCCTTAAGCAGCTCGACCCAACGACGCTGTCGCATGTTCAGCTCCTTCTGATCGTATATATGCTGGAGACTCTTGTGGTCGGTGTAAATGGTAAACTTGGTACCGTACAAGTAATGCCTCCATATCTTAAGAGCAAACACCACAGCTCCAAGTTCCAAATCATGGGTCGTGTAGTTCTTCTCGTGAACCCGTAGTTGTCGAGAGGCGTAGGCTATAACCTTCTCGAGTTGCATCAGCACACAACCGAGACCTTGTATAGATGCGTCACAGTGTACCTCAAAATTTTCCGTTCCCTCGGGGAGGGCTAGGATAGGGGCGCTGCAGAGTTCGGTTTTCAACAGTTGAAAAGCGGATTCTTGCGCGTCACCCCAATTGTACTTAGTACCCTTATGAGTCAAAGCGGTGAGGGGTTGAGCAATCTTTGAAAATCCCTCAATGAAACGTCGGTAGTAGACGGCCAGTCCTAGGAATTGCCGCACCTTAGTCGGAGTCTTAGGTGCTTCCCAGTTTTTGATGGCCTCTACCTTACCGGGATCGACATGGATACCATTCTCGTTGATCACATGTCCTAAAAAGTGAACCTCGCGAAGCCAAAACTCACATTTCGAGAGTTTAGCATACAGTTGTTCCTTCTTCAATAATTCCAGAATTAACCTCAAGTGCTCTTCATGGTCAGCCTCGTTCTTGGAGTAGACGAGAATATCATCGATGAAAACAATCACAAAATTGTTGAGGTACGCCTTGCATACTCGATTCATGAGATCCATAAATACGGCTGGTGCGTTGGTTAGGCCAAAAGGCATAACCGAAAACTCGTAGTGACCATACCGTGTTCTGAAAGCCGTTTTTGAGATATCTTCTTCGCGCACTCTTAGTTGGTGGTAACCAGACGCATATCGATCTTCGAGTAGTAACTCGATCCTTGAAGCTGGTCAAACAAATCATCAATTCGGGGTAAAGGATAACGGTTCTTGACCGTCACCTTGTTCAACTCCCGGTAGTCGATAAACATGCGGAAAGTCCCGTCCTTCTTTCGGACAAACAAGACAGGGGCTCCCCATGGCGACGAGCTAGGTCGGATAAAACCCTTATCCAACAAATCTTGCAACTGAGTGGACAACTCCTGAAGCTCCGCCGGTGCGAGCCGATACGGGGCTCGTGCTATGGGTGCTGCACCGGGTGTCAACTCGATTTGGAATTTGACTTGTCGTATAGGAGGGAGTCCAGGCAAATCCTCCGGGAAAACATCCGGAAAATCTCGCACAATCGGCATATCTTCAATTCGCTTCTCCTCCGCGGGTTTCTCAACAATCTGCGCCAAAATTGCTGGATGACCCTTTCGTAGGTACTTCTGCGCCTTCATTAGGGTAATAACGCTGGTGGTCATGCCGCTTCTCTCGCCTCGGATTGAAATGATCTCGCCGGAAGGGGTAGTAATGTGGACTACCTTGTCGTGACATATCATCTCCGCTCGGTTCTCGGATAACCAGTCCATGCCGACCACGACATCGAAACTACTAAGCGTAAAAGGAATAAGGTCGATATCAAAGACATGACCTGACAGCTTTAACTTACATCCCGCAAGTACATGAGTCGTTACTATAGTCTTACCGTCAGCTAATTCAACAGGAAACTTAGCATCTAACGGAGTTGGAGTTAAGTCTAAGAGTTGGCTAAAGGCCTTTGACACAAAACTCCTATCAGCTCTAGTGTCAAACAATACAGAAGCAAAACAATCGTTCACAGGAAACTTACCAGTCACCACGTACGGATCATTGCGGGCTTGACCCGACCCAATTACAAAAGCTCTTCCCTTGCCATTGCTTCCACCACCACTGCCACTTCCATTACCTCCATTGTTGTCGTTCTGTTTCAGCATGGGACAATCTTTTCTAAAATGACCTTCCTGCCCACATTCGAAACATCCCTTCGTCGTCATAGGTGGCTTAGGAGCACCCTTTGCCGCAAGGTCTCCTCTACATTCCTTCGCCTGGTGACCCATCTTTCCGCATCTCTGGCACTTGACACGGTCACACAGGCCACCATGATGATAGTTGCACCTATTGCACTTCGGATATTTCCCAGCATATCCGCTCGAACCCTGCCCGCTACCGTTGTTATTGTTGTTGTGACTCTGATTGTTAAAGCTCCGAGTGAATTCGGGCTTACGGAAGTGTTGTTGCGGTGGGAGGTTCGAGGATGAGGATCTGGTGTTGTCAGACTTTCTCTTTCTGCTGCTCGGGTTGCTGTTGCTGTTGTTGTCATTACTCGGGTTGTCACGGGCTTTAGTGGTTGAACCCCTAGGTGGTAGCGCACCTTGGGTCACAGCTTGATCCGTTAGTTTAGGAGCTAACCGAATCGCTTGTTGAATCGTGGCTGGTCTGGAAGACGTCACCATGCCCTGAATCTGCGGTGCTAACCCATCAATATACATTTCAATCCTCTTACTCGGCGGATCTACCATCCGCGGACACATCACCGCTAACTCGTGAGAACGGGTAGTGTAGGCTTCGATTTCCGAGCCCACCATCTTCAGTGACCAAAATTCTGACTCCAACTTTGAAATCTCTTCTCTCGGACAGTACTCTTCTCGCATCATGTTCTTGAACTCCTCTCAGTTCATAGCGTTAGCCAGTCCCAATCCAAGAATTTGCACATTTGCACATTGTCTGAGGACACCTCTGAGTGTGCCTCTGGCTCAGCCGGTTCTTCCTCCGGTTCTTCTTCGGGTTCTTCCTCGGGATCCTCCTCAGGCTCTGCCTCGGGCTCGGCCTCATGCTCTGCCTCAGGTTCTGCTGCATTCTGAGCAATTTGCATTTGTAAGACATCGCAACGCTCTAAAGCTATCTCGGTTCGGGTCCTTGCTACTTGGAGGTGCTCCTGCAAGTCTATCATCTCGGCTTGCATCTTTCTCATAATCTTCATCTGTTGATCACTAGCCTCTTGCATTTACTTCATTGCCGCTGCCATGCGGGCAATCTCCTCCTTAGTCTCAATTCCTTCTTTTAACAGTCCGGAAACGTTAGCCCTCGTATAGTGCATGTAACCCACGTCACGCTCCAAGCAAGAAACGACAGCTGCGAGAACTCGCTCTACAGGTTCGGTTATGGGTGGTAGGGGTTGGGGTAAGCGGGATGGTTCGGGTGAGGTAACGGGGGAACTTGTTCGCGATAGACCATACGTCTGATCATGTTAGGGTACCAATCCCAGCTAACGTCGTTTTCGTATATGCCTCCGGATAGGCAGTACCTCTTCGGTGCGGGAGCTTCGAGTTCCGGGACTACTCGAGGTGGCGATGTGGTAGGTAACTGCGGTTCCTTCCCGTGAGCATGAGTCATCGGATCATATGGTGATGAGGATGGCGGCGTCGACATTCCTACAGGTAGGCCGTGTATGTGCGCGCGTATGAGTGAAAGAGGTAAAGAGATAAGATAACAAAGACTACACAAATCTATGCAGTGCGTATCATTATAACTAATGGGTCGTCGTGGTTATAGTCTAGTATGCATGCAGCTTCAAGTTCGCTATAACCAATGGCTCTGATACCAATCTGTCACACCCTCAAAATCCACTAACGGAGTTTTACCGTCAGAGGGTGTGAACTAACAGGATCGGAATCATCAGTTATAATCAAACCATCAAACAAAGTTTCAAAACAATGAAAACGTTTACGAGTAATTAAATGCGGAAGCGTAAAAACCTTTAACCAAAAGTTGCGTCACGCAGGACGACTTAAAACCAATGATAACCGTTAAAATTAAGTTTGCATAACAAAAGCGTTTTCAAGCAATGCATGTTCCTAAACCGCGCGCCCGCCTCGGCTACCTGAGAATAACATACTAAAAGTCAACACAAGGTTGGTGAGTTCACAAGTTTAAATAAAAATAACGCGATTAGCGTTTGCCTTCAACGTGTTGCGTTAAGCGTTTTGCGTTACAGCGTTTTGCGTTACCAGATAGTGTTATGTCAATTATATATCTATTGGTAGCTAGCCTATAAAACAAGTATCACTAAGTGTTCGACACCGAAGCTGACTGTTTATCATTTGCCTTGCCACCAGGTCATCCAGACCATGGTATGTGTTTAGCCAAGATTACACCCGCCCAACCTCCGGTCGAGTTTAGCGTTGGGTGGGGTTTGTCAAACCCAGTAGTACTACTCAACAATGACTTGCTATTATCCAATATTAAACGGTGCGATGTGAATGAAAGACTTTAGTTAACACGTTTGCCACTTAGTCTTTACAAGTGATATATAATCTATATTAACAAAATCTTAAATGCGTTTTCGGAGTATGTTATCTCCCCCAAGTGAAAAGCGTTTAAAAAGTTTAAAAAGGGGAAAGTGAAACTCACTGTTTGCGAAGAAATTCCCAAATTAAATCACCAAGATGCGCGTCACAGAAAAACTCTCTCTAGCGTTCTAAAACAACAAAGAGATTTTTCTAAGTGTCGGAATATTATCGAGTCTCTAGACCCAGCACATAATACCTATGCACATAACATGTTTCGTGTTTCATTTGTAAATCGTGTGTGACTTTAACAATGTATTTGTCATACATTACATGTGTAAGAAATTATTTACGTGTCACGTATTCATAAAGTACATCACTAGCAATTACTCCCCGTAAGGGCAATTTGGTCAACACATAACAATTAACTAGCAACTATTCCCCACCAGGGCAATTTGGTCAAATCATTACAATCAATTAGCTATTATTCCCCGCAAGGGCATTTTGGTCAAAACACGACAATTAACTTGCAATCATTCCCCTCAAGGGAAATTTGGTCAAAACACGATAATAAATTAGCAAGTATCATGTTTCATGCATTTTCACAAAACTCAACAGCTAGTTTCACCGAGACAGAAATTCTACTTGAAAGAATGTACTATTCCACCGATCATAGCATCTCAATTAATTTACCAAAAATCATCACAGAAGCATATATGTCTTAGGTTTCCAGAACATATTTTATTATATTTTTATTCAACATAGTTTTCTCACAATCATCAAATCATTACAGCAAACTCATAACAGTCAAATTCATGCGCAACAGAATGTTATTTGAAATTACCGTTAAACGAAAAATCCAATAAATGCAAGACCACTTGGGTTAGGTTCCTAACTCAATAAGTAAACTTCCAGAAGTAGAACCAACCCAATTGGTCTCGTAGTTCATGAGATATAACATTTACAAAACAACCTAACAGCAGGTCTAACAGCTCAGCTTTGCACAACGTTTTTGTAAAATCATAAAAGTTAATTTCTACTTGTCCAAAAATTACAAGTTTATACTCTATAGAAACTAGACTCAACCTAGTTTACTGTAGTACCAATAATCTCAACAAATTTTCAACTTTACACCTCGTTACAGTCAATTTAACATCAATAACACATTCTGTCCACAAAATTGTTTGCATCCAATCTCAACATATTAACAATCTATGAACTATCATGCATTCATATAATACTCTAGACTCCATAAACACCATCCATGCACATCAATTACATATTACATACATGATTAGGGTTTTTGTTTGAACTCAAATCAAAGACACAACAATTAACGTGTAACAATATCAATACTAGTTATCAAATCATTACCCAATCAACAACAATCATATTAGTTATACACACACACAAAATCGGCTGCTAGGGTTTGTAATTAACCCAACAAACATCAAAATCAAGTAGTAAGGATGCATAGGATAATCAATTATACCTTCGTAGCACCTAATTCTTCAATCAAACACTTGATTTCTTGATTGTATGTATGTGTAAAGGTGACGGCAGCCGTGAGGGGGAGGGGAGAAAGCTCCGATCGGGATGTGGTGTGGGGGAAAGAAAATAAGTTAGGGTTTGGTTAATGATGTATTTATAAACATAACATGTTACATTCAAGTCCCTCCACTTCTAAGTATTACTTTTCTAGCCTAACTAACTTGTTTACATCTTGAGTTAACGTTTATAACCATGTTATCACATAACACATAAGTCTAACACATAATTATCACATAATTACTGTTTTGACGTTTTTCGTTTATTCACCAATCGTTTGCGTTAACTCGTTTGCGTTTCGGTGCAAATCCCGAAAGACTACACATGTAGTAAGTGTTAAGCGTCATTTAAACCCTAGTTTAAATGTAATGTAGTGTGCGTTATAGATTCAATGATCTTAAGTTTGAATTGACGGAGTTGAGTTAACGGAGTTAACCTGAAATTAACGATTGTCACAGAAAGTGATATGGAAGCAACACAAAGGATCGGACGCTACATGGGAAGCCGAGGATGAGATGCGCAAGTAATAGTTAGGTTTCGGGGACGAAACCTCTTTAGGGAGGGAAGACTTGTAACATCCCATTTCTCATTTCGGTTAATAAATGAAAACATGAGTTATTATGAGTGGTCTAGTGTTGGGTTAAATAAATATGGGTTATGGACTTGGATTAAAAATGAAAGAAGAAAAGACCATGGGCTTAAGCCCATGATCCATAATATATAAACCTTAATTACCAAATAATCCATTCATTTACACATATTCCATGCACCACCCAAAACACACACTTATGCTCTCTCTCTAGTTTCTCTCTTCTCTCTAGCTGAACCAAAAAGGAAAACTGATCATGATCCAAGGTAATGATAATATGATAGTGTATGAACTCAAACCTGTTAGATTTAGTTGCGAAACGACTAGCCAACACAATTAAAGCGTTAAAGTCATGAGATCCGGGTGGAATCGGGTATAAACCTAACAAAAGATGAGATTAGGGGTCACCCTAGCTCAGATCTGGATCGAAAGGGACGAAAAACGGTGAAAAACGGAGGAAAACGAGTAAGATCTCGTTTATTCGGTGAAATCGCGGTTTTTCGGCGACGACGGTGCCGGAAAACGGCGTACGAGGTTAACGAAATGTTAAAGAATGTTTCTGACATTCTCTGACCTAACCCTAATTCGTTACGGGAACATAACGAATTATCCCCTGGTTCGTTAAGCCAATTCGCTATGGAAGAAAAACGAACTAGCTTCATTCGCTAACTAATTCTTTAAGCAAATTCGTTATGTTAATTCGTTAAGGAATGAATGACAAACAAACTCCAATTTGTTAAGTAGTTCGTTAAAGGAGAACTGACGAATGAACCCCCAGTTCGTTAAGGGTTCAGTTCTTTAGAGGTTCAGTTCGTTATAAAGGTTCAGTTCGCTATGAAGTTCAATTCATTAACCAAACCATACGATTGAGGTCCAATTCGTTAAAAGGACCAATACGTCAAAAAGTCCAATTCGTTACAAGAACCAGTTCGTTATGATAGTCAATTCGTTAAGAACTAAGTAACGAACTAGAAGTTTAATAAAATGACAAAACAGTCCTTGGACTTAGAGAAGAATAATATAATTACATAATAGCCCTTGGACTTTGATAATTGATGAAAGATACCTTTAAAGGTTAACAAGTAACGATTAACTAACCGGTAAAGGTTCAATGAAGTAAAACCGGCTTAGACGCTTAAGATTAAATAAGTAAACAATAAGAAGGGCTAGAACAGTATTTAATATATGTAATGATTATACAGTTAGTCGTGTACAGATCAAGAAAGGAATAACCATAAACAGTGAACATAATCACGTTCAGGTGAGTTTCTAGGCCCACTTCCTTGTTATGTTTTCGGGGCTGTGTGCATACTCGATGTGATAGTTAATACACTTATCTTAAGTGGTAAGTGTATACCTTGTATGATTAATGTATGATGATTGCTTGACGGTGCGTGAACGATCTTCGGATATTGCATGTACCGCCAGGTGGTAGTTAAAGATATGACTGATTTATATATGATGTATGAATAACGTATGTATGTTATGTTGATAGTACGTGAATGATCTCCGGATATTGCACGTATCATTAAGGAAAGTATGTAAAGACAGGTATGGAATAGTGGCACGAAACAAAGGGACCATACACTAATAATATCTGTGAGGATAGGGACCAGACCCTAATAATATTTATGAGGATATGGACCAGACCCTAATAATATCTGTGAGGATAAGGACAAGGCCCTTATAATATCTGTGAGGGTAGAGACCAGACCCTAATAATATCTGTGATGTTGGGACCAGACCCTTATAATATCTATGAGGTTATAGGGCGGAAGGCTCTTTAAGTAGTACGGATAGTTATGTATGTAAAGTAAAGTTTGAATGATGTACACACCATTGGGCATGTGAGCAAGTATGTGAACTGGTTGTTTGTTATATGATTAACTAGAACTCACTTAGCGTAGCTGACTTTTAATATGCATGAAGGTGAGTAGAATGAGGCAGCTCGCTTGAGGGGAAACACATGGAAAGGAATTGAAGATACTGGCATCTCAAGGAAATGTTATGTTATTTAAAAGACAGTGTTTTATGTTTAAACGATTTGAATGCTTGTTAAGACAAGAATTGATGGTTATGTAATATTTTGGTTTGAAGTTTTTATATTCCGCATAAAGTTTTTATTAACTCTGATATTTAGAACTGTGTTTATGAGTAAATCCAACATTGAATGTAGGGCACCGGTAACGGACCTTACAAACACACTTTTTTATTCGAATTTGTGTGACATGTTCTAGTTAATATTACATGGTTTTTTCACTTCCTTAAGTGTGAAGTAGCTCTGTCTTTTGTTAATTATTTATACAATATGTGATTATATTACTTATTTAAGATGTCAGTCAGGCAAGTAGTTGTTGAAAATGTATACTATTAATATAAACACATAATATCCAGTTATGGGTCACATGAAGGTAAATTTGATTACTTTTGAGTTGACGTTTTAGAGAACTCATTATTGAGCATAATTATGACTGCATTCTAACAATTTTTAGAGATCGACTGTGATTTAAGTAAATGTGTGTCAGGCCCCGATCTCGGTGCCCTACTATGGTGTCGGATTTATTTATAAACACAGTTCTTAATATCAGAGTTAATTAAAACTTTCGCGGAATAATAATAATAGTCAACCATTCATTACAAACATTCGTATCTTTTCTTTTTAAAACATACATAAAACATAGTAAAACATCATGACAAATCTTCAGATGCCAGCCTCTTCAATCTTGCCATGTGTCCCGCTCAAGCCAGCTGTCTCATTCTACTCACCTGCGTGCATACTAAAAGTCAGCTACGCTGAGTGAGTTCTAGTTAATCAAGCAACTTACCATACAAACATTACATGCAATTATATACGTGTCCGAAGACACATAGTCCACAGTCTGACCTATTCACCTTACCGCTTAACCACTTAACTGTCCCCTACGTCTTAGCCACTTGTTTTACAGGAGCACATAGAAGCTTGCTCTCCCATGCACTCACGTTGTGCCACTTAATAACGAAGGCACGTAGAGGCTTACCCTCCCATGTACTCTCATTATGCCACTTTAATAACGACGGCACGCATAGGCTTACCCTACCACGTACTATCGTCAGGCCACTAGCACCCTTACTAGACCCCTTTCCAATTCTATCACACTTTACTCTACTTGTCTACAACACACTTCCTATTTGTTCGTCATTTATATAATAAGCAAGTTACATCATAACTTTCACACCCACTAATAACCACTTGGAGATCATTCCCGTTGGTGATACGTGCAATATCTGAAGATCGTTCACGCACCAACAAACATTCATTCATAATCTCTGCATTATAACTAACTCGTACATTATCTATAGCATACACTTGCCACTTAAGGTAAGTGTATTCACACTTCACATCGAGTATGCACACAGCCCGAAAAAGTTAGAGGGCTTCTTTGTAATTTTATCGTTCTAGTCCAGGGACCTTTCTGTCCTTCTTTCAAAGTCTAGTTCGTTATCCGGCTTTTATAATTCGTTATTCAGTTCTTTAACGAATGGGGGCTCATAACGAATTGACCTGTATAACGAATTGACCTTTTATAACGATTTGGTCTTTATAACGAACTGGACTCTTTATAACAAACTGATTTTTTATAACGAATGAACCTTCTAACGAATGAGGGTTAGGTCGTTATCATTCCTTAACGAATTGGCATAATGAATTGAATAATGAATTACTAACGAATGAAGCTAGTTCGTTATTCCTCTTTAACGAATGATCATAACGAATTGGTGTTAATTTGTTATATCTCCGTTAACGAATTAGAATTGGTGTTAGGTCAGATGTAAGGCCCCGTTACCGGTGCCCTACTTTGAACGTTAGATTTACTCATAAACACAGTTCTAAATATCAGAGTTAACAAAAACATTCTCGGAATATTAAAACATTCAAACCATTAAGATGCATAACCATCCTTTCTTTTCTTAACAGGAATTCAAATTATTTAAACATAAAACATTGTCTTTAAAATAACATAACATTTCTTGAGATGCCAGCTTCTTCAAGTTCATGCCATGTTCTTCCTCTTATGCAAGCTGCCTCAATCTACTCACCTGCGTGCATACTAAAAGTCAGCTACGCTGAGTGAGTTCTAGTTAATCATACAACATACAATATGTTCTCATACTTGCACACGTGCCCGATGGGGTGTACATTAATCATACTTACTCTTCATATATAACTATCCATCCTTTGGCTTCCGCCCTATAATCTCACAGATATTATAAAGGTCTGGTCCCTAACATCACAGATATTATAAAGGGTCTGGTCCCCAACATCACAGATATTATTAGGGTCTGGTCCTACCATCACATATATTATTAGGGTCTGGTCCCTACCATCACAGATATTATTAGGGTCTGGTCCCTTTGTTTCATGCAACTGTACCATACCTGTTCTTACACACTATCCTTGACAATACGTGCAATCTACGAAGAGCGTTAATGTACCATCAACATATCATACATACATTATGCATACATCATATATATTCATACATACATCATATACACATCATGCATATCAATCGTATCTTTAACTACCACCTGACGGTACATGCAATAATCAAAGATCGTTCAAGCACCGTCAAGCAATCATCATACATAAATCATACAAGGCATACACTTACCACTTAAGATAAGTGCATTAACTATCACATCGATTATGCACACAGCCCCGAAAACATAACAAGGAAGTGGGGCTAGAAACTCACCTAAACTCGGTTACGTTCACCGTTAATCGTTATCACTACACATATCGTCTTTCTAGTTTAATTATTACCCCCAACGAACGGGGGTCCAGGGGAAGCGCCCCTGGCAACGGGGTTCTAGGGGCGGCAGCCCCTAGCAGGGTCCAAGGGGCAGAGCCCTTGGCTGCGGTCGAGCTTGGAAAAAAATTATTTCTATTAACTATCTTATCACATTTTCCATTAGCATTTTGAATCATCCATTAATTTGCTACTTAAAAGTCTAAGGGCTTCTTTGTAATTAAATCATTCTTTTTTCTAAGTCCAGGGACCATTCTATCATTCTGTTAAACTTCTAATTCGTAACATTGCTCTTAACAAACTGGCTTATATTAGCGAACTGGTTCTTGTAACGAATTGAACCCTTTAACAAACCAATCCACATAACGAATCAGTTCATGCAACGAACTGGACCTCCTAATTCGTTATATCCTTAAACGAATGATCATAGCGAACTGATGTTAGTTCGTTATATTTTTTCCTTAACGAACAGTCATAACGAATTGTGGCTAATTCGTTATCCTTTCCATAGCGAACTGAGACACGAACTAAGGCTAGTTCGTTAAGATTCCCTTAGCGAATCACATGATGAATCGCCCTTAGTTCGTTGATTCCCGCTAACGAATTAGGGTTAGATCAGAGAATTTCCGAACATTCTCTGACATTCTCTTATCCTCGTACCATTTCCGGTGCCGCCTTTCCGGCGCTGTCGCAGGAAAAACACGGTTTTTCCGGAAAAAAACGAGTTTTAACTCGTTTTTCACCGTTTTTCGCCCCGTTCGATCGAGATCTGAGTTATGGTGATATGAGCTAAATTAGACATATATTATGCAAATATTTCTTAAACTTTTAATTGGGTTTAGGTTGGTTTTTATTGAATATTATTAGTTGGTTTCTATTTGAGGTTTTAAGGTTTGTAGAGACAACGAGCTAATATGAATTATTAATTTTAAACTTTTAACCAAGTGAATGATCAAATAGATTTTGTATTGTAATATAATAATGGGGCATTTGGTTTTAAAATATCATATACTTATTATTAATAATTTTGATGGCAGGCAAACAAATTGTTTTCGTGTGAATTTAAATTTAAATCTTCAAATATTAATGTGCATATATATATTTGGTTTGTTTCTAGTGGTAGCAAAGTCAAAGAAATAAAAAGAGTGGAAGGATGATGGCATAAAGAAAAGTCAACTATGCGAATTCACCAAATTAAATTGCTACATCATATTAATTCATTTTATTTGAAGAAATCTCTAGGCATGGGCATGTGAGTTACAGATTCGTTTGATGCCCACACATTTGTCATAAAGTGGGCCGATTAAACAAGTTTGATGGGCCAATTCGAAGAATTAAAAGAATAACAATAGACTGCATGCCTCACTTTTGGATTTAATTAATAAAAGCCCACATTGATAATCAACTACATATACATATTAAACAAAGGACGTCAGCTGATTTTTTTTGGCAGAATCCTACGCAGAAAGAAACGGACGAAAGAAAGAAATCAACGCGAGGGAAAAGAAGAAGAAAATAGAGAGAAGAAAGCCGTTGGTTCAAGTGGAGTCGTTTGGGTTCAACGCCTACTCAACCAAGCATCAAAAATATTCGGTTTGAATTTATTATTTTAAACATGAGCTTGGTTGTTGAACTTAATTATTTTGTTTATTTGATTTTAAGATGATAGGCTAAACTTATTAGATAGGTTTGTGATGAACCATTGTTTGAAGTTTTTATTTTATTTGGAATTTGCTTTTCGTTATGATTTTATGATTCAGTAAATTGTTTGACTTATTTGATTGATGCGTATGTGTACTTGGTTTTGGTTGTTCTAGTTTTATTATTCCACAAAATTCTTGGTGATTGTTTCTTATAATAGGATTTTGTTAGGTCATCTACTGTGTGTTTTTGACTAGTTTATGATTGAATTCGAATAAGATCATAGGAATAATATTATTAGTCATACGAATAAAAGTGTGCTGCTAACCTAGAAAGTTGTAAGGTGATAGGTTATTGCTAGATCTTTGTTGATTAATATTGCTAGATTTAGTTCTTCGTAAGGAGTCCGTCTAAGTTTGATTTATTAACGTTGTCTAGAGAGTCAATTAAGTTCGTCAAATTACCTTTGATTTCCGCGCTGTAAGGTAGGATGTCATTATAAAGGTACTCTATCATAAATAATTAGATAACCGTAAGGAAGTTTAATCTAGGAAGTTTAATATTAAAATTGGTGATTTTAAGAACTTAATAGAAATCCATAGGCGTCTTCTTGAGAAGGGTCAGCGGTCCTGTTTGGGTTTTCTTTTAAGTGACTATTTTTTGATCACGGTTCCATAACAAGCATTTTCCGATTAACTGATAACTGAAACTTTGAGGATTCTAACCTAGGTGGTTTTTAATTGTCATCTAATTTTAAATTCATAAAATTATTCTTTTTGTTTTTACTTGTCTTTTATTAATTAGATTTTAATATTAGTTTAATTAATAGTATTATAATAACCCCCCCCCCCCCTTAATATATAAATAAATAGCCGTGTCAGTTTGTCGAGTCTAATAAATTAGTTAATATACGTAATTTAAAGAGTCACGTGGGTTCGATATCCGGACTTACTTAGCTATACTAGAGTCGACCGGTTCACTTGTCGGTCTGTAGTTTAGTCAAGTTTAAAGAGTCTAGAGTATTACTTAGTGTCTAGATTAGCGTAATTTAGTTAATAATTATTAAATTACTTTTAGCACATCAAGTTTTTGGCGCCGTTGCCGGGGACTCTTGGCGATTGCGTTATTAGTTTTGATTAGACTAACTTTCTACATACGTGCTATTTTTTTGTTTTTTTTAGTCGTAAGAGTCTAAGTAGTTTTCTTTATATTTTTGTTTTTTTATAGCTTGTTTTGAGTCGTAGTAGTTAGGTTAATATAGTTTAGTTTAACTTCTTTTAATTAGTTTAGTTTTCTGTAATTATTTTTTATCTATTTTATTACTATTTGGTGCTCGTGATCCTTTTCTGTTTAAGTTTACCATTGCAGTGATCTTCATAGATTGTTACTACGGTACCAGAGTTCAAGAAAATCCTCATAAAGATCAAAGAGGTTTAACTATATGGGAGTCAGAAATACATGCAATTATGGACCACCAAGATAAAAAAAGCTATCAGCCTAAATTCTGCGTGGTGTACGATAGGATGGGGAATATTATCGGTTGTAAAGACTCATATGGCGCAATGATGGATCACATACCACATCCAGAAGAGATATTATATGATGTTTTACGTGTCATCCATAGCATTAGTCCAAAAGCACCACTTTCAGATATCATGGATGGTTTTCGGTCAGGCTTAAAGTATCAAATACAATTTTATCAGCCGACGATCAAGTTTGAGGATATTAGGTTGCAGGATAAGACAGAGGATCGTATTCCCTCTTGGGAAGACGAGTTTAGGGATGAATTTGGTGAAGATTTGGTTGGTTCAGCCGATGTGGATGAGAGTTATTTTAACCCCGAAAGAGATCTTGAGGAGCTTGAAGTTTTGTTATTCGGGGAGCCAGTTAAGAAACAAAATATCAAAGAGGAATCACAAGAGATATCTGAAGAATTGAAGAGTAAAGAATTGCGTCTCGTTGTGAAAGAACATCCACGTCTGCACGGTATAGCGGATATGTTTTTAGAAATAGTTGTTCGTAAATCAAGAGCCCCAAGAAGGAAGATATTTGTGCTCGGGAATCAAAGTGTGCCGAATTGGTCGTATTTTCAGAATTTTAATAATGGGTGGATCCAGCCGAATCCGTATTTTTGGGCCTACATGAGTTTGGAAATTAGTTTCTTCTCAACTGATTTTAAGAGGAGAGTGTTGAGGAGCACCGATGGGAAGAGGATTAAGGAGAAGCCTCCTGATAGAGGTTTCGGGACTAAGTCTGGCTGAAGACTTTTTATAAACTTAACACTTCCCGGGAGGCAACCCGGTACTATTTTTTTCTTCTATTTTTATTTCTATTTTGTTTTTACATCTTTGCTCTGTCGGGTGTTTCTTCTCTTACTTGCAGGTTGTTCTAGGGTTGCCTATGAGATAGTTGGTGATCTATGGTTTTAAAAAAAGTGTCGGGATGCCACTTGTTTCAGAATTGCTGCTTTTGTTCGTGAAAGATGACATTAATTGAAGATAGTTTGTTGATCACCTTGGAATTGGAGGGCGTAGAACATGACTCACGAGGCATATCGTATATTTACCGGGGGAGTCTGTTCCAATTCATTAATCTATTTTTATATTTTGCATAATTTTATTTGTAATTTCCTTTTTCTCACATTGAGGATAATGTGAAATTTAAGTGTGGGGATGGGAAATTAATCTTTTCGGCAAAAATAAAAATTTTTGGAAAAAAAAAAGTAAAAAAAAAGGTTGAAAAAAAAGAGCATAAAAATTGAAAAAACGTCCCAAAATTTTTAATTTAATTTTTGCAAAATAATGGAAAATGATAGTAAATCGGAAATTAGTTTTTAAAACTACTAATAATATGAGATAAATAAAAGAAAACGCACTTAACTTGGGATGTGTCGGTAGGCTCAGTCTTGAAAATGAAAGGGCAATTTGATAAAATGGTTAAAATGGAAATCTTTTGTGGGTAAAGTGTTTTGTTCGTGGAAGATAAGTAATGAAAGGTCGGCTCATACTCAAGCCTCAATTATTGGTATGTAATGTGAAAATATTATAGAATTTTAAAAATTTGAATACGTTATCATATGATGCTTGGTTAGGTTTAACGTTAGAGTATGCCATGTAGCCTGTGATATAAATCTTAAACTGCTAGTTATAGTGTTTTACACCTCATTGCGTATGGTTTTATAACGTTAAATCTTGTATCGATGGGATGCTTCGGGTCCGGAGACCATGGGTCTGTATGCAATCTATTCATCTGGTTATTCACAATTCCTAAGTGGGGTTGTGAATATTTAAAATATAGCCAAAAAGAGCAAACCCGCAGATTTTTGCCACATAAGTCTTTAAACATGATCACAAAAGTACAAAAGTACAAATACACTATAGACTTGATCATCCACGCTGTTAGCCATGTGGGGTCTCCTTGCTCACGTCTCATTACCATTAAGAAACGGACCACAATGGACACGCTACATGTAAGCCCTACAAATGAAATTTTGCATACTCACCTATGGTAATGGTTCAGGGCATTGTTGATAACGGGGGTATGTCATGTTGTGGGGAACACTAGCTATTAATTAATTGTACCTTAATCGTATCTAATGGCTGCTTGGTAGACTTTGATACTTAAGCTTAAGTGGATAAACAATACCCTTGATCGTCTTAACTGTTCATGAAAAAAAAAAGAGCAACAAAAGTTTTAAATCTGCTAAATTTGAGGTTTAAGTCAAGTTGGGGTGGCCTGGTCCGGTAAAAGCTGAAAATAAACGGGTCTTAACTGTGTAAACCACTGAGTAATATTATTGTCGGATCTTATTTGCCCTGGTAAAGATTAATGCATGGGTTTAAGTGGACAACAATATCGGTGACCGCGGTTTTTGCGTTTTTCTGAACTCTAAAGTAATCTATATGTTTTTAAGACTGTATTTTCCGATTCTGATAACATTGCATTAGACTTTTTCAAGGACGAAAAAAGAGTAAATGTGGGGATATTTGATATGAGCTAAATTAGACATATATTATGCAAATATTTCTTACACTTTTACTTGGGTTTAAGTTGGTTTTTATTGAATATTATTAGTTGGTTTCTATTTGAGTTTTTAAGTTTTGAAGAGACAACGAGCTAATATGAATTATTAATTTTAAACTTTTAACCAAATGAATAATCAAATAGATTTTGTATTGTAATATAATAATGAGTCATTTGGTTTTAAATATCATATACTTATTATTAATAATTTTGATGGCAGGCAAACAAATTGTTTTCGTGTGAATTTAAATTTAAATCTTCAAATATTAATATGCATATATATATTTGGTTTGTTTCTAGTGGTAGCAAAGTCAAAGAAATAAAAAGAGTGGAAGGATGATGGCATAAAGAAAAGTCAACAATGCAAATTCACCAAATTAAATTGCTACATCATATTAATTCATTTTATTTGAAGAAATCTCTAGGCATGGGCATGTGAGTGACAGATTCGTTTGATGCCCACACATTTGTCTTAAAGTGGGCCGATTAAACAAGTTTGATGGGCCAATTCGAAGAATTAAAAGAATAACAGTAGACTGCATGTCTCACTTTTGGATTTAATTAATAAAAGCCCACATTGATAATCAACTACATATACATATTAAACAACGGAGGTTGGCTGATTTTTTTGGCAGAACCCTACGCAGAAAGAAACGGACGAAAGAAAGAAATCAACGCGAGGGAAAAGAAGAAGAAAATAGAGAGAAGAAAGCCGCTGGTTCAAGTGGAGATCGTTTGGGTTCAAAGCCTACTCAACCAAGCATTAGAAATATTCGGTTTGAATTTATTATTGTAAACATGAGCTTGGTTGTTGAACTTAATTATTTTTGTTTCTTTGATATTAAGATGATAGGCTAAACTTATTAGACTGCCTAGGTTTGTGATAAACTATTGTTTGAAGTTTTTATTTTAATTGGAATTTGCTTTTCGTTATGATCTTATGATTCAGTAAATTTTTTGACTTATTTGATTGATGCGTATGTGTACTTGGTTTTGGTTGTTCTAGTTTTATTATTTCACAAAATTCTTGGTGAATGTTTCATATAATAGGATTTTGTTAGGTCATCTACTGTGTGTTTTTTACTAGTTTATGATTGAATTCGAATAAGATCATAGGAATAATATTATTAGTCAAACGAATTAAAGTGTGCTGCTAACCTAGAAAGCTATAAGGTGATAGGTTATTGCTAGATCTTTGTTTATTAATATTGCTAGATTTAGGTCTTCGTAAGGAGTCTGTCTTAGTTTGATTAATTAACGTTGTCTAGCGAGTCAATTAAGTTCATCAAATTACCTTTGATTTCCGCGCTATAAGGTAGGATGTCATCATAAAGGTACTCTATCATTATTAATTAGATAACCGTAAGGAAGTTTAATCTGGAAGTTTAATATTAAAATTTGTGTTTTTAAGAACTTAATAGAAATCCATAGGCGTCTTCTTGAGAAGGGCCAGCGGTCCTGTTTGGGTTTTCTTTTAAGTGACTATTTTATGATCCTGGTTTTATAAAAGCATTTTCCGATTAATTGATAACTGAAACTTTGGGGATTCTAGCCTAGGTGGTTTTCCATCGTCATCTAATTTTAAATTCATAAAAATATTCTTTTTGTTTTTACTTGTCTTTTATTAATTAGATTTTGATATTAGTTTAATTAATAGTATTATAATAAACCCCCTCTTAATATATAAATAAATAGCTGTGTCAGTTTTTCGAGTCTAATTATCTAGTTAATATACGTAATTTAAAGAGTCTCGTGAGTTCGATATCCGGAAGCTATACTAGAGTCGATCGGTTCACTTGTCGGTGTGTAGTTTAGTCACGTTTAAAGAGTCTAGAGTATTACTTAGTGTCTAGATTAGCGTAATTTAGTTAATAATTATTAAACTACATTTAGCACATCATAGGGTGATCCCTAAGCTCATCTTAGTTAATATACGTAATTTAACGGTTTAACACTGTCGGCTCGTCGTTTCGTGATTATATCTAATGGGTTTTAGCTCATACAACATCATACTATCATTACCTTGGATCGGGATCGGTTCTCTTGATGATATCGGCTAGAGAGAGAGAGAGACTAGAGAGAGAGCTTAAGTGTGTGTTTTGGAAGGTGTATGGAATATGTGTGAATGTAATTAAATGGGTATTAATGGTTTATATAATTATGGATCATGGGCCTAAGCCCATGGTATTTTCCTCTTTCCTTCATATCACAAGTCCATAACCTAACACTAGCCCGACTCATAACAACTCATATTTCATTTATTAACCGAAACTAGAAATTGGGATGTTACAAGTCTTCCCTCCTAAAAGAGGTTTCGTCTCCGAAACCTAACTATTACATAAACAAATTTGGATAAAATTTGCGCATCTATTCTTCAACTTCCCATGTAGCATCCGATCCCTTGCGATGCTTCCATATCATCTTCACTAGTGGGATAACTTTTTAACGAAGCTGCTTTTCCTTGTGGTCAACTATCTCGATTGGTTCCTCAATGTAGTTCAGCTGTTCATCAACCTCAATGTCCATTAATGGCACGTGCGACGTATTATCAGCCAGACATTTTCTCAGATGAGAAATATGGAAGGTTGAGTGAATTCCTTCTATCTCTTCTGGCAAATCTAACTTGTAATCCACTTCGCCTACTCGATCTGAAATCTTGAACGGTCCAATGTACCTCGAACTCAACTTTCACCTCTTCCTAAAATGAATGATTCCTTTCCAAGGCGAGACCTTGAGCACCACATTGTCACCAACGTTAAACTCAATCGGTCATCGCCGCTTATGATCTGTTGGTTTCACAAGTTAAAGGGAGAATCCAACAATTCTTGTGTAGAATCGGTTAATCGAGCTACACCACAATGTTGTTTCTACAAGAAACGCTTCTTTAATCGACTATAGCTTTAGAAAAAGATGTTGACAACGAAAACCCCACAAGTAATCAACACATATACACTAAATCTGTAACTATTTTCATGCCTAGTTACAAGAAAAACCATTCAGCTCCTATAATATCCTTGTGCATCAATTTAATTCACAACAATTGTCTGATTCTTTGGTTATAGACTTGATCATGTTGTAAACTTGTTACATGCGATTTAGTCACAAAACATAGCTTTGTCAACTGAAGATGGTGGTGATTCTGATTTTCGAGTTTGTTTCCACTAATGAACCCTTGCCAAACGTGCTTCTTTACTACTTAAAATCATGAATCGAATCTTATCCAAGGGAACGAGCTTAAACCATTAGTTTATGTCTCTATTATCTCTCACTAGTTGATTTTTGCAAAGTTAGTAGATGAGAATGAACGGAACTGGTGGTTGGGTTTTGTATGGTTTAATCTCATACTTTCCTTAGCATACTTAACCTATACTAGATGAGAATGAACGCCTCGCAACCTATAGCATACTTAACACTAAGGACATCCTTTTGTGTCCTTTCTTGATCATTTCAGGTTCTACATTTCACGCATATCACATTTCACTTTTCAATTATGCATAACCATTTAGACAAAATAATAACATGGGCTCTTACATTAAACACACTTTTTTATTCGAATTAGTGCGACATGTTTTAGTATTACATGGTTTTTGCACTTCCTTAATTGTGAAGTAGCTGTGATTTTTGTTAATTTAGTTATACAATACGTGATTATATTACTTATTTAAGATGCCAGTCAAGCAAGTGGTTGTTGAAAATGTATACTGTTAATATAAACTCCAAATATCCAGTTATGGGTCACATGAAGGTAAAATATGATTACCTTTGATTTGACGTTTTAGAGAACTCATTATTGTGCATAATTATGACTACATTCACGTTCTACATTTCACGCATATCACATTTCACATTTCTGTTATGCCAAACATTTAGACAAAATAATAACTTGAGCTCTTACTTTTAACATAATTTTTTATTCGAATTAGTGTGATATGTTTTAGTTAATATTACATGGTTTTTGCACTTCCTTAATTGTGAAGTAGCTTTTTTATCTGTTATTTTAGTTATACAATACGTGATTATATTACTTATTTAAGATGTCAGTCAGGCACGTAGCTGTTGAAAATGTATATTATTAATATAAACACCAAATATCCAGTTATGGGTCACTTGAAGGTAAAATTTGATTACTTTTGAGTTGATGTTTTAGAGAACTCATTATTGTGCATAATTATGACTACCTTCTAATGATTTATAGAGATAGACTGATATTTAAGTAAATATGAACAACTATTTAAACGAATCTGCAACAAAGAATACCAAGGCTAAAAGTAGCATGTGAAGGCTTGATTAGTTTTCCTTATATCATTTTTTTTGTTTATGTATTTTTTTTATTTCTCAATAGGGTCTCACCATCTTTTTTTTGCAGTTCCCATACGAGGTGAGAGTTTCATAAAAGCATGACATATTGTATGATAGTAACATGACTAATATCGTTGTAAAAGGATTCACACTTATATACATGCGTTTATAACCATTTAATGTTGTACGTTTTATAGGTATTAAAATATATATGAAAACGCTAATTACTTTATCTTGGTCAAGTGGTCATCATTGTTTGGAAATATTTAACATTTATTACAGTACATAATTAAATTATACCTTTAATTAAATGTTGGAAGTAAAGTTATATATTATTTTACTAAATGAGTTTTTTTTCTTTATTGGTTTAATGTCGCATTAATAGTCATTAGACAAATTATAGTATGAATAAAAAGAAGAAAACAAGAATCAAAGTGCAAACTATTTACATGTTCGAAATTTTTAATTGTACCAGTGAGGTGAAGTTAGGGACACCCCAACGACAATTACTTGGAGATGATAACGAAGACCAATTTGACAAAATTTCTCATCAAAAATTACTTTGGACTACAATAAACTTGGGTGTCGCAATATAATTTCTTGAGTATTTTTTGTTTTAATAAAGGCAGTAAAAAGTCTTAGCTTATTGTTGATATACATTGTGTATTATGTCCTTGTGGTAATCCTTTTCGATTTGTAATAAGTTGTAAGGCCCCGTCACCGGTGCCCTACATTTCATGTCGGAATTACTCATGAACATCGTTAAACAAATCCGAGTTAATTAAAACTTTTCGCGGAAATGTTAACTTCAATCATTCGTTACAAAACATACAAATTGTCTTTAAAAACGTATCATAATATATCACATTTAAAACATCATTTGTTCCATCTTCAGATGCCAGTCATTCAATCCTTGCCATGTGCCATCTTCATGCTAGCTTGTTATACATATTTACCTGCGTGCATGCTGAAAGTCAGCTACGCTGAGTGAGTTCTAGTAAATCAGGCAACTTACCATACAACCACTTCATGCATTTATATATACATATGTGTCCGAAGACACATAGTCGTTAATCTAACCTACTCACCTCACCACTAACCTCTTTACTGCCCCTACATCTAAGCCTCTTGATTACGGAAGTACATTGAGGCTTGCCCTCACATGTACTTACGTATTGCCACTTATTTAACGAATACACGTATAGGCTAAGCCTACCACGTACTATCGTCATGCCACTTACACCCATACCAACTTGTTACCACTTCTACCACGCTCTAACTCGACGTGCATAGAACACACTTTCTATAATAAACAAGTCACAACATAACATTCATACATACTAATTATTACCTGGTAATCATTTTCTTTGGCGATACATGCAATATCCGAAGATCGTTCACGCACCGACAAACATTACTTTCCCTAACTACACATGCAATATCCGAAGTTCGTTCCCTCATCTACAGACGTCCATTCATAACATCCATATATTTATCATATCAAACATTATAGCATACACTTACCACCTAAGGTAACAGTATTCACACTTCACATCGAGTATGCACACAGCCCCAAAAACATGACAAGGAAGTGGGGCTAGAATCTCACCTGAACTCGTTTACGTTCGCCGTTAATGGTTATTCCTTTCCTTAGCTGTGCGCGACTAGCTGTATAACAATTACATGTATCAGTTAACTATCACTACCCATATCGCGTTTCTAGAATAGTTATAACCCTTAACGAACAAGGGTCGGGGGTGCAGCGCCCCTGGCAGCGGGGTTCTAGGGGCGGCAGCCCCTAACAGGGTCCAAGGGGCGGAGCCCCTGGTTGGGATCGAGCTAGCAGGTCAGCTTGGAAAATTTTTATTTCTGTTAACTGTCGTAACGCATTCTTCATTAGAATTTTAATTTATTATTTTATTTTCTAACTCATAAAGTTCGAGGGCTTCTTTGTAATTAATCCATTGTATCACAAGTCCAGGGCCCTTTCTATCATTCTTTCATAGTCTAGTTCGTTAACCAGCTTTTCTAAATTCTTTATTCAGTTCTTTAACGAATGGGGGCTCATAAAGAATTGACCTTTTATAACGATTTGGTGTTTATAACGAACTGGACTCTTTATAACGAACTGATCTTCATAACGAATGAACCTTCTAACGAATGGGGTCCATTTGTTATCTCTCTGTAACGAATTGCTTAGCTAATTCATTATTTTTCCTTAACGAATTGGCATAACGAATTAAGGCTTATTTGTTATCGTCCCTTAACGAAATGGCATAATGAATTAAGGCTTATTCGTTATCCTTCCGTTAATGAATTACTGTTAATTCGTTAGTTTTCCATAACGAATTAGGGTTAGGGTTCTGACATTATTTTCAACCTCGTACACGTTTTTCCGGCGCCGTCATCGCCGGAAAACCCGGATCTCGACGGAAAAGCGAGATCTTAGTCATTTTCCACCGTTCTTCAGCGTTTTCGTCCCGTTCGATCCAGATCTGAGCTAGGGTGACCCCTAAACTCATCTTATGATCGGTTTACACCTGATTCTACCCGGATGTCTTGACTTTAACGATTTAAGGGTGCCGGCTCGTCATTTCGGCACTAGATTTAGCGGGTTTGGATCCATACAATATCATACTACCATTATCTCGGGTAGGGATCGGTTCTTTTTCTAGGTTTTGGTTAGAGAAAGAGAGAAATAGTGAGAGAGCTTAAGTGTGTGTTTTGGATGGTGAATGGAATATGTGAAAATGAATAGATTAATGGGTAATTATGGTTTAAATATTATGGGTCATCGGCTTAAGCCCATGGTCTTTCCTTCCTTCCTTTTTGATCCAAGTCCATAATCCATATTACTTAACCCAACACAAGCCCATCTCATAACATTAAATATTATTATTATTATATTAACCAAACGAAAACAGGATGTTACATAAGTTAATTTATATTTATCAACAACAAGTGTAGAAGTGAATTAATTCAAAAAAAGTAGTATTACTGATTGAACACATATAGGTTCGATTGTTTCATACTATGTAGTTTCTCTATTTTATACAATGTGAATTAAGCATCAACTTCTTGGCTATTTTATTCAACGGCTCCTAAGAAAAAATATTTAATTCCATTATTGTTTAGATAATGAGTCTCTCATGAAACAAGGATTATAAAATTTCAAGTTCCCAAAACAAACGAAAATTATATATAATTGACGATTAATTATCTTTCCCATGCATATGGTTCTAGTGTATATATTAAACTATATTATTAAACATGATATAATATAAAGGCGTGTTACAAATAAACATTAGAGGTCGTGAATTTAGTTATGAATTACTAAAAATAAAAATATTTTAGACAAGTAACGTTTCCTTACAATTTGAAAGTTACAACCAATAATTTTGAGGTTGCAATTTAAATATTTAAAATTTACAAATAGATAAATACACATTCATTCAAGACCAAATTGAAAAAAATAACGTATGTAATACCGCTTACATGGATTTTCATGATTATTCAAGTAAGGGAGGTAGTAAATAAAATCCTTATTTTTCTCAAACGTGACAAAGATGAAACTTTTCTACAACATGTTGATTGTTCATAGCGTACAATTATAGTTTTAACAAAGCACTAATATCACATGAATATGGTGGAACACTATGAACAAGCCCATGAGATAGAAATTTGTCTCTCTTCAAAACTACCCAATCTACTTTTAAAAGAATAATACAACAATTGTGTATAGAAAAGAATGACGTGGTTTAGAAAGTATGAATCTAAGGATTATTTATAGCTATGTAATAAAAAAAGATATGTTTAATAATAAATGCGATAATATTATGTATGAAAGTTTTTGATAAAACTATCTTGATTAATAAATGCATTCGTATCACATACCAAAATTTTAGTGTATGAACACGTCAAGATTTTTATTATTTTTAATACAAAATTTAAAGTTCAATATCGTTTAATTTATCTATGATTGAATGCGATAAAAACTTTGAATACGTTCTATATTCGATACTTCCACAAAAAGTAAATTGAGTCATTGTACATTCACGATTCTTGGAGAACTCGAGATCCACATTTTCAATGACAGCTTCATTTAGTGAAAACCCTTCGAGATTCCATATTTATGATCCCTCAAGGTTTGATGATTGTTTAATAAATGTGTGGTTCAATATTCTTATTAAAACGATTGTTTTTTCTAGAAAACCTACCATCAACGAGTAGATTTCTCTCCTCAATTGAACAAAATCTAGTAGCGGTTTGAGGTATATCAAAAGGAATCAGAATTGAGTAATTCAAGTGCCCACATGTTCAGATTGCAAAGATTTGCATGAATTATTACATATGGTGGCTAGAATACGTCATTACTTGTCAGTCTGAAACAACCCTAGTAAGATTTGTTCGTTTCAAAAGTTGAAGGGAGATTACAACGATTCTTGTGTAAAATCGGTTAATCAAGGTGCACCACGATGTTGTTTCTATGAGAAACGCTTCTTTAATCGACTAAAGCTTTAGAAAATGATGTTTACAACGAAAACCCTACAAGTAATCCACACCTATACACTAAATATGTAACTATTTACATTCCTAGTTACAAGAAAAACCATTCAGCTCCTATACTATCCTTGTGCATCAATTTCTATCCCAACAATTGCCTGATTCTTTGGTTATATAATTGATCACGCTATAAATTTGTTACATTCGATTCACTCACAAAACATAGCTTTGTCTATTGAAGATGGTGGTGATTCTGATTTTCAATTTTGTTTCCACTAATGATCCCTTAGCAAACGTGCTTCTTTACTACTTAAAATCATGAATCGAATGTTATCCAAGGGAGCAAGCTTAAACCATGAGTTTATGTCTCTAGTATCTCTCACTAGTTGATTTTTGCAAAGGTAGTAGACGAGAATGAACGGAATTGGTGGTTGGGTTTTGTATGGTTTAATGTCGTACTTTCCTTAGCATACTTATAGCATATTTAACCTATACTAGATGAGAATGAACGCATCGCAACCTGTAGCATACTTATCACTAAGGCCATCCTTTTATTTCCTTTCTTGATCATTTCAGGTTCTACATTTGACGTATATCACATTTCGCATTTCAGTTATGCATGACCATTTAAACAAAATAATAACATGGGCTCTTACTTTTAACACACTTTTTTATTCGAATTAGTGCTGCATGTTTTAGTTAATATTACATGGTTTTTGCACTTCTTTAATTGTAAAGTAGCTTTGTTTTTTGTTAATTTAGTTATACAATACGTGATTATATTACTTATTTAAGATGTCACTCAAGAAAATAGTTATTGAAAATGTATACTATTAATATAGACACCAAATATCCGGTTATGGTTCACTTGAAGGTAAAATTTGATTACTTTTGAGTTGAAGTTTTAGTGAACTCATTATTGTGCATAATCATGACTACCTTCTAACGATTTATAGAGACCGACTAATATTTAATAAATGTGAACAACTATTTAAACGAATTGCAACAGAGAATACCAAGGCTAAAAGTAACATGTGAAGGAACGATTAGTTTTCCTTATATTGTGATTTGTTTTTGTTGATGTATTTTTGTATTTCTCAATAGGGTCTCACCATCCTTTTTTTGCAGTTCCCATACTAGGTGAAAATTTCATAAAAGCATGACATATTATATGATAGTATCATAACTAATATCGATGTAATAGGATTCACACTTATATACATGCGCATTTATAAGCATTTAATGTTGTACGTTATTATAGGTATTAAAATATATATGAAAACGCTAATTACTTTATCTTGGTCAAGTGGTCATCATTTTTTGTAAACATTTAACATTTATTACAGAACATATTTAAATTATATATATAGATAAATGTTGGAAGTAAAGTTACATATTGTTTTCCTAAATTAGTTTTTTTTCTATATTGGTTTAATGTCGCATTAATAGTCATTAGACAAATTATAGTATGAATAAAAAGAAAAAAATAAGATTCAAGGTGCAAACTAATTATATGTTTGAAATCTTTGCATGTACCGATGAGCTGAAGCTAGGGAAACAACAACGAAAATTACTTGGAGATGATAACGAAGACCAAATGGACAAAATTTCACATCAAATATTACTTTGGACTACAAGAAATTTGGATGTCGCAATAGAATTTCATGAGTATTTTTAAAATAAAGCTAGTAAAAAGTCTTAGTTTGTTGTTGATATACATTGTGAATTATTTCCTTGTGGTAATCCTTTTCGATTTGAAATAAGTTAATTTATATTTATCAACACCAAGTGTAGAAGTGAATTAATTCAAAAAAAAGTAGTATTAGTGATTGAACTCATATAGGTTCCATTGTTTCATACTATGTCGTTTCGCTATTTAATACAATGTGAATTAAGCATCAACTTCTTTCTTACCTATTTTTATTCAAATGCTCGTAAGAAAAAATATTTAATTCCATTATTGTTTAGATAATGAGTCCCTTGTGAAACAAGGATTATAAAATTTCAATTTCGCAAAACAAACAAAAATTATATATAACTGACGATTAATAATCATTTATAATGCATATCGTTAATTTGTATATATTAACTATATTATTGAACATGATATAATATAAAGGCGTGTTACAAAAAAAACATTTAGAGGTCGTGAATCTAGATATGAATTACTAAAAATAAACATATTTTAGACATTTAACATTTTCTTGTAATTTGAAACTTACAGCCAATAATTTTGAGGTTGCACTTTAATTATTTAAAATTTGCAAATAGATAAATACACGTTCATTCAAGAACAAATTGAAAAAATACTTATGTAATACCGCCTACATGGATTTTCATGATTATTCAAGTAGGGGAGATCGTAAAAAAAATCTCTATTTTGCACAACGTGACAAAGATGAAACTTTTTTATGGAGGCCCAAGTATTGAAGAACATGTCATGTTATATTTGGAGGCCCATGATCATGCTTCCAAAGGTGGCCCACGAAAATGGGCATAACTTGGGCCAAGAATCTCCTTTTCGAGCCCATTACAAGTCAAATCGAAGCATGAGACGAGGAGCACATTGTGGAAAACAGCCTCCGACGGTTTGGCCCTTGTTTGAAGCCCAAAAACGACTCTTAAATAAAGTTACGGGCCTTTTTATGTTTTTTTGTCAGTCATTATATTTTTCTTTTTGGGTTTCTGTTTGGCTCATGGCCTTTGTTTGGCCCATTTTGTATTAGAAGGCCTATTTATATGTGTTGATGTAATATGGATGGTCAGGCTTGAATTTTGATAATAAATATTTTTATCTTCACTTTCCTTGACCTCTGGGTGGGAATTGGGAGTTTTGACGAATTTCTTCACGGGTATTCACAGAATCAACGTTAAAAATCTTCGTTATCGTTTTACCGTAGCATCAGTTGGTATTAGGGCCGAATTCCTTGCTCAAAAATGCCTCCAAGGAGAAGCATACCAATCGATGAGGTTTACGAACGAAACTTGGAACAACGATTTATGTCACGGGTAGTGCAACGATTGGGTCAAGCGGTCGATCAACTCATTGATCGACTGGCTGACTTGATGAATCGTAGAAGACATGCCCCTGAAAATAGGGAGGGGCGTGACTTTAATAATCCATTTTTTTGGTAATAATGGTTCATCTTCCGAAAAGGGGTATGAGAGGGGACCAAGTCAAGAACATGAAGATGGCAACCGACCTTGGGATGCTGGGATCCAAACTGATATCCCATAATTTTATGGGACTAGTTTAGATCCAGAAGGCTTCATTGATTGGTTGGTTATTGTAGAAGAGGTGTTTGAATTTCGAGAGGTTCCTGAAAATAAGCGGGTACCTTTGATCGCTACGAGGCTACTTTGGAGGGCGTCAGCATGGTGGCAACAATTGAAGTTGACACGAAATAGACTCGGGAAGTCACGGATCGTGACATGGGCCAAGATGAAAAAGTGTTTGTGAACCAACTTTTTGCCTCACAACTTTCAACGGTTGAAGAATCTGAAGCAGGGATCCAGTTGACGAATATACGAGCGAGTTTTACCATTTGGTTGCTCGAAATGAAATTCAAGAAACCGATGAGCAACTCGTTGCTCGGTATATTGGAGGTTTAAGGGTTTAGATCACGGACTCTGTAAATCTTTTTGATCCGTTAACAGTCTCGGATGCGCATCAACGAGCCTTGGCTTTTGAAAAACAAAACTGTCGGGTGGGCGGTTCGTATTCACCAGCCCGTGTTGGAGGAAATTCGGGGTCTGGTGGTGGAGGACCTCGTGGCGGGCCTAGTCAGCAGAGGCCGGGGGTTAACAACCCTGGGTCAACTTCTAATGGGAGTAGTAGTAGCGGGGTGAAGTGTTTCAAGTGTGGTAAGACAGGCTATCGGCAAGTTGACTGTAAACAAGCGGGTAAATGGCATTTGGTTGTTGAATCTGATGACGAATAATACGAAGATTATGAAAAGGGCCGAGAGTATGATGAAGAACCCGAGTATGAGGAGGAGGTTGTGACCGGTGATGTGGGGTGAACTTGGTGGTCAGGCGCTCATGCTATACACCAAAGGCTGATGGGGACGAATGGCTTAAGCATAACATCTTCCACTCCACATGTACCATTCCGGGGAAGGTTCGCACGTTTGTTATCGATTTTAGAAGTTGTGACAATCTAATTTCTGAAGAGGTAGTCCAAAAGTTAGCCTTGAAGACGGAAAGTCACCCTAAACCTTATAAGCTTCAATGGCTTAAAAAAGGTGGAGAGGTAACGGTCTCTAAGAGGTCCCTTGTTTCTTTTTCTGTTGGTACAACATATAAAGATGATATTTGCTGTGGTGTGGTTCCTATGGATGCGTGTCACTTGTTGTTGGGTAGACCTTAGGAGTATGAACAGAGTATAGA
Source organism: Bidens hawaiensis (assembly GCF_021521415.1). NCBI lineage: Eukaryota > Viridiplantae > Streptophyta > Magnoliopsida > Asterales > Asteraceae > Bidens > Bidens hawaiensis. The sequence continues at coordinate 228,559 of NW_027492418.1, read as the reverse complement.
ACATAACGGGCTGTCCAATTCTTATAGCTTCTTGTATGGTGGGGTGAAGATAACTCTTAATCCTAGCAAGCCTAAATAGTTAATCACAAAGCATTCAGGTAACATGTTGACCATTAGTCAGTTTAAAGATTAGTTGGGGGAGACAGACAATGTTTTTGTTTTGACAGGGAAACCGGTGCCCGAGGAGGTTGAGATTCCTGAAGCTTTGATTCCTTTATTTGATGAATTTTCTGATGTTTTCCGTGATGAAATGTCGGATGGGCTGCCACCTTTGCATGACATCCAACATCATATTTATTTGAAGCCTGGTTCACAATTTCCTAATAGGCCACATTACAGGATGAGCCCAAGAGAGCACGAAGAGTTGCGTAGACAGGTTGAGAAGTTGATTTCTAAGTGTCATGTTCGTAAAATTATGAGCCCTTGTGTGGTTCCCACTTTGTAAACTCCAAAGAAGGATGACACCTGGAGGATGTGTGTTAATAGTCGAGCCATCAACAAGATTACTGTGAGTGCTTCTTTCAGTGAGCACGTCGTGCATATCAGGAAGGTTTTGGCCTTACTTCGCAGAGATAATTTCTTTGCAGCAACAAAGAAATGTGCGTTCATGACCCCTAAAGTTTGGTTCTTGGGGTATATCATTTTTGGTTATGGATACAGGTGGATGAGTCTAAAGTAGCAGTTGTTCAAAACTAGCCAACTCCTACAACCATTACTGAAGTCCGCAGTTTTCATGGGCTTGCTTCTTTTTATAATGGTTCGTTCCACACTTCAGTTCCATTATGGCCCCTATTACAGACTGCATGAAGGAAAAGATGTTTGTTTGGAAAGAAGGGGCAGAATTAGCTTTTCAAGTTATTAATTAAAAATTTACTACAACACCAATTCTGATATTGCCTAAATTTTCGCAAGTTTTAGTTCTTCATAGTGATGCCTCGAAGGTTGGGATTGGGGGGTTATAAGTCAAGTGGGTCGACTTATTGCTTATTTTAGCACGAAGTTAACAGGGGGAAAGTTGAGATATAGTACTTATGACCTGGAGTTTTATGCAGTGGTCCAAACTGTAAAGCATTGGCATCGCTATTTGTTTCATAAAGAGTTTGTTTTATTCACTGATCATGATTCTCTATGGCATATTCACACACAAGACAAGATATCTCATAAACACAGATGTTGGTTAGCATTTCTTGAAAAGTTTACTTTTGTGGTCAAACATAAAACTGGTGTTTCAAACCGAGTTGCTGATGCCTTGAGTAGGAGGGGAAATCTGCTTGTTTCTGTGAGAGTCAATGTGCTGGGTTTGGATGTTATTCGTGAGCAGTTAGCCACTGACCCATATTTTTCAGTTGTGTTGCAGGATGTGCAAGCGGGTCAGAAGTCGGACTTTCTTTTGCATGACGAGTTTTTGTTCAAGGGAAATCAGCTATGTCTTCCAGACTCTAGTCTTCGGTTGAAAATCATTTAGGAGTTACATGGGGAGGTTCTTGTTGGTCGTGACCGTACTTTACATTTGGTGTAGTCTTCCTACTTTTGGCCTACTATGAGGAAAGAGGTAGATCGTTATGTTAAAAGGTGTCGAATTTGCCAAGTCTCATAGGGTGTGGCTACTAATGGGGTCTTTATATGCCTTTGCTTGTCCCTTCACAGCCTTAGACTGACATTAGTGAGGATTTTGTGTTGGGGTTACCTCGGACTCAGAGGGGTAACGATTCGATCTTCGTTGTAGTTGATCGGTTATGTAAAATGGTGCACCTTATTCCTTGCAAGAAGACGACAGATGCAGTTATTGTGGCTTAGTTATTCTTTCGGGATGTCTATCATTTGCATGGTGTACCATCTTCTATTTTTTGTGATCGGGACACTCGTTTCTTGAGTCATTTTTGGCGCAGCCTATGGAAAATGGTGAACACTCAGCTTAACTTCCGTAGTGCCTACCACCCTCAAACGGATGGGCAAACAGAGGTTGTTAATCAGTCGCTTGATAATATTTTACGATGTCTTGTGGGTGATCATGTGAAGACTTGGGATCAAAAGTTATGTCAGACGGAGTTTTCTCATAATCACGCTGTTAATCGAAGTACTGATTTTAGCTCGTTTGAGGTGGTCTATTCTGCTAAGCCCCGGGGTCCTCTCAATTTGATGTCCCTTCCTATTCGGGGTTCTGCTCCCAAGAAGGTACGGGATTTTTTGATGGAGTTACATGAAGTTCATACAGCTATGCAAGAAAACTTGGACCACGCTAATTCAAAGTACAAGGGAGCTGTAGAACAAAAGCATATGCAAGTTTATTCTGAAGTGGGTGACTTTGTGTGGGTTGTTTTGACTAAAGAAAGTTTTCCATTTGGGGAGTATAATAAATTGTTGGCAAAGAAAACCGGCCAGTGGAGATTGTGCAGAAAATAATTTCAAATGCTTACCGTCTGAAGTTACCCAGTCATATTCGTTGTTCGAATGTTTTTAATGTCAAACACTTGCTGTCGTTTCCTGGGGATTCGTCTAAAGATGAGGTCACTGCAAATTCGAGGTCGAATTTTGTTTATCCAGGAGGGAATGATGGAGGCCAAGTATTGACGAATGTGACATGTTATATTTGGTGGCCCATGATCGTGCTTCCTAAGGTGGCCCACAAAAATGGGCATAACTTGGCCCACAAAGCTCCGTTTCAAGCCCATTACCAGTCAAATCGAATCTTGAGTTATTTTGTCAGTTTTTTATATTTTTCTCTTTGGGTTTGTGTTTGGCCCATGGCCTTTTTTGGGCCCATTTCGTATTAGAAAGCCTATTTATATGATGTTGATGTAATATGGATGCTCAGACTTGAATTTTGATAATAAATATTTTTCTCATCACTTTCCTTGACCTTTGGGTGGGAATTGGAAGTCCTGGTGAAGTTCATCACGGGTATTCACAGAATCAACGTGGAAGATCTTCGTTATCGCTTTACCGCTGCATCACTTTTCTACAACATGTTGATTGTTCTTAGCGTACCATCATAGTTTTAACAAAGCACTAATATCACACAAATATATCATGGAACACTATGAACAACCACATGTGGTAGAAATTTGTATCTCTTCAAAACTACCCAATCTAATTTTCAAAGAATAACACAATAATTGTGTATAGAAAAGAATGATGTGGTTTAGAAAGTACGAATCTAATGATTATTTGTAGCTGTGTAATAAAAAAAGATATGTTTAATAATAAATGCGATAATATTATGTTTGGAAATTTTTGATAAAAATATCTTGATTAATAGATGCACTCGTATCACATACCAAAATTGTAGTGTATGAATAGGTCAAGATTTTTATTATTTTTAATTCCAAATTTTAAGTCAAGATTTTTTAATTTATCTATGATTGAATGCGATAAAAAGTTTGAATACGCTCTATATTCGATATTTCCACAAAAAGTTAATTGAGTCACTGTACATTCACGAATGTTGGAGAACTCGAGATCCACATTTTCGACGACATCTTCAATTAGTGAAAACCTTTCGAGATTCCATATTTATGATCCCTCAAAGTTTGAAAATTGTTTAATCAATGTCCCGTTCAAAATTCCAGTTAAAATGATTCTTTTTCTAGAAAACCTACCATCAACGAGTAGATTTCTCTCCTCATTTGAAAAAAATACTAGTAGTGGTTTGAGGTATATCAAAAGGAATCGGAATTTAGTGATTCAAGTGCCCACATGTTCAGATTGCAAAGATTTGCATGATTCATTACATATGGTGGCTAAAATACGTCGTTACTTGTCATTCAGAAATAATCATAGTAAAATCTATTTGTTTCACAAGTTAAAGGGAGAATCCAACGATTCTTGTGTAGAGTCGGTTAATCGAGCAACACCAAGATGTTGTTTCTATGAGAAATGCTTCTTTAATCGACTATAGCTTTAGAAAAATATGTTTACAATGAAAACCCCACAAGTAATCCACACCTATACACTAAATCTGTAACTATTTACATGCCTTGTTACAAGAAATACCATTCAGCTCCTATACTATCCTTGTGCAACAATTGAATTCACAACAATTGCTTGATTATTTGATTATAGACTTGATCATGTTGTAATTTATTTTCTTTATTGGTTTAATGTGTAAGGCCCCGTTTCCGGTGCCCTACATTGGACGTTGGATTTACTCATAAAAAAATTTCTAAATATTAGAGTTAATTACAAACATCCATAACTTGTCCTTTTTAAAACATAACAAAAAATGTAGTATCACACATCATGACAAATCTTCAGATGTCAGCCTCTTCAATCCTGCCATGTGTTCCCCTCAGGCCAGCTATCTCAGTCTATTTACATACGTGCATACTAAAAGTTAGCTATGCTGAGTGACTTCTAGATAATCAGGCAAAATACAACACATTCACATACTTTCTTATATACGTATTTGAATATACATATTACATACTTAGCCTGTTACCTTTCTTTCATTCGTACATATATACTTTCTTTCTTACTTTCATACTCTCATACATTCATTCATACATTCTTTCATACCATCACACCTTCATACTATCATAATACATACATAACTATCGTTACCATCTCAGATATTAGTAGGGTATGGTCCCTTTCTTTCCTGTATCAGATATTATTAGGGTTTGGAACCTTCTTTTCGTACAACCATACACATGCTTCTTTACTCGTACATTCTATTATATACATTCATACATATTCTTAATCATTCATATATCATTCGTGCTTCTTATGTAAAACTCACCTTTCCTGGCGATACGTGCAATATCTGAAGATCGTTCACGTACCAAAAAACATTTTTTAATAACCTCAATCATTATCACATAAATCATATAAGGCATACATTTACCTCAATCATTTTTTAATAACCTCAATCATCGTTCACATAAATCAAAAACATTTTTTAATAACCACTTACGGTAATTGTATTCACTAATCACATAGAGTATGCACATAGCCTAGAAAACATAACAAGGAATTGGGGCTAGAACTTACCTGAACTCGGTTCCTCTCATAGTTAATGGTAACTCCTTTCTTTAACTAGGCATGGTTAACGGTATAATAATTAAATGTATCAATTAACTATCACTACCCATACCGTATTTCTAGTTTATTATAACCCTCAACGAATGGGGTCCGGGGACAGGTGAGCGCACCTGGCAGCGGGGTTCTAGGGGCGGCAGCCCTAGAGGGGTCCAAGAGGAAGAGCCCCTGACTGGGGTTAATATGCCAGTTCGGCTAGGAAAATTTTCATTTTCATTAACTGTTCTTAACAAAATTTTCCTTAGAATTCATTGATAATATTTTATTTGCTAACTCATTTGTTATAACATTCGCTAACTCATTCGTTATGATGAATGACTTCATTCTTTATAAAGAATGGTCTAATTCATTTAGAAATTTTCATTATGGTCTAAGTATCATTCGTTATGCCATTCGCTGTGACGAATGGCTCCATCTATAATAATGGATGGCTTGATATTTGACGAATGAGTGTATAACTAATGAGCAAGACCATTCTTTCTTTCATTAAGACGAATGGAAGGTTCATTCGTCATAGGAACGCGCGAGTGTGCCTTATGACGAATGGCTTGATTCGTTATCTCAACATGACAAATGAATGGATAATGAATGACTAAGGTCATTCGTGACTTTTGTAGGACGAATGGGGGGTGGGGTGGTTCATTCGTTATCAAGACTCACGAATGTGTCCCATTCGTTATGGTGGTCTAACGAATTTCCAAAGATTCGTTCGGTCATGAAGAATATGCATCAGTCTTATCCAAAACTTTGACTCAGAGGTCATGGTCAAAATCGTCATGAACACAATTGGTCAACACGTATGATATTTGCAATTATCCTTCAAATCACAATGAAACAACACGATTTTGGTACAAGTATGCTCGTATACACATCGCATACAAACCCCAATCAACCCAAACATCCAAATATCCCGTTTAAATTGTGTATTTGATTCATATATATTACGGCTCTTTAGGCTATCGATTAAACTATCAAATTCTAATGAAGTTCCACAAGAATCATCACGTTTGATTCTTTTATACCATACTCATACAGATCTAAGATTACTAAACGAATCTGAACCTAAATGAACAAGTTTTTGTTATAGACGTAACTTAAACGAGTCGGTATACGCACGCGATTTAGTTTTTATATCGGCTTTGGCTCGTTACGATTCTCTAACACTATCAAGCTCGGGTTCTCACATTCAGATCTTGGTTCGGTATAAAGGAAAGTGTTTGTGTGTGTTTTTTTAAGGTGTAGGCTTTGGTGTAGAGATGGATAAAAATGGAAAGGATTAGGGTTTAAGGGGTATTTATTGGGCTTACTATGTCATTTGTATGATTGGTCATTAGATGAATCTTTGTAAAGTGAAACGTATAAGTAGAGGAGCGTATAAGGTTATACGCCGGTATAAACTTATACGCTGCCTTGATTTTATACGTTGCACCATAGAATCTATATATAGGGCTTTCATATTTAGATTTCATATCCGTTGTAACAGTTGAGATTATGTTTGTACTATAATTGTGAGATTAATATACTGAAGGTTATGAGTGTTTGTGTTGTAACTGCATGATATAATTCCGCTATATCGTATCGTATAGTAAATATAATTGAATCGGTCCTAATCATTATGATTTAACGTACATGATATTTAGCATGATCATGAGCATGTTCCTTCAAGTGGTATAAGAGCATTAGGCTCATATTTACTACTGTTTACAGCACATTCAGTGTCAAATTGATGAAGTTTTTGAAGTTTTAAAGGTCAAAAAGGAACTGTATGCAATTTCATCAATTACTCATTGTTTGATGGATGATTTTTCAATTCATTTTGACATCATGATAGCGGTTACATATTCGTCGTTTCTGCTTGAGTGAATTGCATTGTACAAGTTTAAAATCAAGTTTTGGAATCTGAATGTTGAATAGTTCTGAGAAACGTATAAGTTGTCTGTTTCATGCATATGTTATACGGATGGACCAGTCTGTCTGTGTAAGGTTTTGGTCCACATAAGTTTTCACGTTATTGAGGATTACTAGTTCTTTCAGAGTTATACGGCCGCATAAGGGTTATCTGTTTGAGGTTACATGCTGGTTACTATATATACATTGAGGTTACACGTTTGACCATGGTTGTACGTTTGACCAGGGTTATACATTTGATCAGGGCAACATGTTTGTTCAAGGTTATACGTAGGTTCTAGGTTAAACGCTGGTTTTGAGTTAAACAGGGATAAAAGATATACGCTGGTTATTCTGATTTTTCAAAAATGGAAGATTTAATCATGTTTGTTTCACATGCTTCACCGATTATTCAGAACATAAATTTGGAAATTGAAATGGGGACATCAAACAATCCTCCGAATCTACTTAGGATGGAAGATTATCCTAACTGGGCCAATAAGTTTGAAACATATGTGCAAGCCGTGAACTATGATGCATGAGAGGCCATTGAAGTTGAGTACATCATGCCGAAGAATGAAAATGGCACATGTCATAGGTTATCATGAATACCCAATGGAGACAAGACTATTTTCATGCGTGAGAAAAAGATGATGAACTTATTTCAGCAATCTATTAAATCTGAGATTTTTCAACTCCTGCAAAATAATGGATCTTGTTATTCAATATGGGAGGCTCTTATGAAAAAAGATCATTGTAATGCTGACATGAGAAAAAGAATATTGAATTTGATCAAAAAGGAGTTTGATATATTCACCATGGTCAAGGGTGAAACAATGCCTTAAATGATTGAAAGATATTGTCATCTTGTGAACGAGATGAAGAGATTAGGGATTAACAAAGAAGATTTTGAATATATTGATAAGCTAGCTGATGCTTTGCCTAATGATTGGAATAATTTTTTAATAATTCAACAATCAAATCCAGTAGCATATGCAAGACTCACTTTGGCTCGATTAATTGAGAAACCGGAGGTACACGAACTTGAGTTGAGAAAGAAATAATAAATGAAGAATTCATCTACTATTCAATAAATTGCTTTGTATTTCAGTTCATCAAAATCCGTGATTGCACCAAGTCAAAAGATTCAAACTGCGTATTTGACTAATAGCTATTTTGGTGGAAGTTCTTCTCAACCTAGTTAACAAACCAACATACCTCATTTCACAAATTCTTATGTTGGTACCAATGATTCAACCGATGTTCCTGAACAATCATAAAAACAAGTCCTCAGTCTGATGTTGTAAAATGCAATATTATTGTGAATATTAAAAACAACAATGGACATACTATGGAGAATGTTCAAGAGCACATGGACTTTTTGGGTTCTGTTTTGGAGTCATATGAATGCATAATCGCTGGTCGTGTTGGCAACTATAATATGACAAAAGAAGATTATGACCAGATCGACACAGAAGTGATGGAGATGCTAGCCATCCGTTGGTGCATGGCGGGTGTGGTTAGGATGGCTCAGTGATCTAGGGAAGTTACTGGAAAAAATTGTTTGGATGGAACTACTGCTAAGCTTTGTTTTGACAAGTCGAAGGTCAGATGCTTTAGATGCAAAGAAAAAGGACATTTCAAGAGGTAGTGTACCAATCCTGAAGTTGGGGATTCAACTCCTAATCCATTTGGCCGAGACTACAACCGACAAGCAATTTACCATCAAAGCCCACCAAAACAAGCTGAAAAGAAACAAGAAGCCTCATTTTCAAAGGCTTTTCATGCTCAACTTGATGAGGGGTTTAACTGGAATTAGGTGGTCCACAAAGCTAATGTGGCAGAGATACTTGGTGAATGTTCTCAATAACAAGAGGACAAAATTGAGGAAGAAATTGGAGATGCCACTGAAGGAATGAAGGATGCTGATGAAGAAATTTCTACTGAGGAGTCTCCAAAATGTTTTGAATCAATTCCCAGTGAATTCTTTATATCATATTTACCACCTGATGTCTTTGAAAGTTTTGCAGGTTGGTTCAGTGGCGAAGAAGTGCCACATGGGAAGATAGATTTTGGAAGTGATGATGACCTATAGGAATCTAGTGAGACTGATGTTGCATTAAAGAATGAATCAAGTGACAAATCTGAAATGGCTGATCGAGAAGGAATTCCTATTGAGGATGATGCTTCTATTCTTCAAGCAAACATGGACGGTCAGGTAAAATTTTCTACAGATGAAATTCAACACATTTGTGAATCACATAAAGAAAATGAATTTGTTATTAATTCGTTGATAACAGATTTTAATTTGCTTAAAAATGATTATAACAAAATGTTTCTTGATTTTCAAAATGTGAAAGAGGCTTATGACAAACTTCAATCGTGTGAGAAAAATTTGTCGAACAAAATTTTGCAAGATGAAAAATGATTACTATGCTCAGTCACACGGTTAATGATAAGCAAATTGCCATTAATAGACATGTGGAAGAAAAAGCATAATTAAAAAGAGAACTGGAATTGATTAAAATTGATGTTGAACATGTTGAAACAAAAATGACAAGTTATTCAGCTTCTAGATATGTTTTGGATCACATTATTCCAAAAGAGATTCCAAAATATCATGTTGTTCCGCCTCTAGTTTAGAGTTCTTATGTTCCAAAAGAACCCGAATTATTTATCAAGGCGTTCAATGTGGTGTCTGATTCACCACAACATGATACTTCTTGTGATGAACATGGTGTTCAATCTGTTCATAGTCCTGAGTGTGATAGTGAGGTTGGTAAGAAGACTGCTGAATTTGTGCGGGATGAATCCGAAAGTTAATCAAAAGATAATATTAAAAGTGGTAATTAGTCTGAGAAAACAAAACCCAAATCAAATGGTAAAACTGGTAGATATGATTATCAAAATTCAAGATTTGCTAAAACTAGTTTTTATTATAAACGAATGGGTATTGGTTTCAAAGAGGATAATCAAAAGTCTGAAAAATCACAAAATGGTTTTTGAAAGATTGTGTTTATGAAAGGTGAGACCTTGGAAGCACAAAAAGAGGTTATCTTTACAAGGCAATCAAATGATGAGTTTAACAAACTTAAAATTGAAAGAGAAAGTCAAGAGAATCATGGTCATCCTGTTAATGAATTTGTTTATAGGATAAAGTGTCTCTGTTGCAATGAAGGACACTTGATTTATTCATGTCCTAAAATATTTTGTCAAGAAGGTAAACATGTGGTGAAAAAAAGCCATATGTTCCTGTTTTTAAATCTACACCTCCACCAGTTAAGATTTTAAAAAGAGGTGTACATAAGAAATTGATCAAAAAGATCTTTGAAGTAGGTGAAACTTCAAATGTTAAGAAAAATGATAGTTTTTATACAAAGAAAGGTTATATTGGTCAGAATTGGATGGCAAAGGTTAAAAGTAATGAAATTGTTAACCCACCAAATGAACACGTTGTTAATCCACTTGATAATCAAGTTTGTGAGTCGTTAACGGATCAAGTTGATGAACAATCTATTGAGTATTTAAATGTGGATGTTAATCAACTTGATGAGCAAGTTTTTTCATCGAGTTCATGTCCGTCTGATGATTCATTGTCTGATTATGAATATGATGATTTAGAGGACATTTTGAATGAAAAAATGAAACAACCCAAGACCAAGAAGTTTTGGGTCTCCTTGTTTCACTAAACTGCTTATTTTTGTAGGGGCAATCATTATCCAATGATTCACGTTGGATAATGGATAGTGGAGCCTCTCGACACATGACTAGAATTCTTTATTTACTAATGATTGTTTAATCTATTCGAGAAGGGTATGTGGGATTTGCAGGAAATCAAGGAGGACAAATTGTTGGAGTAGGGACGTTAACAAATGGGAAAGTAATTTTTTGAAAATGTGAACTACATCACTGAGCTGGTGAACAACTTACTAAGCATATCTCAAATTTGTGACAAAGGCTTCTCAACGCATTTTACAAATCAAGATTGTTTGATTCTCAAACCTGGTTATAAGATTCTAGAAAAGCGTATCTTGATGAAAGCAACAAGAGAAAATGATCTTTAAGATTCTAGAAGAGTGGATCTTGATGAAAGCAACAAGAGAAAATGATCTTTACTTGTTTAATATGAACTTCGCTTCATCGACACAAGGCACGGTTCAATGTTTCTTAACCAAATGTAACATCCTACTTTTGGTTGTATTAATAAAAAAAATTCGTTTATTTTATAGTGGGTCGTTATCGGTTTAGATGAATAGAATATGAGTTGGGCTAGTGTTGGGTGAATGGATATGGGTTATGGACTTGGGTTATGAAAAGAAAGAAGGAAAGACCATGAGCTTAAGCCCATGATACCTAAATATATAAACCATAAACACCATTTAATTCCTCATTTTCACATATTCCATACACCATTCAAAACACACACTCAAGCTCTCTCTCTCTCTAGTCTCTCTCTAGCCGAACCATAGAAGAGGAAACGGATCCCGACCCGAGGTATGATAGTATTTTGTTAAATGAGCTTAAATCCGTTAGATATAGTCACAAAACGACGAGCCGACATCGTTAAACCGTTTAGGTCACGAGATCCGGGTGGAATTGGGTATAAACCGAACCTATGATGAGCTTAGGGGTCACCCAAGCTCAGATCTGGATCGAACGGGACGAAAAACGGCGAAAAACGAGTTAGAACTCGTTTTTCCGGCGAATCCGCTGTTTTCCGGCAGCACTCCGGCGGCGGCGCTGGAAAAGTAAATACGAGGTTAAGAAGAATGACCTAACCCTAGTTCGCTAAGGGTAACTAATTCGCTAAGCTGATTCGTCTGTGAGAAATGTAACGAATTAGCTTCAGTTCGTTAAGGGAAAAGATAGCGAATTACCCTTGATTCGCTATAGTTAAAAGATAACGAATTAGCCCCAATTTGTTATAGTCATTCGTTAAAGGAGATAACGACTTATAAGGACCAGTTCGCTACTTGGACTGGTTCGCTATATGGACTGATTCGTTAGAGTGTCCAGTTCGTTACCATGACCAGTTTGTTAAAAGAAATGTAACGAATTAGAAGTTTAACAGCTTAACCCCAGCCAGGGGCTCTGCCCCTTGGACCCCACTAGGGGCTGCCACCCCTAGAACACCGTTGCCAGGGGAGCTGCCCCGGACCCTTGTTCGTTGAGGCTAATAATTAAACTAGAAAGACGATTTGTGAAGTGATAGTTTATTGATACGTATAATTATTATACAGTTAGTCGTGCACAGCTAAAGAAGGGAATAACCGTTAACAGTGAACGCAACCGCCTTGAGGTGAGTTTCTAGCCCCACTTCCTTGTTATGTTTTCGGGGCTATGTGCATACCTTGTATGATTTATGTATGATGATTGCTCGACGGTGCGTGAACAATCTTCGGATATTGCGTGCGCCGTCAAGTGGTAGTTAAAGGTATGATTGATATGTATGATGTATAATGATGTATGTGTGAATGCATAGGATGTATCAATAATGAATGTACGATATGTTAATGGTACGTGAACGCTCTTCGGAGATTGCACGTATTGTCAACGAACGTATGTAAAGGACAGGTATGTTATAGTAGTACGGATGTAGGGGATCGACCCTAATAGTATTGGCGAATGAAGGGAACCGACCCTAATAGTATCGGCGAATGCAGGGAACCGACCCTGATAATATCGGCGAATGCTATAGGGCAGAATGCTCTTTAAAGGTATATGTAAGAATGAAAGTATGTAAGTAAGTACGAAAGAAAGAATGAAAGTACGTATGTAAGTAAGTGTGTAAGAAGATATGAAGGTATGTACCTCCGGGTGCATATGCTAGTATGTAAATGTATTGTATGTTGTATGATTAACTAGAACTCACTCAGCGTAGCTGACTTTTAGTATGCACGTAGGAGAGTAGAATGAGGCAGTTCGCTTGATGAAGACACATGGCATGGAATTGAAGACACTGGCATCTCAAGGAAATGTTATGATGTTTTAAAGACTATGTTTGATTTTAAATAACTATGAATGTTTGTTAAGACAAGAAATGATGGATATGTAATATTGGTTAAAGTTTTATATTCCGCGTAAAGTTTTTATTAACTCTGATATTTAGAACTGCGTTTATGAGTAAATCCAACGATAAAAGGAGGCACCGGTGACGGGGCCTTACAATTTGGTATCAGAGCAAAGTTCGAGAGATTTAAGCATCCTACATGCTTATACTCGAACAGAGAATGGGATAAAAGTAAGAAAAGGAAGAAGATGCCAGTACGAGAATGCCATGTGTCACTCAAGCAAGCTAAGTAAAGATAAAGTATGTGATTAAATTCACATGAAAAGTAGAATGATGAATGGATGTTTGCGTAATTGCTAAGTAAATAGTATATGAATGCTAGCTTAATTGCTAGGGATAGGAGTATGTGATGATATGAACTTTTTGATTGTCTAACTGTTAGAAGTAGAATTAGCACAAATAAACTCATAAGAGGATGTGTATAGGACACGGAAAGTAACGTGAGCAGCTAATCACAGCTAACCACTATTATTACCTGTTAGCATTACTATACTTGTACTAAATGGTTCCTTAAGTGATGACATTTGTGTTTCCTTATAGAATACGATGGCTGGAGCTAAGAAAGTTGCTGGAAAGAAAGGACGCACGGGACGTCGCGGTAGGCCACGTGTTGTCCGAGAACCGTCAGTAGAGGCAGCCACTAACAATGAAGGCGAAGGGAGTGCAGCTGGAGGAAACCCGAGCAATAACGATGGGGTTCAACTGGATCCCGCTGTTCACGCTGCTATTGCTCAAGCGATAGCAACTGCTATGAAAAAAATGAATCCCGATAAGCCTGCTGGAAAGTCTGGGGAAAGGAGTAATAAAGATGACGTGGAGGAGGAAGAGGAATCAAGTGTGGTTAAGTCGGTGAAGGTCGATGACAGGAAAAGGGGCCGAGGTGGGTTCAACTACAAGTCATTCAAGGGTTGTGACCTGCCGAAGCTGACTGGCTTGGGAGACGCAATCGCTACACTCCAATGGATAACTACTATGGACAAGGTTATCCTCATTTGCGAGTGCCGTCCCGACCAAGCTGTGGGTTTTTCCACCCAATCATTTCTTGATGAAGCCATGTACTGGTGGGAAACTGTTGAACAGAGGAAGACCCGGGAGGAGATCAAATCTATGCGGTGGGATGATCTGAAGGAGTTGGTAATAAAGAGGTTTTGTGCTGATGCGAAAGTTGAGAGGGTTGAAATGAAGTTCTTGAACCTGAAGGCGGGTGAGATGACACACCGTGAATACACCACTGAATTCAACCGCCTGTCTAGGTTGGTGCCAGACATGGTGAACACCTGAAGACAAGCGGGTCAAGTGTTACCTGAGGGGGCTATCGCAGAAGATTCGCATCTTGGTCAAGGCTGGTAGACCGGGGTACTTTTGATTCTGTTGTAGGACTCGCAGAAACCGTTTATGAGGACTTGACATATGAGGTGGCTATAGAAGAGAAGAAGGAGAAGAAGTGGGTTCCTACTAAAGGCCCGGTACTTAATTGTGGAACTCTAAAGATAAAAAGCAGAAGGTGTAGGAGAAGAGGTCGTGTAGGACGTGCGGAAAGATGCACGCTGGAGAGTGCAAATGGGCACTGGGTCTGAGGTATGCCGCAAGTGTGGAAAGTCCCATGGTGGGGAGTGTAGATCAGGGTCAAATGCCTGCTACAAATTTGGTAAGATAGGGCACTTTACTCAAGATTGCTATGCGAAGCCCGTGTAATATAAGTGTGGACAGACATGTCACTTGGCGAGGACTTGTACGAGGGTGAAGCTGGAGGGAGTGAGAAGAAAGATGCTGATCAAGCGAGGCTGAGAACTAGAGCCTACATACTGACCCAGGAACAAGCTAGGCAGATTCCTGATGTTGTGACCGGTACGTTCTTAGTAAACGGTATTTCTGCTTCGGTATTTTTGAGTCGGGTGCGAATAGAAGTTTTGTAGCTACTACGTTTAGTAAACTAGCTAAAATGAAATGTTGCAGTATGCCTGAAAGTTTTAAAGTAAAAACAGCAAGTGAGACCTCAATTAGAATATTCAGAATGGTTAAGGATTGTAGTATTGAATTAGAGGGACATGAGTTCCCTATTACCTTGTATGTCATGACCTTAGGAGGGTTCGATGTAGTATTGGGAATGGATTGGTTGTCTGAGTATGAAGCTCAGATAGTGTGTAAGAGTAGAATGATAAGGTTAAAGTCCTTGGACGGTAGTACGGTGACGGTTTATGGTGATAAGGAAAGTTCAGGGTTTAACGTAATTTCAATGATAAAAGCCGAAGGGTTGTTAAGGCGAGGGTGCGGTGCCTACCTGGCGTATGTTGTCAATGCTACGGCCGAGACGAAAGAAATGAAAGATGTTCCTATCGTGTGCGACTACCCAAAAGTGTTCCCTGAGGAATTCCGGGGTTGCCACCGGAGCGAGAGATAGAATTCCATATAGATTTAGTACCAGGGGCCAGCCCATCGCGAAAGCGCCTTACCGTCTAGCGCAGTCTGAGATGAAAGAATTGATGACCCAACTGCAAGAACTCCTCGACAAAGGTTTCATAAGGCCAAGTGTATCCCCTTGGGGCGCGCCAGTGTTGTTCGTGAAGAAGAAGGATGGAAGTATGAAAATGTGCATAGACTATCGCGAGTTGAGCAAGCTTACGGTAAAGAATAGATATCCTTTTCCAAGGATTGACGATCTGTTTGACCAACTGCAAGGTTCAAGTTGGTTCTCACGAATCGATCTCAGATCAGGCTATCATCAATTGAAAGTGAAAGAGGCAGACATCCCTAAGACAGCGTTCCGAACGCGGTATGGACACTATGAGTTCCTCGTAATTTCATTCGGTCTAACGAATGCTCCCGCAACATTTATGGACATGATGAATAGGGTGTGTCGGCCAATGTTGGATAAGTCAGTTATTGTTTTCATTTATGATATATTGATTTATTTAAGAAGTGAGTCTGACCATGCCGAACATATGAGAGAAGTGTTGGAAGTTCAGAAGAAAAAAAAGTTGTACGCTAAGTTTTCGAAGTGCGCATTTTGGTTGCGAGAAGTGCAATTTCTAGGTCACGTGATCAATCCTGAAGGGATTACCGTGGACCCAGCTAAGATTGAGGCAATAACAAATTGGAAGACTCCTCAGAATCCGACTGATATACGAAGCTTCTTAGGGTTAGCTGGCTACTATAGGAGATTCATCGAAGGTTTCTCCAAGATAGCCGCACCGTTGACCGGTATGACCCGAAAATCGATAGTATTCAGTTGGGGTAAGTTTCAAGAAGAGGCTTTTCAGGAGTTAAAGAAAAGAATCACACAAGCTCCAATCCTTTCTCTACCCGATAGTGATGAGGATTTGGTTGTTTGTGCAGATGCCTCGCATCAAGGGTTGGGTTGCGTGTTGATGCAACGATGGAAGGTAATAGCATATGCATCTAGACAGTTGAAAGTCCATGAGAGTACTTATCCGACGCATGATTTAGAGCTAGCAGCAGTAGTGCATGCTCTCAAGATATGGAGGCATTATCTATATGATACTAAGTGCACCATTTACACAGATCATAAGAGTTTAAAGTACTTCTTCGAGCAGAGGGAATTGAACATGAGATAGAGGATATGGTTGGAGTTGATTAAGGATTACGACTGCGACATTAAGTACTATCATGGTAAAGCTAATGTGGTCGCTGATGTGTTAAGCTGTAAGAATGAGGAAGTCATTGCAACAGTGAAGTCATACAAGTTGATTATGAATTCAAGTCTTTTTTAAGAAATCGTCAAAGTGCAAACAGAGGTGCTGGTAGATGAAGGGCTAGTAAAGAAAGAAAGGATTTTTGGTCAGCAGGATGAGTTGATAGAAAACACGCATGGAATGAAGACTATGTTTGACTGTATGTGGATTCCACGCCATGGAGATCTCAGAGGTCGAATCTTAGATGAAGCTCATAAGTCAAGATATTCGATTCATCCAGGAACTACGAAGATGTTCCAAGATTTGAAAAGAGACTACTGGTGGCCAGGGATGAAGAATGACGTGGTAGACATGCTTGAAAGTCAAAGCAGAGCACTAGAAGCCTTATGGGAAGATGCAACCGCTAGAGATACCAGAGTGGAAATGGGAACACATCACCATGGATTTCATAACTAAGTTACGTCGTACAACTAAGCATCATGATACCATCTGAGTGATTGTGGACCGTTTGACCAAGAGTGCTCACTTTCTGCCCATACAAGAGGCTATCTCGTCAGAAACGCTAGCAACCTTGTTCATTAAAGAGGTTGTATCTAAGCATGGAGTACCGTTATCAATCGTGTCCGATAGAGATACACGGTTTACTTCGAGATTCTGGAAGAAGTTCCATGAAGCCATGGGAACAAGATTGAACATCAGTACGGTGTATCATCCACAAACAGACGGACAGTCTGAAAGGACGATCCAAACCCTTGAGGATATGCTACGTGCTTGTATTTTAGACTTTGGTGGAAGTTGGGATGATCATCTGCATCTAGCAGAGTTCTCTTATAACAACAGCTACCATTCAAGTATTGGTATGCCACCGTTCGAGATGCTGTATGGAAGACGTTGTAGAACTCCAGTATGCTGGGGAGAGATTGGTCAGAAGGAGATGGGAAGCCTAGAGGTTGTGCAAGAAACCACTTCAAAGTTCGATCAGATCAAAGCGAGAATGAAAGCTGCTCAAGACAGATTGAAGTCGTATGCTGATAAGCGGTGATGGCCAATTGAGTTTAACGTTGGAGACAACGTGATGCTCAAGGTCTCGCCTTGGAAAGGAATTATCCATTTTAGCAAGAGGGGAAAGCTGAGTCCGAGGTACATTGGACCGTTCAAGATTTTAGATCAAGTAGGTGAAGTGGCTTACAAGTTAGATTTGCCAGAAGAGTTGGAAGGAATTCACTCAGCCTTTCGTGTTTCTCATCTGAGAAAGTGTCTGGCTGATGACACGTCGCACGTGCCATTAATGGACATTGAGGTTGATGAACAGCTGAATTACATTGAGCAACCGATCGAGGTAGTCGACCGCAAGGAGAAGCAACTTCATCACAAGGTTATACCTTTAGTGAAAGTGATATGGAAGCATCGCAACGGTTCAGATGCTACTTGGGAAGCTGAGGATGAGATGCGCAAGTTTTACCCGAATTTGTTTATGTAATAGTTAGGTTTCGGGGACGAAACCTCTTTAAGAAGGGAAGACTTGTAACATCCTACTTTTGGTTGTATTAATAAAATAAATTTCGTTTATTTTATAGTGGGTCGTTATCGGTTTAAATGAATAGAATATGAGTTGGGCTAGTGTTGGGTGAATAGATATGGGTAATGGACTAGGGTTATGAAAAAAAAGAAGGAAAGACCATGGGCTTAAGCCCATGATCCCTAAATATATAAACCATAAACACCACTTAATTCCTCATTTACACATATTCCATACACCATTCAAAACACACACACACAATCTCTCTCTCTAGTCTCTCTCTAGCCGAACCATAAAAGAGGAAACGGATCCCGACCCGAGGTATGATAGTATTTTTTTGTATGACCTTAAATCCGTTAGATATAGTCAAAAAACGACGAGCCGACACCGTTAAACCGTTTAAGTCACGATATCCGGGTGGAATCGGGTATAAACCGAACCTATGATGAGCTTAGGGATCACCCTAGCTCAGATATGGATCGAACGGGACGAAAAACGGTGAAAAACGAGTTAAAACTCGTTTTTCCGAAGAATCCGGGGTTTTCCAGCGGCACTCCGGCGGCGGCGCCGGAAAAGTAAATACGAGGTTAAGAAGAATTTCAGGCAATGTTCTGACATTCCCGGACCTAACCCTAGTTCGCTAAGGGTAACTAGCGAATTAGAAGTAATTCGCTAAGCTGATTCGTCTGTGAGAAATGTAACTAATTAGCTTCAGTTCGTTAAGGGAAAAGATAGCAAATTACCGTTGATTCGATATAGTTAAAAGATAACGAATTAGCTCCAATTTGTTATAGTCATTCGATAAAGGAGATAACGAATTAGAAGGTCTAGTTCGCTACTTGGACTGGTTCGCTATATGGACTGATTCGTTAGAGGGTCCAGTTCGTTACGATGACCAGTTTGTTAAGAGAAATGTAACGAATTAGAAGTTTAACAGAATGACATAATGGTCCCTGGAATTAGAAAAGAATGATTTAATTACAAAGAAGCCCTTGGATTTTAAGTAGCAAATTAATTAATGGTTCAAAATCCTAATGGAAAATGTGTTAAGACAGTTAATGAAAATAAAATTTTTCCAAGCTGACCTGTCAGCTTAACCCCAGCCAGGGGCTTTGCCCCTTGGACCCCGCTAGGGGCTGCCACCCCTAGAACCCCGCTGCCAGGGGAGCTGACCCCGGACCCCTGTTCGTTGAGGGTAATAATTAAACTAGAAAGACGATTTGTGTAGTGATAGTTTATTGATACGTATAATTATTATACAGTTAGTCGTGCACAGCTAAAGAAGGGAATAACCGTAAACGGTGAACGCAACCGCCTTGAGGTGAGTTTCTAGCCCCACTTCCTTGTTATGTTTTCAGGACTGTGTGCATACTCGATGTGATAGTTAATACACTTACCTTAAGTGGTAAGTGTATGCCTTGTATGATTTATGTATGATGATTGCTCGACGGTGCATGAACGATCTTCGGATATTGCATCCGCCGTCAAGTGGTAGTTAAAGGTATGATTGATATGTATGATGTATGAATGATGTATGTATGAATGCATAGGATGTATGAATAATGAATGTACGATATGTTAATGGTACGTGAACGCTCTTCGGAGATTGCACGTATTGTCAAGGAGCGTATGTAAAGGACATGTATGTTATAGTAGTACGGATGTAGGGAACCGACCCTAGTAATATCGGCGAATGAAGGGACCGTCCCTAATAGTATCGGCAAATGTAAGGAACCGACCCTCATAATATCGGAGAATGCAGGGAACCGAACCTGATAATATCGGCGAATGCTATTGGACAGAATGCTCTTTAAAGGTATACGTTAGAATGAAAGTATGTATGTAAGTACGAAAGAAAGAATGAAAGTACGTATGTAAGTAAGTGTGTAAGAAGATATGTAGGTATGTACCTCTGGGTGCATATGCTAGTATGTGAATGTATTGTATGTTGTATGATTAACTAGAACTCACTCAGCGTAGCTGACTTTTAGTATGCACGCAGGTGAGTTGAATGAGGCAGTTCGCTTGATGAAGACACATGACATGGAATTTAAGACACTGGCATCTCAAGGAAATATTATGATGTTTTAAAGACTATGTTTGATTTTAAATAACTATGAATTTTTGTTAAGACAAGAAATGATGGATATGTAATATTGGTTAAAGTTTTATATTCCGCGTAAAGTTTTTATTAACTCTGATATTTAGAACCGCGTTTATGAGTAAATCCAACGCTAAAGTGAGGCACCGGTGACGGGGACTTACACCAAAGCATCTAAAAAAGAATCTGTGCTATGGCATCGTCGTATGAGTCACATCAACGTTCGGAAAATAAACTTTCTTGTTCACAATCGTTTGGTTGAAGAAGTGAATCGTAAACGTTTTCATTTGAGTTCAGAATGTTTGAGTTGCAACAAGGATAAGTAAAAGAAAAAGTCGCACCCTACAAAAGCTGTCAATACAATCAACTTACCATTTGAGAGGGTTCATATGGATTTATTTGGGTCCGTGAATGTTAAAGGAATCACCGGGGAATTGTACTGCTTGGTGGTCACTGATGACTATTCACGTTTCTCATGGGTAATGTTTCTTGAATCGAAGGATGAAACGTTTGACAACTTGATGATTATGTTCAAAAAGCTTGAAATGTTATACAACTTGCCAATCTGAAGGATTAGAAGAGACAATGGTACCGAGTTCAGAAACAACAATATGCTTCAATACTGTAATGACTGGGGTATTCTTCATGAGTTTAGCGCTCCTTATACAACACAATAAAATGGTTTTGCTGAATGAAAGAATCATACTCTGTTTGAAACAGCTAGGGCGATGTCGGCGGATTCGAAGCTTCATGTGTGTTTCTGGTTAGAAGTTGTTGCCTCAGCTTGTTACACTCTTAACCGTGTCCTAACAATAAAAAAGTATGGCAAAACCTGTTTTGAGCTACCTAATAGACGTAAGCCTACTTTGAAGTGGCTTGAACCGTTCGGATCCCAATGCACTGTTCTGTATCCTGATGGTAAATTCGGTGCAATATCTGTGGAAGGTTTCTTCATGGGTTATGCTAGTCCTTTAAGAAGAGTATTTTTACCTAGCATCAACCGTATTGTGCAAGTACAACATGTGGATTGTCAAAGGTATGCAACTCCAATTCAAAGACAAGGTGATTCATGGATGTTTGACTATGATAGTTTGTGGAGCTGTTTCTCATTCCCTGAAGAAGAAATTTCTGATGAAATGGCCACACTGTTATTTCAACAATATTCTCGAGAAGTTTATCAAGAAAATGTTGAACAAGAAGTTCAAATTTTTAATGAAGATCCGATTCTTGATGATGATGTTCATGTGGATGTTACTCCGGCAACACCTTCTTTTGACGATGACGGTGAAGATCATACCGATGTGATTGAGTCGTTGATTCAACCGACACCTGATTCTGATCCTGTTGATACAGATTCTGTGCTTTCTGATGCGATGCTTTCTGATTAAAACATCACGAGTCTTCTGAATGATGTGATAGATCCTGATGAATTTATTCCTCGAACTTTATCACATCACCCGAAATATAATATCATTGGAAATCTTAATTCTGGTGTTCATACTCGAAGCCAAATTGATCAAATCCTGAGTTGTTACTATTCTCAAGTTGCTACTCTTCAGAATCGGTTCTATTTTAAATGTTTCATTTCTCAAATTGAACCGAAGACATACAAACAAGCTTTGACTGAAGAGAGTTGGGATAATGCAATTCAAGAAGAGTTATTGCAATTTTAAAAGCTTGGGGTATGGAAGCTTGTTAATCTACCAAATAATAGACAATGCATTAATAGCAAGTGGGGTTTCAAGTGCAAAAGCGACGAAAATGGTATAATTGTCAGAAACAAAACTCAATTAGTGGTTCTGGGCTATAATCAAAGAAAAGGAATTGATTTCAACGAAGTCTATTCTCCCGTTGCTAGACTTGAGGCAATTAGAATTTTCTTAATCTTTGCATCGTGGAAGGGATTCAAGGTCTACTAGTTGGATGTTAAGTCTGCTTTCCTAAACGGTAAATTGGGTGAAGAAGTCTTTGTAGGACAACCACCGGGGTTTGTCGATCCCATTCACAAAGAAAAAGTGTACCTACTCGACAAAGCTCTTTATGGCCTACACCAAGCCCTGAGAGCTTGGTATGACACAATGTCTCAACATTTATTAGACAATAACTTCGTTCGTGGCACCTTTTATTGTACACTCTTCACTCTGGAAGTGGATAATCATCTACTGATAGTCCAGGTTTATGTGGACGATATCATTTTTGGGTCAATGAATGATGTTCTGTGCAAATATTTTGAGGAGGTTATGAAGTCGAAATTTTAAATGAGCGCTATGGGAGAGTTGAAGTTTTTCTTAGGATTGCAAGTCGAACAAGTGTCTGATGGGATCTTTTTTCACCAGACAAAATATGTCAATGATATCTTTGAAAAATTCAACATGGTTGACTCATCTCCGAGTAGCACTCCTATACCGGTTAATCATGGAATTGGTCCTGATCCCACCAGGGAGAAGATCGATGAAACATTCTACCATTCTATGATTGGTTCCCTCATGTATCTTACTGCTTCTAGGTCAGGCATCATGTATCCGACTTGTCTTTGTACCCGATACCAATCCAGTCCAAGGGTCTCTCACCTAACGTTGGTGAAGCAGATACTTCGGTATTTTAAGGGGAATCCAGGGGTCGGTCTTTGGTATCCTCGAGACGATGTATTTGAGCTGATAGCATATTCTGATTCTGACTATGGTAGCTGCAAGCTGCACGCCAAATCTACCACCGCCGGCTGTCAATTCTTTGGTAGTAGGCTGGTAACGTGGCACTGTAAGAAACAGACGACAGTGTCGCTATCCACCTGTTAAGCTGAATATGTAGCTGCTTCTAACTGCTCTTCCCAGGTTTTGTGGATACAACAACAAATGCGCGACTACGGTTTGAATTTTTTTACTACTCCTATTTTTGTACATAATACTGCTGCCATATCCATAACTAAAAACCTGGTAAGTCACTCGAAAACAAAACA
Organism: Bidens hawaiensis; assembly: GCF_021521415.1. Lineage (NCBI taxonomy): Eukaryota > Viridiplantae > Streptophyta > Magnoliopsida > Asterales > Asteraceae > Bidens > Bidens hawaiensis. Next base: position 205,336 of record NW_027492418.1, on the reverse strand, counting down.
TATTGACATATGGTATCACTTCATCTATTACTGTTACGAGAAGAAGTTAATTATCATTGATAAAATTCACATCGATGAGCAAAAAGCTGATCTTTTTACTAAAGCTTTCGATAAAAACATATTCTTGTATTTGTTGGGGCATAATGGTATAAAGTCTGTGGGAGGTGGTATAAAGCTTTCGAGGTTATGGATTCCGACCATTGAATAACAAGCTACCGAGTCAAATTTTCTTTGTAAATATTTCCTTTAAATGGTTTCTGATTTTAGGGGGAGAAATGAGTTTTGGAAAAATACAAAAAGATTGTAATTTCAGTTTGTATAGAGAAAAACCAAAAACATTCAAATATAACCTTTCGCTAAAAATTATGTCAGTTTCTCAAATTCAAATGACATATACTTGTATATGTTTGGTCCTGATATTTACTTGTAGATATTCGGGAGAACCATTTACTTGAGAATGGAAAGTAACTGGGGCGTTTGGTAAAATTTCAAAAACATTGAAAAATGTGAAAAATACAAAAACAATAGAAATTTGCTCCTCAAAAAAGAGTTTTGAAGCATAAAAGGAAAATGATAGTACATTAATTGTCTTGTTCAAAATCCGGTAAATTGAAGAATAAAAGTCTATTGATTAATGTTTGGTGTATGAGTAGGCTTTTGAACAAACTAGTAAGGGAATTAGTGATATAAACATACATTGTCATGTTGAAAGATGGGTTAGTATTCTAACAAAAGTATTGGTAATGAAGGCAGAAATGCAATTGCCTATCATACTCAACACTTATGTTTCAGTAGATCGCAAAAATAAGGTGTCAATAAAAGAGTTTTAAGCGTCTGGTACATGGTCTACACTTCAATGGTGTTTGGTTTTATGGCCTTCAATCCTGTATTGATGGGATGCATAAGGTCTTTATGCGGTTTTCATCTGGGTATTCGAAAGAATATTTGAAATCCTACTCAAGCGAGCGAACCCTTGATAAGTTATTAAACTTGATCATTATGTACAAAAGTACAAAAATTCACTACTAACTTGATAAAAAATGTTAGCCATACATTGTTCATTCCTCACGCGCGTCTTAAAACCATAAAGAAATAGACCCAGGGGATTACGATGTATGTAAGCCGACAGATGAAATCATGCATACTCATCTTTGGCAATGGAAGCTTGGTGTGCTGCTTGATAACGAGGGTATGCCTTGTTGTGGAAAGCCATTGCTATGATTGCAAAAAGTTAAAACATTTTAAAAAAAAGTTTCGATCTGCTGGGTCTAAGGTTTAAGTCAAATTGGGGTGATACGGTAAAAATCAAAATAAGCCTAAATCAAGATTTGAAACTGATCATGTTCTATTATTATGTGCTTAATTTAACCTTAATCATATCACTAATGTCTCTGAATCTTTTGTTACAAAAGTTTAAGTTGACAACAATATCCATAACCGGCTTAACATGAGACATAATAAAACTGAAAACCGTGATGGAAGAACGAATTGATCAATATGATTCCTTTCTCAACTCACAAAAATATGTATTTCATTTAATTGGTTATTTGTTCTTAGTTTGATATATTTTTGTCTTACAATTTTTATTTCTTTAAAACAAAAAGATTTTACATTTCTGAGTTATTTTCGACTTTGGTGAAAGGTGATTCGGGTCTGGATATCCAAGAATTGGAATCGAGAGTTTGTTTTCTGACAAAATTATTCAAAAATGGGATTTAAATGTTTTAATGAATTGATCGAGGTCATTAACTTGGACTTGGTTAAATTCTAATCAAAAGTTTTAATTGGTTTCAAAGCCTAAGGCTCATGTTTACTTCTGATAAAACACATCAAGATTTCATAGTTAAAGTCATACCTGAATTTTTTTTTTTAAATCAAAATAAAAATTGGTCCAAAATTATCAAAAGATTCATCAAGGTCATGTGAAAGATGTTGATTTGAAAAAAAAACTCAAAATTAAAATTGCTTAGCTGATATGGGTGTATAAGTGCTTTGACATAAACGGCGTATAAGTTAATACACTTTTACGAACGTATAAGTTCTTCATATAAAAAGTAGTTATACTTATAAGTCTCATTATTGTTTCAAGCGCATAACTTTTTGAGACTTACACACTGGTTAACTGTTTAAATATTGCGTCCGTATATATGTGTTTTAATCTTTCATTATACTAGTGGTTGATTCGCACACTTCAAGCATCATTCAAGGTATAGAATTGTGTTTGTTTGTTTGTTTGACATATCTAATTTGGGTGTTTCACGATGAACATTAATTTTGATCGTTTAATCGTTACTCATAGGGGTTTGTTTAGTTTGAGTTTATCGTTGTGATTCCGAACTTGTTCGTTCATAAATCAGTGTCTATTGTTGTCTGATTTGCTCAATTGAAGATTGACCTAGAGTTCACTGTCAAACATATAATTTTTTGTTGAACTTATACGGCATAAAAGTTGTCACTTATACGACGTATAAAATCCAATTACTACTCCTTTTGATAATATTATACGAGCTTATAAGGATGTTGATCTTAAATGGTGTTTTAAACCTTAGACGATGTTAGGGTTACACGTGAACAGAAACTTATACATGTGATGTATCTTATACGTTGGTCCTTATACGTTTAAGAAGTTATACGTGTATAGTTTTTCTTTATAAAATTCTATAACATATTTTTGATTGTGTTTATGCAGATGGTGATATCTAAGGATTTTGACGCGAACCGTAATATTTGTGCTTTCCTTGATGGTTCTAATGAAAAGATGGAACCATTTCGTGTCATTCTACCATTCTTTGAGAGATCAAGGATCCATAAAGCCATCACAACAAACACTGTTATTATCAAGGAGTAATTACTGAATTCTTGAACAATGCTAAACTTGAGGAGGGGTGTACAAAGTCTGAAATAAAGAACAAGGAGATTATAGTATATGAACAGGTTATTCGGGATGTTCTGGAACTTGGAGATAACACTACAGATCCTACATGTTTGGATGAAACATTGGTGAAAGGATGTTTGGTGAGGATGGGGTATCAAAATGAATTAAATAAAGGGTTTAAGAAGACTGGGCTTTCTAGACCTTAAAAGTTTTTGGTTCATGTGATTGTGCATTGCTTTGGGCACAAGAAGGGTGGATATGAGGAGATTCTGGATTATCATATGTGTATGATGGCTGCTTTGAGTTTGAACTTGAAGTATAAATTTTCAAAAGTCATATTTGAACTTAGTAAGCTTTATTTCAACAACAAATGGTTGATGTACCCGAGATATATTCAACTGATAATCGACCATCAATTTCCGGGTATTGATAAGTCTGGTGAAGTGACGAAGCTTGCACATATGTCAGTCTCTGGGTGTGCTAAGCTAAAGACTTATAGGAACAAAGATGAAGATCATATTCCAAAATTCAGATCTTTGTTTGGACATTTGTTGAATCCTGATTATGTGGCTCCTTCTAATAATCAGTGGAGGTAGGATGAGAGTGACTACAGGGAGAATGAAAATATTTGAATACAAGGGTATGTTGCTTTGGGAGGAAATGGTTTGTTAAGGTTGAGGATACATACGTTGCTGAACGATCTCAAAAGAATAAGATGAAAACGTAAGCGTGCAGTGAAAACTGAGGTTGTTACACCTCCATTGCCTATTATTGAAGAACAGTTCAAGCAACACACGACTCTGTTATTGAAAATTGTGGTGATGATGAGGATATTGAGTCTGATCGTGAAATTCCTAAGAAGTTATTAATTGATCCTCGGGGTTTGCATGATTTTCTAACGGAAAGAAGAACAAAGAAAATATCTGATGATAATGATGAATCTTATGTTCCAGAAGGAAGTCCAAGTCAATCAAAGAAGAAACGACGTGTGAAACAGATGTTTAGTTGATGAACCTGATGAGGAAGATATTCAAGGATTTCCTGTTGATAAACTTCTTGAGGTAGTCAAATTACAAGCTCCAAGGAAACACCAACTTTTGAAGTGAAATTAGATGACACCATTGATCGGTTGATGAAAATACCGAAGTTTACTCTGAAAGTCCATGAAGATGAACACCAGAGAACAACTAAAGTTGATTCCAAAGCTACTAAACCTAATTTGTCACGACAATCTTTTTCAGATGTATTTCTACAAATTGATGGACTGTTGAAAGAAGATGTTGAGATATTAAAGGAGAAAGCTTCTTATCAAGAGGTGAAGACTGATAGTTTGGTTGATGAAAATATTCGTTTTCGTGCTGATAACATTGATATTAGGAAGAGGTTTGATGAGAGAGAACGCAGAAGAAAACTATCTGATGATCTGCTCATGGAACGCATGAAGTATTTTGTTATAATTGAGCAGAAATTGGGAATACGTTTGAATTTGGAAGTTCATCGAGCTGAGGCAGATAATACAGTGTATGAGAGAGTTTATGGGGGAGATACTAGGGTAGTTGAAGCTTCAGTTCATGTTGATTATGATTTGGATAAATTTGTGGATAAAGACAAGTAAAAAATAGAAGAGCCTATTGTTGAAAGAGTGGGGGTAGCATCTATGCAAGCTAAAGAGTCAAGTCATGTGGGTGTTCAAGTTTTTGAACCTATTGAACAACCAATTACTGTTGAAAATGATAAGGTTGTTGAGGAGGAAGAGGAGAATAAAGAAGATGAAGAAATATTGAATTTCGGAGATACTGATGATGATGATGATAATTTTTATGATGACGATGATACACCGCAAGGTGCGATTGGATCAGTTGCTGGAAAGTCTAAAAATAAGTTTGAACCTGCGGGTGCTGGTGATCAAAAAGATGATTCACCACAGGAATCAAAATCTGATAAAGAACCGACTAACAAAACGGTGGAGGAATTAAAAGAGTTGGTTACTTCTAATGTTCGAGTTACAAGTATGATTGATGAACTGGAAGAAGGGAAGATTCCAATCGATAAGTCTGAATTGGCGAAGATGTTGGATGTTTCAATGGATGACATAACATTTCATTTTGAACAAGATATTCCTGAACCTGACATTGATGCTGATTTGTTAAATCATGTTGTCGAGTTTATGGATCAACCTGAAGCAGTTAAGTACGTTGGTGAAGAAGAAGAGTTCGATACGTTTGATTAAGTATTCTATGAGGAAATTGAAATGGAACCCAATCTAAACAAGCAAGCCAAAAATTTTAGTGAAGATGAAATTACAAGTTGGTTTCCTTATCGAGTTGAACGTCCTAAACAAGTTTTCAAGAATCCTGTGAGGTATTAGAAAAAGACTGGAGTGGATACTGCAATGGGTAAATGTTTGAGCATTGCTTATCTAAGAAAAACCAAGAAGACTGGGATTAGAAGATTATTTGGAGTGCAATACTTCAATAACTTGATGGAATTGAATAGTCAACCGTGGTTTGATGCATACGACATTAGCATGCATTTTGATTCGTTATACAAACCGAAGAGTGGACCGGTGGATATTATTTGGAGGTTTATGGTGAATGAAGCGAAATGTGGTTTCAAGAAATGGACACCTCAGAAGCCTAAGGTGTTAAAATCGAGAAATCGTAAGAATCCTGAGGGGGAATTAATTAGAACGTTGACGTATACTAGACCATAATCGCTTCTCATTATTCCGTTGTACCCAATTGAACAGGATTTTCATCGTTACTTCCTTTGTTGGTCTTATCTGGCGTTGACTGGTGAAGAAAGCATATACTTGGACCGGGGAATTGAAAACTATGATGTGATAAGAGTTTATGATCCGAGGTGGCTGATTAATTGCTCGTGGAAAGATATTGAGATACTTCATGTCAACAAAATACAATGTAATGATGAGAGTGTGAAGACTCAAGTTAACCAGTTTCAGAAGGTTGTGGATTTGTGCTATGACAAGAAGATACATTCTGGTAGTGTTAGTGCATGATTGGTGACTGTTGATTTGCAGTTAAAGTATTCGAGGTTAACGTATTCGAGATCTACGGAAAAGGGGGAGTTTGTTAGTGCACGGTTTTGGTGTCCGTAGCAATCGAATAAGTTATAGATAATCTAGATTGTATATTTATTGTAACATGGTCATTCCCTATAGTTTGTATAGTGAATGGGTCATTTGTTAGTTAACTAGGCTATTCGTTAAGTTATCACCATTCGTTATGAAGGCATAACGAATGGTGTCTCATTCGTTACTAAAGTATAACGAATGAGGCTAACTTAACGAATGGAGCTTCGGCCTATAAATAGGCAGCTCATGTTCATAATTTAGTGTGTGAGAGAGATCCAAGTTGATGCTTCGGGTTAGCGGCTACATCTTGGCTCATAGACGTTTCAACAGAATTTTATAATCCTTGTTTCACGAGAGACTCATTATCTAAACAATAATGGAATTAAATATTTTTCCTTACGAGGCTTTAAATAAAAAATAGCCAAGAAGTTGATGCTTAATTCACATTGAATTAAATAGCAAAACTACATAGTATGATACAATAGAACCTATATTAGTTCAATCACTAATACTACTTTTTTTGAACTAATTCACTTCTACACTTGATATTGATAAATATAAATTAACTTATTACAAATCTAAAAGGATTACCACAAGGACAGTTGACCATGTATATCAACAACAAACATGATTTTCATATAAAGAAAGGAATCACTGTTAACTCAGAAAGAAACAGGAGACAGGTGAGTTTATAGCCCCATTTCCTTGTTATGTTTTCGGGGTTGTGTGCATACTCAATGTGAATGTTAATACACTTACCTTGAATCGTAAGTGTATGCTATGATGATTGATAGTATGTGTGGATGATATGAATGAATGCTTGTCTGTGCGTGAACAATCTCCGGATATTGCACGTATTGACATGGAAAGTAATGTATTGAATGCCTAGTATGAGATACGTCTATGTTTGAAAGTATGTAATAGAATGAGTATGTACGAAGGTATGACTATATATAGAAACGTATGGCACGGTTAAGAGGGAACAGACCCTAATAATATCTGCAAATATAGGGAACAGACCCTAATAATATCTGGGAATGTAGTGAACAGACCCTAATAATATCTGTGAAGGTTATAGGGTGGAATGCTTTTTAAAACATGTAAGAATGAAAGAAAGAATTAATGTATGTATATATGTAAGTAAAGATGAAGTTATGTATCTTCGGATATGTAATTATGTAAGTATGTGAATGAAATGTATGTTACCTAATTAATTTGAACTCACTCAGCATAGCTGACTTTTAGTATGCACGCAGGTGAGTAGGATAAGGCAGCTAGCTTGTGAAGGACACATGGCAGATGAATAAGAAGCTGGCATCCAAAGACTTATGAAGTATTTATGACTACTGTTTTATTATGAAAGACAAAAGATGTTTGTTTAAGACATGTTTATGAAATGATGTGTAATGTTTATTAAAAATTTTATATTCCACGAAAGTTTTAATTAACTCTGATTTGTGGAACTGTATTTATGAGTAAATTCGACGTCAAAAGTGAGGCACCGGGACCGGGGCCTTACAAGTTGCTATCAGAGAATTAGTTCGAGAGAATTAAGAATCCTACATGCTTAGACTCGAATAGAGAATGGGATTTAAGTAAGAAAAGAAAGAAGATACCAGTTCAAGATAACCATGTGTCACTCAAGCAAGCTAAGTAAAGGTAAAGTATATGGCTACTTAATATGAAATGATGTTAGCTTGAATGCTAAACAATGAATATGTGTGTATTAGAGATAGGGTTAATTGATTGTGTGATTGATTAACTGTTTGAAAGTAGAACTTAGCACAAGTGAATTCACAAAGGGAAGTGTATAGGACACAGAGAGAAACATGATCAGCTAATCAAAGCTGGCCACTATTATTACCTATTAGCCTTACTATCCTTGTACTAAATAGTTCCTTGAGTGATGACGTTTGTGTTTCCTTATAGAATACCAATGGCTGAAGCTAGGAAAGTTGCGGGACAAGGAGGTCGAACTGGACATCGTGGCAGGCCACACATCGTCTGAGAACCTTCTATAGAATCAGCCACTATCACCAAGGAAGAAGGAAGTGCAGCTGGACGAAATCCGAAGGATATCAACTCGACCCTGCTTTTCAAGCTGCCATTGCCCAAGCTGTACCAGCTGCAGTGAAGAATTTGCAACCTGAAAGGTCTGCTGGAAGCCATGTAAGGACCGCTGAGAGGGCAGGAGACAAAGATAAGAAAGCTAGTGATGGGGAAGGTGATTCGAGTGAAGTTCGATCGGTAAAACTTGATGTGAGAAAGAGAGGTCGCGGTGGGTGTAACTACAAGTCGTTCAAAGGTTGCGACCCACCGAAGCTAACTGGTTTGGGGGACGCAATTGCAACCCTTCAATAGATAACCGCCATGGACATGGTTATCCGAACTAGCGAGTGTCATCCTGATCAAGCTGTGGGTTATGCTACCCAATCGTTCGGTGACGAGGCCATGTACTGGTGGGAGTCTGTAGAGCAGAGGAAAAGTCGGGATGAGATCAAAGCGTTGAGGTTGGATGACTTGAAGGAGATGGTCATGAAGAGATTTTGTGCTGATGCTGAGGTAGAAAGGGCACATATGAAGTTTCTGAACTCGAAGGTGGATAAGATGACACACCGCGAGTACACTACGAAATTCAACCGCATGTCTAGGTTGGTGCCTGAAATGGTGAATACCAAAGCCAAAAGAATCAAGTGCTACATAAGAGGGGCTGCCCCAGAATGTCCGCACATTAGTCAGGGCTAGTAAACCGGCTACATTCGACTTTGTTGTGGAACTCGCAGAGATGGTTTATGATGATCTGACTGCGGATGATGTCGGGCAAACAGTTGCGCCACGTAGGGCTACTTGGAAACACAGTTTTCATTATAAAACTTAAAAGAAGTTTAAAGCATAAATGTTTAGTGGATGCATGAGCTATACCGCTCTCCCACCTCGGCTACCTGAGATAAACGTACTAAAAGTGTCAACACAGGGTTGGTGAGTTCACAGGTTTACATAAATTAAACGTTGCGTTTTAGCGTTACCAGATAGTGTTAAGTCAAGTATATATCAATAGGTAGCTAACCTATCAAACATGTATTACTACGTGTTCGACACCGAAGCTGACTGTTTAACGATTGCCTTGCCACCATGTCAACCACGACCATGGTAATGTGTTAGCCAAAATTACACCCACTCGACCTACAGTCGAGTTTAGAGTCGGGTGGGGTTTGTCAAACCCAGTAGTACTACTCAAAGTTGACTCGCTATTATCCAAATATTAACCGTTTTGATGTTCAGAAGGACTTGTTTGCCACTTAGCCTTACAAGTGATATATAAAAGTAACAAAATCTATTTCGTTGGAGTATGTTAACTCCCCCAAATAAAAGCGTTTAAAAGAGTAAAAGGGGCCATGAAACTCACTGTTTGTGAAGATAACAAAAGATCTGAGAAAAGTGTGCGTCACAGAAAATCCTCACTACTGCTCTAAAAACAAAACGAGATTTTCTTAGTATTTGAACTACGAGTGAGTCCCTAGACTCGACACATAAAACTTATGCATGAGATGTGTTCGTGTTACTTTGTGAAACAGGTGTGACTCGACAAACACGTTGGTGATTAGTTACATGTGTGAACAATTATTAAGTGTTAAGTGTTACTATTGTACATTACTAGTAAATTATCTCTCACAAGGGCAAATAAGTCAAACACATAGCAAACATCGATCAACAATACACTTTTCATGTTAACTTAAATAATTCAGCAGCTAATTGATCGAGGCAGATTTTAACCCGACAAAATTACTCTATTTAATAGATCATAACAAGTCAATAAAATCACCAAAACTCATCACAGAAGTACAATTGAGTTAGGTTTTTAAAAATTATTTTATTATATTTTTATCCCTTACGGTTTTCTCACAATGATTAAAACAATACAGTAAACACACAACAGTCGTTATCATGCGCAACAGAACGTTATTTGTTATTCGCATTACATGGCTAATCCAAACTAATGCAAGACCAAATGGGTCAGATTCCTATCTCATATTATTAACTTCCAGAAGTGGAATCAACACAATTGGTCTTGTCGTTTGTGAGATACACTAATCGCAAAAAAACAGCCTACCAGCAGGCTTCCCGAATCAGACTTCCACAACAGATTTGTAAATTAATAAAAACTAACTTTCACACGTCCAAAAATTACAAACTCAAAGTCTTTAGAAACTAGACTCGACCTACTACATCATAAAGTCAATAATCACTTCCAAACACAATATTAACATCGAGTTACAGTCATTTTAACACGAACTTAAGAATCTGTCCAGCATCAGTTTTCATCAAAAACTCAACAAAATATTAACCTATGAACTAACAATCATGCATACAACCCTAACATATCAATAAACAACATATTTAACATTTAGGGTTTATGATTATGACGTTTAATCATGCAACCAAGCCAATAGAATGAATTAGGGTTTGTTGTTTAGTTTGTTTATATAAAAATTAAATATATTATATGTTACAACTTGCACCCTCAATTTTCATTTAGTTAAATTCTAGCACAACTAGTTTACTTTCTCCATGAATTAATGTTATACATGTAAACACCAAGTAACACATAAACATAGCACATAATTATCAAATACTTTTTTTATGATATTTATTGTTTTTTCACCAACAGTTTGAGTCGACTCGTGCGTGTTTCGGTGAAATTCCGAAAGACTACTTGTGTAATGCTTGTCATGAGTCATTTAACCCTAATTAAAAGTAATGAGATATGCGTTAACTGGAATGATATAGTTTGTGTGATCTTGAGTTTGAATTAACGGAGTTGGATTAACGGAGTTAACCTGAAATTGACGAGTGTCACATCATTCCCATGTTGAAAGAATTTTTGTCCCGAAAATTTGTGTCATGTCGTGATGGTTGTCAGAAAAAGGAAAAAATTTTCAGTTTGTAACATCATCCCCCTGTAGAAAGAAATTTCATCCCGAAATTTAATTCATACCTCTGGTGTTTTCTGACGGTTTGTCGGCTTTCACGGTTTTTGGTGCCTGGTCAACCTTTCAAAAAGGTGAGGATACTTTTTCATCATTTGATCCTCGTGCTCCCACTTGAAATACGGTCCACGTCTTGAGTTCCAACGAAATTTAACGATGGGAATCTTACTGTGTTTGAGTGTTTTGGTTTCCCAATCCAAAACTTCGGCTGGTTCTTCGATGAAGCGTAACTGTTCATCAACTTGCAACTCGCCCAAAGGAACTGCTTGGGTTTCATCAGAAGACATTTCTTCAAGTTGGATACATGGAAAACATTATGTATGCCACTGATTTCCGTTGGTAAGTCCAATCAGTACACTACCGGACCAATACGTTCAGTATCTGGTATGGGCCAACGTATCGTGGGTTGAGTTTGTTTGGCTTTCCAAAGAGAACTACACCTTTCCAAGGTGAGACCTTCAATAAAACCTTGTCATCCACGTGGAATTCCAGAGGTTTTCGGCGTTTGTCGCGTAAGTCTTTTGGCGATCTCATGCTACTGCCATGAGATTCAGGATTTGGATGATCTTTTCTGAGGTTTCAAGTACTAATTATGGACCAGTGATTTGGCTGTCGCCCACCTCTGCCCAGCAAAGGGGTGATCGACACTTTCGTCCGTACAACGCTTCAAACGGCGCTGCTTTAATGCTGGCGTGGTAGCTGTTATTATATGAAAACACTACCAAGGGCAAGTGGGGTTACCAACTCTTTCCGAAATCCAATACGCATGCACACAACATGTCTTCTAAGGTTTGAATGGTGCGCTCACTTTGTCCATCCGTCTGAGGATGGTACGCTGTTCTCATATCAAAGCGGGTGCCTAGTGTGCTCTGTAGTGACTTCCACAAGTGCGAAGTGAAACAGGAATCTCTATCAGATATGATTGAGACAGGCACTTCGTGTCTAGACACTACTTCTTTCATGTAGATGCGAGTCAGTCTTTCCATTTTGTCTGATTCCTTGATCACTAGGAAATGTGCAGACTTAGTCAACCGGTCAATGATCACCCAGATGGTATCGCATCTCGTCGGTGTTTTGGGTAAGCCTGTGATGAAGTCCATGGAATTGTGTTCCCACTTCCACGTTGGGATTTCTGATTGCTTTAACAAACCAGATGGTTTCTAATATTCCACCTTGACTCTTGCACATGTTAGACATTTTCTCACGTAGGTGGCCATGTCGGCTTTCATATTCGGCCACCAGTAAAGTACCTTCAGGTCATGGTACACTTTTTCTGAGCCAGGGTGAATGGAATATCCGAACTTGTGTGCCTAGTCCATCGCCAGATTTCTCAAGTCTCCGTATCGAGGGACCCAAATCCAGCTTTCGAAATATCAGATCCCGTCCGATTTGGTTTCAAGCTGCTTATCCATGCCCGGCATGGATTCGGATAGAAGGTTATCGTATTTCAAAGCTTCGAGTTGGGCATCACGAATCGAATCACGCGATTTGGCATGAATCGTGAGTTGTAATACTCTTACCCTTCTAGGCTTAACGGTTTCCTTTCTGCTGAGAGCATCGGCCACTACATTGGCCTTGCCAGGGTGGTACTTGATGGCACAATCATAATCCTTAAGTAGCTCGACCCAATGAGGCTGTCGCATGTTCAACTCCTTTGGATCGTAGATATGTTGGAGACTCTTGTGGTCGGTGTAAATGGTAAACTTGGTACCGTACAAGTAATGCATCCATATCTTATGGGCAAACATCACATCTCCGAGTTCCAAGTCATGGGTCGTATAGTTCTTCTCGTGTACCCGCAGTTGTCTAGAGGCATAGGCTATAACCTTCTCAAGTTGCCTCAACACGCAACCGAGACCCTGTATCGATGCGTTAAAATGTACCTCAAAATTTTCTGTTCCCTCGGGGAGGGCTAGAATCAGCGCGCTACATAGTTTGGTGTTCAACAGTTGGAAGGCAGACTCCTGCATGTCACCCCAATTGTATTTAGTACCCTTGTGAGTCAGTGCGGTGAGGGGTTGAGAAATCTTTGAGAATCCCTTGATGAAACGTCAGTAGTAACCAGCCAGTCCTAGCAATTGTCACACCTCAGTCGGAGTCTTAGGTGCTTCCCAGTTTTTGATGGCTTCTACCTTGCCTGGATCGAAATGGATACCACTCTCAGCGATCACATGTCATAAGAAGTGAACCTCGCAAGCCAAAATTCACATTTCGAGAGCTTAGCATACAATTGTTCCTTCTTTAGTTCCTTCTTTAGTAATTCCAGGATTAACCTTAGGTGTTTTTCATGGTCGGTCTTATTCTTGGAGTAGAAGAGGATAAAGTTAATGCAAACAATAACAAAGTTGTCGAGGTATGCCTTGCATACTCTGTTCATGAGGTCAATGAATACGGTCGGTGCATTGGTTAAGCCAAAAGGCATAACCGAAAACTCATAGTGACCGTACTGTGTTCTGAATATCGTCTTCGAAATGTCTTCTTCGCGCACTATTAATTGATGGTAACCAGATCTCATATCGATCTTCGAGTAGTAACTCGATCCTTGAAGTTGGTCGAAAAGATCATCAATTCGGGGTAGGGGATTATTCAGTTCCCGGTAGTCGATGCACATGCGGAAAGTCTCGTCCTTCTTTCGGACAAATAGGACAGGGGCTCCGAATGGTGATGTGCTGGGTCGGATGAAACCTTTATCCAACAAGTCCAGTAACTGAGTGGACAACTCCTGAAGCTCTGCCGGTGCGAGCTGATACGGGGCTCGTGCTACGGGTGCCGCACCCGATGCTAAGTCGATTAGGAACTCGACTTGTCGAATGGGTGGGAGTCCTGGCAAATCTTCCGGGAAGACTTCGGGAAAAATCTCACACAATCGTTATGTCTTCGATCCGTTTCTCCTCCACGGGTTTCTCAATAACATGAGCTTAAATCGCCAGATGACCCTTTCGTAAATATTTCAGCGCCTTCATGAGGGCGATGATGCTAGTGGTCATGCCGCTCTTCTAGCCCTGTACCGAGATGATTTCGCCGGAAGGAGTAGTGATATGAACTATCTTATCATGGCATATAATCTCAGCTCTATTCTCGGATAGCCAGTCCATGCCGACAACAACGTCGAAACTACCAAGTGTAAAGGGTATGAGGTTAATATCGAAAATATGACCCGACAGTTTCAACATATATCCCGCGAGTACATTAGTTGTTTCTATAGACATACCGTCAGCTAATTCAACAGGAAACTTAGCATCTAACGGAGTTGGAGTTAAGTCTAAGAGTTTACTAAAGGCTTTCGACACAAACTCCTATCAGCTCCAGTGTTAAACAAAATAGAAGCAAAACAGTCGTTCACAGGAAACTTACCGGCAACCACATTCGGATCGCTATGGGCCAGGCCTGATCCAATGACAAAGGCTCTACACTTAGTACCGCCACCGTTGTTGTTGTTGCCTCCGTTACCCTCATTTTGTTTCAGTCTAGGACAGTCTTTCCTAAAATGACCCTCCTGGCCACACTCAAAGCACCCTTTCGTAGTTGCAGGCTGCTTAGGAGCGCCCTTTTCCGCGAGTTCTCCTCTACAGTCCTTGGCCTGATGACCCAATTTACCACATCGCAGACACTTGATACGGTCACATGGGCCATCATGATGATAGTTGCACTTGTTACGCTTCGGGTACTTTCCAGCATAGTTACTCGAACCCTGTCCGCACCGTTGTTATTGCTGGAACTCTGATTGTTGAAGTTCCGAGCGAGTTCGGGCTTACGGTGGTGTTGTTGATGCAGGGGGGGTTTGATGATGAGGACCTTGTGTTGTCAAACTTCCTCTTTCCATTCCCGGAGTTGTTGTCATTGCTCGAGTTATCAAGGGTTTTAGAGGTGGAACCTCTAGGTGGAAACGCACCTTGGGCCACTACTTGATCCATCTGCTTGTAGGCTATTCGGATCGCTTGCTGAATAGTCGTCAGTTTGGAAGACGTCACCATACCCTGAACCTGGGATACCAAACCATCAATATACATATCAATCCTCTTAATTGGCGGGTCTGCCATCCGCGGGCACATCACCACTAGTTCGTGAGAACGGGTGGTGTAGGCTTCAATCTAAGAGCCCACCATCATCAAAGCCCAAAACTCTGACTCCAGTTTGGATATCTCCTCTCTAGGACAATACTCCTCTCGCATCATATTCTTGAATTCTTCCCAATTCATAGCATTCGCCAACTCCAATATGAGTATTTGCACATTTGAATTCCACCAAGAGAGGGCTGAATCTTGTAGTGTTCCAATAGCAAACTTGACTCTGCTGGCTGGTGGAAAGTTGCACATCTCAAAGGCTAACTTTTCCTTCTCGGCCAACGTAGGAAACCTATGGCTCCCTCAATGCCCTTAAACGAATTGGGCTTACAGTCCAGGTAATTCTTGAAAGTACAAACTCCGGCTTGGCCTCCGGCTTTATTCTAAACATGAGCAGCCATAGCTGCCGCTACATGGTCGTTTAGTAGGGCATGGAGTTCTGCTGCGGTCATGTTGATGTTACCGTGACCACACTTGTTTTTCTTCCGGCCATTTCCTTAAAATCACAGCATACAATGTTAGACATGAACACACAGTTTCATATACAATACACCACACGCTTCTGAGTGTGCATCCTCTTCAGCCGACTCTTCCTTTGGGTCTTCCTCAGGATCTTCCTTAGGATCCTCCTACGGTTCTTCTGTGTTCGGAGTAATCTGTGCCTCTAGAGTGTCGAAGCGAGCTAGAGCTACCGCTGCATGGCCTCTTGCATTCCAAACTTCTTCCTGCAACTCTATCATCTCTGATTGCATCTTGATCACTAGATTCATTAGCTGAACATGAGCATCCTGAACTTCCTTCATGGCTTTAGTCAGGTAGGAAATTCTTTTCCTAGCCTCAGCTCCATCCCCCATCAATCCAGTAACATTCGCTCTCGTCGAGTGCATAATGTCAACTTCACGCTCTAAGCAGAAGGTGAGAGCTGTGAAAGCGCGCTCCATTGGTCGGGTTAGGGGTGGTAGTATGTTGAAGGATATAGGACAGCTCGGGAGAGGTAGTGGGGGAACTTGTTGGCGCCTCTTCGGTGCGGGGGCTGCTAATGTTGGGACTACTCGAGGTGGTGATGGGTTAGGAAGCCGCGGTTCCTTTCCTGGGGCGTGGGACACCGGGTCGGATGATGATGATGGCGTTGACATCCCTACAGGATAGGTCGTCTATGGTTTACGTGCGTATGAGTGAATGAGGAATAGAAATAAAGAGGATGTATACCTAAATATAATATATATATATATGTGTGTGTGTGTGTGTGCAGTGCGTAAGATCATAACTAATGGGTCGTTGCAGTTATAGTCTAGTATGAATGCAATTCTAGTTCGCTATAACCAATGTCTCTTATACCAATCTGTCACACCCTCAAAATCCACTAACGGAGTTTTACGGTCAGAGCGTGTGAACTTACAGGATCGGAATCATTAGTTATATAAAACACCAGAATTAAAGTTTTAAAAACAACCAAGACATCAAGTCCTAAGTATAAATGTGGAGGCATAAATCGTAAGGCAAACAGTTGCGCCACGCAGGGCTACTTGTAAACACAGTTTTCATGATAAAACTCAAAAGAAGTTTAAAGCATAAAAGTTTAGTGGATGCATGTCCTATACTGCTCGCCCGCCTCTACTACCTGAGATAAACACACTAAAAGTGTCAACACAGAGTTGGTGAGTTCACAGATTTACATAAATTAAACATTGTGTTTTAGTTTTACAAGATAGTGTTACGTCAATTATATATCAAATGGTAGCTAACCTATCAAACATGTATTACTAAGTGTTCGACACCGAAGCTAACTGTTTAACGATTGACTTGCCACCATGTCAAACACGACCATGGTAATTTGTTAGCCAAAATTACACCCACTCGACCTACAGTCGAGTTTGGAGTCAGGTGGGGTTTGTCAAACCCAGTATTACTACCCAAAGGTGACTCGCTATTATCCAAATATTAACCGGTTCGATGTTCAGAAGGAGTTTAGTTGGTTTGTTTGCCACTTATCCTTACAAGTGATATATAAAAGTAACAAAATCTATATCGTTGGAGTATGTTAACTCCCCTAAATAAAAGCGTTAAAAAGAGTAAAAGGGGCCGTGAAACTCACTGTTTGCGAAGATAACAAAAGATCAGAGAAAGTGTGTGTCACAGAAAATCCTCACTAGTTCTCTAAAAACATAACGAGATTTTCTAAGTATTTGAACTAGGAGTGTGTCCCTAGACTCGACACATAAAACTTATGCATGAGATGTGTTCGTGTTACTTTGTGAAACATGTGTGACTCAACAAACACGTTGGTGATTAGTTACATGTGTGAACAAGTATTAAGTGTTAATATTGTACATTACTAGTAAGCTATCTCTCACAAGGGCAAATAAGTCAAACACATAGCAAACATCGATCAACAATATACTTTTCATGTTAACTTAAATAATTTAGCAGCTAATTGATCGAGGCAGATTTTAACCCGACAAAATTACTCTATTTAATAGATCATAACAAGTCAATAAAATCACCAAAACTCATCACAGAATCAAAAGTGAGTCAGGTTTTTAATAAATATTTTATTATATTTTTATCACATACGGTTTTCTCACAATGATCAAAACAATGCAGTAAACACACCAGTCATTATCATGCGCAACAGAACGTTATTTGTTAATCCTGTTAAATGGCTAACCCAATTAATACAAGACCAATTAGGACAGATTCCTATCTCATATTATTAACTTTCAGAAGTGGAACCAACTCTGTGGTCTTGTCGTTTTTGAGATACACTAATCACAAAATAGCCTACCAGCAGGCTTCCCGAATCAGACTTGCACAACAGATTTGTAAATTAATAAAAACTAACTTTCACACGTCCAAAAATACATCATAGAGTCAATAATCACTTCAAAACACAACATTAACATCGAGTTACAGTCATTTAAACACGAACTAAAGAATCTGTCCAGCATCAGTTTTTATCAAAAACTCAACAAACTATTAACCTTTGAACTAACAATCATGCATACAACCCTAACATATCAATAAACAACATATTTAATATTTAGAGTTTATGATTATCACGTTTAATCATGCAACTAAGTCAATAGAATGAATTAAAGAAATGTTTAATTATCTAGTTAGCACTTTAATCCTTCGATAAAGCTTGTAATCAACTTGTATGTGTGTGTGTGTGCCTTGTCGTTTTGGTCGATCAAGAGAAAGGGGGAGGGGGCAGCCGTCGATCAAAAGGAGGGAGGGAGAGAGAAGGGTTAGGGTTTATTTTTTAGTTTGTTTATATAAAAATTAAATATATTATATGTTACAACTTGCACCCTCAATTTTCATTTAGTTAAATTCTAGCACAACTAGTTTACTTTCTTCTTGAATTAATGTTATACATGTAAACACCAAGTAACACATAAACGTAACACATAATTATCAAATACTTTTTTTATGATATTTATTGTTTTTTCACCAACGGTTTGAGTCGACTCGTGCGTGTTTCGGTGAAATTCCGAAAGACTACTTGTGTAATGATTGCCATGCGTCATTTAAACCCTAATTAAATGTAATGAGATATGCATTAACTGGAATGACATAGTTCATGTGATCTTGAGTTTGAATTAATGGAGTTGGATTAACAGAGTTAACCTGAAATTTACGAGTGTCACAGCAGGTTAGGGTCGAATGCTTGTTATAAATGTGGCAAGATGGGACACTTTGCTCAGAATTGCCAGGCTTAGAGAGGTTACTTAGCGAGGGCTTCTACTAGTGATGGAGCTGGAGGAGAGGAGAAAAAGGATGCCGAGCAGGCTAGGCCAAGGACTAGGACCTACATGCTTACTCTGGATAAAGCTAGACAGATTGCCGATGTTGTGACGAGTACGTTTCTAGTAAATGATATTTCTGCTACCGTATTGTTTGATTCAGGTGCGAATAGAAGTTTTGTAGCTACAACATTTAGTACATTAGCAAAAATGAAATCTTGTCGTGTGCCTGAAACTTTTATAGTAAAAACCGCTAGTGAAACCTCGGTTAGGATAATGAGAATGGTTAAGGATTGTAAAATAGAGTTAGATGGACGTGAGTTCCCTGAGACCCTGTATGTTATAACCTTAGGAGGGTTCGATGTGGTGTAGGAATGGATTGGCTATCTGAGTTTGAGGTTTAGATAGTGTGTAAGAGTAGGTTGATAAGGTTAAAGTCCTTGGATGGTAGTGCAATGACGATTTAAGGTGATAAAGAAAGTTCAGGGCTTAATGTCATTTCGATGATAAAAGCCGAAGGTTTGTTACGACGAGGATGCGGTGCTTACCTGGCGTATGTGGTCAACAGGACAAAAGAAGTGAAAGACGTTCCTATTGTGTGCGACTATCCAGAAGCATTCCCTGAGGATCTTCCAGGGTTGCCCCCCAAGCGTGAGATAGAATTCCAGATAGACTTAGTACCAGGAGCCCAGCCCGTCACAAAAGCACCTTACCACCTGGCGACGTCCGAGATGAAAAAATTAATTTCCAAACTACAAGAACTCCTCGATAAAGGTTTTATAAAACCGAGTGTTTCCCCGTGGGGCGGACCGATGTTGTTCGTTAAGAAGAATGATGGAAGTATGAGAATGTGCATAAACTATCGTGAGTTGAACAAGCTTACGGTGAAGAACAGATATCCCTATCCGTGGATTGATGATTGTTTGATCAACTACAAGGTTCGAGTTGGTTCTCACGAATAGACCTTAGTTCAGGGTATCATCAGCTAAAGGTGAAGGAGGCAAACATCCCTAAGACAGTGTTACGGACGCGGTATGGACCCTACGAGTTCCTCGTGATGCCGTTCGGTCTAACGAATGCTCCTGCAGCATTTATGGACATGATGAATTGGGTATGTCGACCGATGTTAGACAAGTCAGTTATCGTCTTCATTGATGATATATTGCTTTATTCCTAGAGCGAGTCTGACCATGCTAAGCATTTAAGAGAAGTATTGGAGGTTTTGAAGGGAGAGAAGTTATATGCTAAGTTTTCAAAATGTGCATTCTGGTTGCATGAAGTGCGGTTTCTCGGTCACGTGATTAATCCTGAATGGATTACCATGGACCCAGCTAAGATTGAGGCAACAACGAATTGGAAAACTCCGCAGAACTCGACTGATATACGAAGCTTCTTAGGGTTGGCTGACTATTATAGGAGATTCATCGAAGGCTTTTCAAAGATAGCTGCACCATTAACCGGAATGACCCGAAAGACAGTTGTATTCAGCTTGGGTAAGTTTCAAGAGGAGGCTTTTGAGGAATTAAAAAAAACACACACAAGCTCCAATCCTTGCTCTACCCTATGGTGATGAGGATTTGTTCGTTATACTGATGCCTCACATCGTGGGTTAGGTTGCGTGTTAATGCAACGAGGAAAGGTTATAGCTTATGCATCCAGACAGTTGAAGGTTCATGAAAGTACTTATCCAACACATGATCTAGAGCTAGCAGCAGTAGTACATGTTCTCAAGATTTGGAGGCATTACTATATGGTACCAAGTGTACTATCTACACCGGTCATATAAGTTTGGAATACTTCTTCGGGCAGAAGGAGCTAAACATGAGACCGAGAAGATGGTTAGAGTTGATAAAGGACTATGACTGTGATATCAAATACCATCCTGGTAAGGCCAACGTGGTCGCCTACACGCTAAGCCTTAAGAGTGAAGAAGTCATTGCAACAATGAAGTTGTATAAGGCGCAGTCTTAGGTTCTTGCAGATGAAGGGCTAATGAAGAAGAAAAGAATTGTCAGACAGCAAGACGAGCTGATGGAAAACACTCATGGTGTTAAGATTAGGTTTGATCGTATATGGATTCCACGTCATAGGAATCTCAGAGGTCGAATCTTAGATGATGCTCACAAGTCGAGATACTCGATTCATCCGGGATCCACTAAGATGTACTAGGATTTGAAGAGAGACTATTGATGGTCGGGAATGAAAAATGATGTGGTATATTACGTCAGTAAGTGCTTAACTTGCTTACAAGTCAAGGCAGAGCATCAGGAGCCTAATGGGAAGATGCAGCCATTAATAATACCAGAATGGAAATGGGAACACAGCACCATGGATTTCATCACCAAGTTGCCATATACAGCTAAACATCATGATATTTGGGTGATTGTGGACCATTTGATAAGAAGTGCTCATTTTATGCCTATACGAGAAGCCATCTCGTCAGAAACGTTACCAAATTTGTTCATAAAAGAAGTTGTGAGTAAGCATGGAGTGCCATTGTCGATCGTTTTGGATAGAGATACTTGTTTCACTTCAAGATTATGGAAGAAGTTCCATGAAGCTATGGGAACAAGATTTATTATCAGTACGGCGTATCATCCTAATACCGATGGCAGTCTGAAAGGACGATCCAAACCCTTGGGATATGCTACGTGCTTGTGTTCTAGACTTTGGAGGAAGTTGGGATGATCATCTGCATCTGGCAGAGTTCTCATATAACAACAGCTACCATTCAAGTATTGGTATGCCACCATTCGAGATGTTGTATGGTAGACAATGTAAAACCCCTGTATGTTGGGGAGAGATTGGTCAGAAAGAGATTTGAAGTCTAGAAGTTGTGCAATAAACCTCTTCAAAGTTTGATCAGATCAAGGCACGAATGAAAGCTGCTCAAGACAGACAGAAGTCATATGCTGATAAGCGGCAACGACCAATCGAGTTTAACGCTGGAGACAATGTGATGCTCAAGGCTCGCCTTGGAAGGACATTATCCATTTTAGAAAGAGGGGAAATTTGAGTCCAAGATACATTGGTCCATTTAAGATTGTGGATCGTGTGGGCGAAGTGGCCTACAAATTAGATTTGCCCGAAGAGTTAGAAGGAATTCATTCTACCTTTCATGTTTCCCACCTAAGGAAATGTCTAGCTGATGCCACGTCTCATGTGCCATTAGTAGACATCGAGGTTGATGAACAGCTGAACTACATTGAGCAACCTATAGAGATTGTTAACTGCAAGGAAAAGCAACTTCGTCATAAAGTTATCCCGTTGGCGAAAGTGATATGGAAGCGTCGCAATGGATCAAATGCCACTTGGGAAGTTGAGGAAAAGATGCGCATGTTTTACCCAGATTTGTTTAAGTGATAGTTAGGTTTCGGGGACGAAACCTCTTTAAGGAGGGAAGACTCGTAACATCCTACTATTAATAGTAATAAATAAAAAGAAATATGTTTGTTTAAAAGTGTGATAATATTTAATTAATTTAAATAAAGTATAAGAGTATGGACTTGGTTAATGAAAGATGGAATAAGGGATGGTGAGGAGCCTTAGGTTCGTGGGCTTAAGAGAGTATACATACTCCCTAAAACCCTCATTCTTATCTCATAGCCTCCCTACACACTCAAAAACACACATGAACACTCTATAGTATTTCGGCCAAGATCCAAGACCAAGAATCGAGCTTAGATTTGGATAGATCTTGACTATACAAGCAAGATACAAGCGTAATGTTGCTTATCAAAGCTAACCGTAGCTTAACAGCGTATAAAGGTATGTTCTTTACACATAAAGATTATGTTTTTAAGAACGATTTACCCTAAAACTTAGTGCTAAGGCAAATCAGGTGTGGTATTACCATAAAAATACAAACTTGATGTTAAAAGGGGGGCTTAGTGAACTTGTTAGTAGATACGGTTCATGCAAAAACCCTAGATCTAGCTTAGATATGTCAAAACCAATAAAGCTTCAAGCTTTATGGATAAATGGACTAGGTCTTAGTAAAAAATGGAAATAAAAATGCTTAAAAAGGTGATATACTACTATGATAAGAGATTGGATATTAATATAAGTATAGTAATAAAGATAAAGATGGTATGGACAACCTACAGTGGATGTATTCGAGTGTGGTTACCATTCGAATACACGAACCCCATGGGTGTACTCGAATGCATGATTCGAATAGAAAGAAAGAAAGAAGGACAGAAAAGAAACAATGCAAGCTGGATAAAGGCAATTCGATTATGTTGCCCTTCGAATACAAGGAAACATAGATAAAGGGCCATTCGAATTCAAATATGAGTTCCATTTGAATACATGAGTATTCGAATACAAGTTGTATTCTAAACACATGCCCATTCGAATACATGGGTATTCGAATACAAGTTGTATTCTAAACACATGCCCATTAGAATACATGGGTATTTGAATACAAGAAGTGTTCAAATGAGGAGAACCATTCGAATACAATGCCATACAAGGCCACTAGAATAGACCAGACTTAACCATTTTTGCTTAAACTTAAATAATAAGTTTAGGGTTAGTTAATTAACACATATAATTAATATATATTGTTAGCCGAGCCTAGTTAAAGAAAGGAATCACTACTAACTCAGAAAGAAACAGGAGACATGTGAGTTTCTAGCCCTATCTCCTTGTTATGTTTTCGGGGCTGTGTGCATACTCAATGTAAATTTTAATACACTTACCTTGAATGGTAAATGTATGCTATGAAGATTGATAGTATGTGTGGATGATATTAATGAATGCTCTTCGGTGCGTGAACGATCTCCGGATATTGCACGTATTGATAGGGAAAGTAATGTATAGAATTCCTAGTATGAGATATGTATATGTTTGAAAGTATGTAACAGAATGAGTATGTACGAAGGTATGACTATATAAAGAAAGGTATGGCACGGTTAAGAGGGATTAGGCCCTAATAATATCTGCGAATGTAGGGAACAGACCCTAATAATATCTGCGAAGGTTATAGGGCGGAATGCTTTTTAAAACATGTAAGAATGAAAGAAAGAATGTATGTATGTATGTATGTATGTATGTAAGTAAAGATGAAGTTATGAATCTTCGGATTTGTAGTTACATAAGTATGTGAATGAATTGTATGTTTCATAATTAACTAGAGCTCACTCAGTATAGCAGACTTTTAGTATGCACGCAGGTGAGTAGGATGAGGCAGTTAGCTTGAGAAGGACACATGGCAGGTAAATAATAATCTGGCATCCGAAGACTTATGAAGTATTTATGACTACTGTTTTATTATGAAAGACAAAAGACGTTTGTTTAAGACATGTTTATGAAATGATGTGTAATGTTTATTAAAAGTTTTATATTCTGCAAAAGTTTTAACTTACTCTGATTTGTAGAACTTTGTTTATGAGTAAATCAGACGTCAAAAGTGAGGCACTGGGACCAGGGCCTTACATAATATCATAGAATATGTCATACTTTTAAGAAATTTTCACCTGATATGGGAACTGCAAAAAAAGGATGTTGTAACCCTATTGAGAAATAAAAAAATACATCAACAAAAACAAATAATGATATAAGGAAAACTAATCAAGCCTTCATATGTTACTTTTAGCCGGGGTGTTCTTTGTTGCAGATTCGTTTAAATAGTTGTTCGCAGTTACTTAAATCTCAGTCGATCTCTATAATTTGTTAGAAGGTGGATATAATTATGCACAATAATGAGTTCTCTAAAATGTCAACTCAAAAGTAGTCATATTTTACCTTCAAATGACCCAAAACTGTATATTTGGTGTTTATATTAATAGTATACATTTTCAACAACTCCTGACTGGCATCTAAAATAAGTAATATAATCACGTGTTGAGTAACTAAATTAACAAAAACAAAGCTACTTCACAATTAAGGAAGTGCAAAAACCATGTAATATTAACTAAAGTATGTCGCTCTAATTCGAATAAAAAAGTGTGTTAAAAGTAAGAGCCCATGTTATTATTTTGTGTAATTGATTGTGGATAACTGAAATGCGAAATGTGATATGCGTGAAATGCAGAACCTGAAATGATCAAGAAAGGAAATAAAAGGATGGCCTTAGTGTTAAGTATGCTATAGGTTGCGAGGCGTTCGGGAATATGGAAAGTATGACATTAAACCATACAAAACCCAACCACCAGTTCCATTCATTCTCATCTACTACCTTTTCAAAATCAACTAGTGAGACATACTAGAGACATAAAGTTATGGTTTAAGCTCGTTCCCTTAAATAACATTAGATTCATGATTTTAAGTAGTAAAGAAGAACGGTTGGCAAGGGATCATTAGTGGAAAGAAACTCGAAAATCAGAATCACCACCATCTGAGTGAATCGCATTTAACATATTTACAGCATGATCAACTCTATAACCAAAGAATCAGGCAATTGTTCTGAATAAAATTGATGCACAAGGATAGTATAGGAGCTGAATGGTTTTTCTTGTAACTAGGCATGTAAATAGTTACAGATTTAGTGTATAGGTGTGGATTACTTTTGGCGTTTTCGTTGTAAACATCTTTTTCTAAAGCAATAGTCGATTAAAGAAGTGTTTCTCATAGAAACAGCATCATGGTGGTGCTCGATTAACCGATTCTACACAAGAATCGTTGGATTCTCCCTTCAACTTGTGAAACGAACAGATCTTACTAGGGTTTTTTCTGACTGACAAGTAACAACGTATTCTAGCCACCATAAGTAATGAACCATGCATATATTTGCAATTTGAACATGTGTGAACTTGAATCACTCAATTCCGATTCCTTTTGATATACCTCAAACCGCTACTAGTATTTTGTTCAAATGAGGAGAGAAATCTACTCGTTGATTGTAGGTTTTCTAGAAAAAGCAATCATTTTAATAAGAATTTTGAACGGGACATTGATTAAACAATCTTCAAGCCTTAAGGGATCATAAATATGGAATCTCGAAGGGTTTTCACTAATTGAAGCTGTCGTCGAAAATGTGGATCTCGAGTTCTCCAACAATCGTTAATGTACAATGACTTAGTTAACTTTTTGTGGAAATATCGAATATAGAACGTATTCAAACTTTTTATCGCATTCAATCATAGATAAATTAAAAGATCTTGACTTTAAAATTTTGCATTAAATATAATAAAAATCTTGACTTATTCATACACTACAATTTTGGTATGTGATACGAGTGCATTTATTAATCAAGATATGTTATCAAAAAATTTCAAACATAATATTATCGCATTTATTATTATACATATCTTTTTTTATTACACAGCTATAAATAATCCTTAGATTCATACTTTCTAAACCACATCATTCTTTTCTATACACAATTGTTATATTATTCTTTGAAAAGTAGATTGGGTAGTTTTGAAGAGAGACAAATTTCTACCACATGGGGTTGTTCATAGTGTTCCATTATATACGCAAGTGATACTGGTGATTTGTTAAATCTATGATGGTAAGCTATGAACAATCAACATGTTGTAGAAAAGTTTCATCTTTGTCACATTTGAGCAAAATCGGGATTTTATTTACCACCTCCCCTACTTGAATAATCATAAAAATCCATGTAAGCGATATTACATATGTTATTGTTTCAATTTAGTCTTGAATGAATGTGTATTTATCTATTTGAATTTATTAAAAACTTAAAGTGCAACCTCAAAATTATTGGTTGTAACTTTCAAATTACAAGGAAATGTTACTTGTCTAAAATATGTTTATTATTAGTAATTTGTTACTAAATTCAAGACCTCTAATTGTTTTTTCTATGACACGCCTTTATATTATATCATGTTCAATAACATGGGTTAATATATACACATTAACCATATACATGAGAAATGATAATTAATCGTCAGTTATATATAATTTTCGTTTGTTTTGGGTACTTGGAATTTTATAATCCTTATTTCACAAGAGACTCAATATCTAAACAATAATGAAATTAAATATTTTTCCTTACGAGCCTTTGAATAAAAAATAGCCACGAAGTTGATGTTTAATTCACATGGTATTAAACAGCGAAACTACATAGTATGAAACAATCGAACCTATATTAGTTTAATCAATAATACTTCTTTTTTTGTATTAATTCACTTCTACACTTGCTATTGATAAATATAAATTAACTTATTACAAATCGAAAAGGATTACCACAAGGACATAATACACCATGTATTTCAACAACAAACTAAGACTTTTTACTACCTTTATTAAAAAAAAAAATACTCAGAAATTCTATTGTGACTCCCAAATTTATTGTAGTCCAAAGTAATTTATGGTGTGAAATTTTGTCCATTTGGTCTTCGTTATCATCTCCAAGTAATTTTCGTTGGTGTGTCCCTAGCTTCACCTCACCGGTACATGTAAAAATTTCCAACATCTAAATTGTTTGCACTTTGATTCTTGTTTTTTTTTTCTTTTTATTCATACTATAATTTGTCTAATGACTATTAATGCGACATTAAACAAATAAAGGAAAAAAATCTCATTTATGAAAACAATATATAACTTTACTTCTAACATTTATCTAAATGTATAATTTAATTATGTACTGTATTAAATGTTAAATATTTACAAAAAATGATGGCCACTTGACCAGATAAAGTAATTAACGTTTTTCATATATATTTTAATACTTATAATAACGTACAACATTAAATGCTTATAAATGTGCATTTATATTAGTGTGAATCCTATTACAACAAAATTATCTAAGTTAATATCATAGAATATGTTATACATATATGAAATTTTCACCACGTTTGGGAAATGCAAAAAAAAGGATGGTGAGACCCTATTGAGAAATAAAAAAAAAATACATCAACAAAAACAAATAATGATATACGGAAAACTAATCAAGTTTTCACATGTTACGTTTAGCCGGGATATTCTTTGTTGTAGATTCGTTTAAATAGTTGTTCATATTTATGTTAAACACCATTCAGAACTAGATAATATTGATTATCAATCGTAGATCTAATTATACCTTAATAGGATCTAGTTTATTGTTATACTCTTAATTAGTGTTATTATATGTATGTATTAATTGTATTATATGTATTAAGTAATAGATTAAACGAAGGATTGATCGAGAGAATACTTGGACAGAGGTTTGTTACTTTATCAATCAATACTTAAATTACCAGAGGCATAATACCTCTATATATAGATGATTGACCCAATTCGTTAAAAATCCCATAACGAATTGGAGTCCAGTTCGTTAACATTACAGACTCAATAAAGGAAACATAACGATCTTTGATCCGTTATGCCTCATTCTTCAACATTCCATGTCAAATGAGAACATATATAACGAACTATCAGCCCATTCGTTAAACATTCTTAACGAATGGGTGTTACATTAAACGAACTGGCTAATTTGTTAAACATCCTTAACGAATTAGCCTTACATTAACGAACTAACTATTAAAGATAATATATTTTTATTATAATAATAATAAATTACAATATGATAAATACAAAGACTCGAGATGCCAAAACCGTGCACTAACAAACACCCCCTCTTCTTGAGCTCTTTGTCTTTACTTTACGTGAAACGCTTCGACACCCAATCTCGACAACTATGAATCCTAAACTCATGACACACACGCACGACACGTTGGAATTGCGTATCTCGGTCATAGTCTTCTTGGCGCTCAATCAATATCTTATTTTTGAACAGCACGTCATTGTCAGTCTCATACAAGTTAACGAGCCACATACGATCGATAACTCTTATAAAGTTAGTCTTCAAGCCTTTTCCAAGGACAATGACGACCTCACTAGTACGATTGTCATAGTACCATCGGTTGAACGTTAGGTGAAGACCTTGCGGGAAAGTCTTCAAAGGTACGTATTTTATCGTCTTGGGTGGTTTTACCTTAAGCATGAGCTTCTTCCAACCCGCACGTGGATCAATCTCATCGATACGTTTATGGATCAGAATCTGCCTGTAACATCCCGTTTTTCTAGTTTTGGTTAATAAAATGAAATATGAGTTATTATGATTCGGGCTAATGTTGGGTTAAATGGGTATGGTTTATGGACTTGGGTTATGAAGGAAGGAAGGAAAGTCCATGGGCTTAAGCCCATGATCCATAATTATATAAGTCATAATTACCCATTTAATTTCATTTCACACATATTCCATACACCACCAAAACACACAATTAAGCTCTCTCTAGTTTCTCTCATTTCTCTATCCGATCCATGATTAAAAACCGATCCCGATTCAAGGTAATGGTAGTATGATGTTGTATGAGCTTAAACATGTTAGATATCGTCACGAAATGACGAGCCGACACCGTTGAACCGTTTAAGTCACAAGATCCGGGTGGAATCGGGTATAAACCGAACCTAAGATGAGCTTAGGGATCACCCTAGCTCAGATTTGGATTGAACGGGGCAAAAAACGGTGAAAAATGAGTCAAAACTCGTTTTTCCGGCGAAACCGCGTTTTTCCGGCCACGGCGCCGGAAAGGCGGGGCTGGAAATGGTACGAGAATAAGGGAATTTCAAAGAATGATCTGACATTCTTTGACCTAACCCTATTTTGTTAACGGGGAGTTAACGAACTAGAGGTGATTCACTAGTCGATTTGTTTAAGGAAAGCATAACGAACTATCTTTAGTTCCCATCCAATTCGTTAAGGGAAGAAGATAACGAATTACCCTTAATTAGTTATAGTCATTCGTTAAAGGAGATAACGAACTAGAGGGTCAATTCGCTACATGGACTGGTTCGCTATATATGGACTGATTCGCCAAGGCTCATGTTCGTTATAAAGTCCACATCGTTATAAGAACCAGTTCGTTAGAGTGTCCAGTTCGTTACAAGAACCTATTCGTTATGATAACACCCAATTCGTTAAGAGCCAAGTAACGAACTATAAGTTTAACGAAATAACAGATCAGTCCCTGGACTTAGAAAAGAATGAGATAATTACATAATAGTCCTTGGACTTTAATAATTTATGAAAGATACCTTTAAAGGTTAATGTGTAATGCTTAACTAGCCGGTAAGATCCAATGAAGTAAAATTGACTTAGATACATATGATAAATTAAGCAGATGATAAGAAGAGCTAGAAGCGTACTTAATATATGTATGATTATACAGTTAGTCTTGCTCAGATCAAGAAAGGATTAACTATAAACGGTGAACGTAATCGCGTTCAGGTGAGTTTCTAGCCCCATTCCTTGTTATGTTTTCGGGGCTGTGTGCATACTCGATGTGATTAGTTAATACACTTACCTTAGGTGGTAAGTGTATGTCTTATATGATTTATGTATGAATGAATGCTTGACGATGCATGAACAATCTTCGGATATTGCATGTACCGTCAAGGGATAGTGTAAAGATATGATTGACATATATATGATGTATAAATTACATATGAGAGAATGGAAGTTATAATTATGAATGTATAGAAAGGTACGAAAGGTATAGTTAAAAAAGGGAACCGACCCTAATAGTATCGGCGAATGCAGGGAACAGACCCTAATAGTATCGGCGAATGCAGGGAACCGACCCTAATAGTATCGACGAATGTAGGGAACCGACCCTAATAATATTGGCGAAGTTTACCGGGTGGAAAGCACTTTAAACGTATATGTATGAATGAAAGCATGTATGTAAGTATGGACGACGGAATGAAAGTATGTGTGTACTTAAGTATGTAAGTAAAAGTGAAGGTATGTACTTTCGAGTATATATATGTAAGTATGTGAATGTATAGTATGTCGTCTTATTAACTAGAACTCACTCAGCGAACCTGACTTTTAGTATGCACGCAGGTGAGTAGGATGAAATAGTTGGCTTAATGGGAGACACATGGCAGACGAATAAAGAAGCTGGTATATGAAGATTTACTTGTTAATGTTTGAATTGAAAGACATGTTTCAAGTTACGTTTTAAGACAAGTTACGATTTAATGTGTAATATTTATGAAAGTTATATATTTCCTCGTAAAGTTTTAATTAACTCTGATGTTTAGAACTGTGCTTATGAGTAAATCCAACGTCCAAAGTAGGGTACCGGTAACGGGGCTTTACAAGTTGGTATCAGAGCAAAGTTTGAGAGATTTAAGCATCCTACATGCTTAGACTCGAACATAGAATGGGATTAAAGGAAGAAAAGACAGAAGATGCCAGTACAAGAATGCCATGTGTCACTCAAGCAAGCTAAGTAAAGGTAAAGTATGTGATTAAGTTCACATGTAAAGTAGAATAATGAATTAATGTTTGCTAAATAAAGAATGTATGAATGCTAGCTTAATTGCTAGGGATAGGAGTATGTGATGATGTGAACTGTTTGATAGTTTAACTGTTAGAAGTAGAACTAGCACAAATAGACTCATAAGAGGAAGTGTATAGGACACGAAAAGTAACGTGAGCAGCTAATCACAACTGGCCACTCTTATTACCTGTTAGCCTTACTATCCTTGTACTAGATGGTTCCTTAAGTGATGACGTTTGTGTTTCCTAATAGAATACGAATGGATGGAGCTAAGAAAGCTGCTGGAAGAGGAGGACGTACGGGACGTCGTTGTAGACCATGCGTCATCCGAGAACCGTTAGTAGATCCAACCGCTAACAATGAAGGTGAAGGAAGTGCAGCTAGTCGAAATCCGAGTAACAACGAAGGGGTTCAACTGGATCCCGCAATTGAAACTGTTATTGCTCAGGCGGTAGCAGCTGCTGTGAATAACATGAAGCCTGAAGGGTCTTCTGGAGGCCATGAAAGAACCGCTGAAAGGTCGGAAGGAGATGGTAAGAAAGATGATGAGGGGAGGAGAGGGAGGAATCAAGTGTGGTCAAATGAGTGAAAGTTGATGATAGGAAAAGGGGACGAGGTGGATGTAACAATAAGTCTTTCAAAGGCTGTAATCCACCAAAGCTAACTGGCTTGGGAGACGCAATCGCTACTCTCCAATGGATAACCACGATGGACAAGGTTATCTGAATTAGCGACTGTCGTCCCGATTAAGCTGTGGGTTATGCTACCCAATCATTCGGTGAGGAGGCGATGTACTGGTGGGAGTCAGTTGAGCAGAGGAAGAGTCAAGAAGAAATCAAGGCCTTGAGATGGGTCGATCTGAAGGAGTTAGTGATGAAGCGATTTTGTGCGTAGGCTGAGGTAGAAAGGGTTTAAATGAAATTTCTGAGTCTGAAAGCGGGTAAGATGACACACCACGAATACACCACTGAATTTAACTGTATGTCAAGTTTGGTCCAGGACATGGTGAACACTGAGGTCAAGCGGATCAAGTGTTACCTTAGGGGATTTCCGCAGAATGTTTCGCATCTTGGTCAAGGCTGGTAGACCAGGTACTTACGATTCTGCTGTAAGGGCTAGCAGAATTGGTTTATAATGACTTGTCGGTGGATGAGGTGGTAGTGGAAGAAAAGAAGGATAAGAAGTGGGTCTCTCCTGCTAAACGACCTGGTACTCAGATGTGGAACCCTAAGAAAAAGCAGCCGAGAGTGTGGGAGAAGAGGTCATGTAGGACGTTCTGGAAGATGCACGCTGGAGAGTGTAAGTGGGGCACTGGGTCTGATGTGTGCCGCAAGCGTGGGAAGTCCCATGGTGGGGAATGTAGATCATGGTCAAATGTTTGTTACAAATGTGGTAAGATGGGGCTCTTCGCTCAAGATTGCCATGCGAAGCCCGGGTGTTATAAGTGCGGACAGACAGGTCACTTAGCGAGGACTTGTACGAGTGGTGAAGCTGGAGGGAGTGAGAAGAAGGACGCTGATCAAGCGAGGTCGAGGACTAGAGCCTACATGCTGACCCAAGAACAAGCTAGGCAGATTCCTGATGTTGTGACTGGTACGTTTTTAGTAAACGGTATTTCTACTTCAGTATTATTTGATTCGGGTGTGAATAGAAGTTTTGTAGATGCGACATCATAGTAGAAACCGCTAGTGACACCTCGGTGAAAATAATGAAAATGGTCGAGGACTAGAAGATAGAATTAGAGGGACATGAGTTCCCTGTTACTTTGTATGTTATGACCTTAGGCGAGTTCCATGTAGTTTTGGGAATGGATTGGTTGTCTAATTACGAAGCTCAGATAGAGTGTAAGGTTAGGATAATAAAGCTAAAGTCATTGGATGATAGTGCGGTGATGGTTTATGGCGATAAGGAAAGTTCAGGGCTTAACGTCATTTCAATGATAAAAGCCGAAGGGTTATTAAGACGAGGGTGTGGTGCCTACTTGGCGTATGTTGTCAACGCTACGGCCAAGTTGAAAGAAAGGAAAGATGTTCCTATCGTGTGTGAGAAGTATTCCCTGAGGATCTTCCAGGGTTGCCACTAGAACGAGAGATAGAATTCCAGATAGATTTAGTACCAGGAGCCCCCCGTCGCGAAAGCGCCTTACCGTCTAGCGCCGACCGAGATGAAAGAATTGATGTCCCAACTGCAAGAACTCCTCGACAGGATTTCATAAGACCAAGTGTTTCCCTTGGTGTACGCCAGTGTTGTTCATGAAGAAGAAAGTTGGAAGTATGAGAATGTGTATAGATTATCGCAAGCTGAATAAACTTACGGTAAAGAATAGATATCCTTTGCAAGGATTGATGATCTGTTCGACCAATTGCAAGGTTCAAGTTGGTTATCACGAATAGATCTCAGATCAGGCTACCATCAATTGAAGGTGAAAAAGGCAGACATCCCTAAAACAACGTTTCGGACGCGGTATGGACACTACGAGTTCCTAGTGATGTCATTCGGTCTAACAAATTCTCCTGCAGCATTTATGGATATGATGAATAGGGTGTCTCGGCCGATGTTGGATAAGTCAGTTATCATCTTCATCGATGATATATTGATTTATTCAAAAAGTAAGTCTGATCATGTCGAGCATCTTAGGGAAGTATTGGAGATTTTGAGGAGAGAGAAGTTGTATGCCAAGTTTTCGAAGTGCGCGTTCTGGTTGGGAGAAGTGCAATTATGACCGGTATGACCGGAAGGTCGATAGTATTCAGTTGGGGTAAGTTTCAAGAAGTGGCTTTTGAGGAGTTAAAGAAGAGACTCACGCAAGCTCCAATCCTTTATTTACCCGATGGTGACGAGGATTTGGTTGTTTGTACTGATGCTTTGCATCGTGGGTTAGGTTGCGTGTTGATGCAACGAGGGAAAGTGATAGCTTACGCGTCTAGACAGTTGAAAGTCCATGAGAGTACTTATCCGACGCATGATTTAGAGCTAGCAGCAGTAGTGCATGCTCTTAGGATATGGAGACACTATATGTATGGTACACGGATCATAAAAGTTTAAAGTACTTCTTCGAGCAGAAAGAGCTTAACATGAGGCAGAGAAGATGGTTAGAGTTGATAAAGGATTACGACTGTGATATTAAGTACTACCCTGCTAAATCTAATGTGGTCGCCGACGCGCCGAGTCGTAAGAATGAGGAAGTCATTGCAACAGTGAAGTCATACCAGTTGATTATTAACACAAGTATTTTTGAAGAAATCATCAAGGTGCAGTCAGAAGTGCTGGTAGATGAAGGGCTAGTGAAGAAATAAAGGATTTTCAGTCAACAAAGCTGATGAAAAACACTCATGGTGTTAAGACTATGTTTAACCATATATGGATTCCATGCCATGGAGATCTCAGAGGTCGAATCTTATATGAAGCTCATAAGTCAAGGTATTCGATTCATCCAGGAACTATTAAGATGTATCAAGATTTAAAAAGAGACTAATGGTGGCCATGAATGATGAATGATGTTGTAGATTATGTTAGTAAATGCTTAACTTGTGTACAAGTCAAGGCCGAACATCAGAAGCCATAAGGAAAGATGAAACCCTTGGTGGTACCAGAATGGAAACGGGAACACATCACCATGGATTTCATAACTAAGTTACCTCATACAGCTAAGCATCATGATACCATCTGGGTGATTGTGGACCGTCTGACCAAGAGTGCTCACTTTCTGCCTATACGAGAGGCCATCTCGTCAGAAACGTTAGGAAGCTTGTTCATCAAGGAGGTAGTACCGTTATCGATCGTGTCTGATAGAGATACTCGTTTTACTTCGAGGTTTTGGAAGAAGTTTCATGAAGCTATGGGAACAAGATTGAACATCAGTATGGCGTATCATCTTCAATCAGATGGAAAATCTTAAAGGACGATCCAAACCCTTAAGGATATGCTACGTGCTTGTGTTTTAGACTTTGGAGGGAGTTGGGATGATCATATGCATCTGGCAGAGTTCACTTATAACAACAGCTACCATTCACGTATTGGTATGCCACCGTTCAAGATGCTTTACAGTAGATGATGTAGAACCCCGGTATGTTGGGGTGAGATAGGTCAGAGGGAGATGGGAAGCTTAGAAGTTGTGCAAGAAACTTCTTCAAAATTCGATCAGATCAAGGCAAGAATGAAAGCTACAAAAGATAGACAGAAGTCGTATGCTGATAAGCGGCGACGACCAATCGAGTTTAACATTGGTGACAATGTGATGCTCAAGATCTCGCCCTGGAAGGGGATCATTCGATTTAGAAAGAGAGGAAAGTTGAGTCCGAGGTACATTGGACCGTTTATGATTATAGATCGTGTAGGTGAAGTGGCTTACAAGTTAGATTTACCCGAAGAGTTAGAAGGAATTCACTCAACCTTCCATGTTTCTCACCTGAGAAAATGTCTGGCTGATGACACGTCACACGTGCCATTAGTGGAAATCGAGGTTGATGAACAGTTGAACTACATTGAGCAACCAGTCGAGATAGTTGATCACAAGGAAAAACAACTCCGTCACAAGGTTATACCCTTGGTGAAAGTGATATGGAATCTTCACAAAGGATCAGACGCTACATGGGAAGCTGAGGAAGAGATGCGCAAGTTTTATCCGGATTTGTTTATGTAGTAGTTAGGTTTCAGGGACGAAACCTCTTTAAGGAGGGAAGACTTGTAACATCCCGTTTTTCTAGTTTCGATTAGTAAAATGAAATATGAGTTACTATGAGTCGGGCTAGTGTTGGGTTAAATGGGTATGGGTTATTGACTTGGGTTATGAAGGAAGGAAGGAAAGTCCATGGGCTTAAGCCCATGATCCATAATTATATAATTCATAATTACCCATTTAATTTCGTTTCACACATATTCCATACACCACCAAAACACACACTTAAGCACTCTCTAGTTTCTCTCATTTCTCTAGCCGATCCAAGATAGAAAACTGATCCCGATTCAAGGTAATGGTAGTATGATGTTGTATGAGCTTAAACCCGTTAGATATGGTCACAAAATTACGAGCCGACACCGTTAAACCGTTTAAGTCATGAGATCCGGGTGGAATAGGATATAAACCAAACCTAAGAAGAGCTTAGGGATCACCTTAGCTCAGATCTGGATCCAACGTGGCGAAAAACGGTGAACAACGAGTCAAAACTCGTTTTATCGGCAACCCCGCATTTTTCCGGAGACGGCGCCGAAAATGGTACGAGAATAAGGGAATGTCAGAGAATGTTCTGACATTCGCTGACCTAACCCTAGTTCGTTAACGGGGAGTTAACGAACTAGAGGTGATTCGCTAATCGATTCATAAAAGGAAAGCATAACGAACTAGCTTTAGTTCGCATCCAATTCGTTAAGGGAAGAAGATAACGAATTACCCTTCATTCGTTATAGTTATTCGTTAAAGGAGATAACGAACTGGAGGGTCCAAATCGCTACACGGACTAGTTCGCTATATATGGACTGATTCGTCAAGGGTCCTGTTCGTTATAAAGTCCAAATCGTTATAAGAACCAGTTCGTTAGAGGGTCCGGTTCGTTACATGAACCTATTCGTTATGACAACCCAATTCGTTAAGAGCCAAGTAATGAACTAGAAGTTTAACGAAATAACAAAACAGTCCCTGGACTTAGAAAAGAATGAAATAATTACATAACAATCCTTGGACTTTAATAATTTATGAAAGACACCTTTAAAGGTTAATGAGTAACGCTTAACTAGACGGTAATGATCCAATGAAGTAAAACCGACTTAGATACATATGATAAATTAAGTAGATGATAAGAAGAGCTAGAACCGTACTTAATATATGTATGATTATACAGTTAGTCATGCTCAGCTCAAGAAAGGATTAACTATAAATGGTGAACGTAATCGCGTTCAGGTGAGCTTCTAGCCCCATTCCTTGTTATGTTTTCGGGGCAAACTCGATGTGATTAGTTAATACACTTACCTTAGGTGGTAAGTGTATGTCTTATATGATTTATGTATGAATGAATGCTTGACGATGAATGAACGATCTTTGGATATTGCATGTACCGTCAAGAGATAGTGTAAAGATATGATTTACATATATTTAATGTATAAATGATATATGAATGTTTGGAAGTTATAATTATGAATGTATAGAAAGGTGCGAGAGGTATAGTTAAAAAAGGAAACCGACCCTAATAGTATCGGCGAATGTAGGGAACTGACCCTAATAGTATCGGCGAATGTAGGGAACCGACCCTAATAATATCGGCGAAGTGTATAGGGCGGAGTGCTCTTTAAAACATATATGTATGAATGAAAGCATGTATGTAGGTATGGACGACGGAATGAAAGTATGTGTGTACTTAAGTATGTAAGTAAAAGTGAAGGTATGTACCTTCGGGTATATATATCTAAGTATATGAATGTATTGTATGTCGTCTGATTAACTAGAACTCACTCAGCGTAGCTGACTTTTAATATGTACGCAGGTGAGTAGGATGAAACAGCTGGCTTGATGGGAGACACATGGCAGGCGAATATAGAAGCTGGTATATGAAGATTTACATGCTAATGTTTGAACTGAAACACATGTTTCAAGTTACGTTTTAAGACAAGTTATGATTTAATGTGTAATATTTATGAAAGTTTTATATTTCTGCGTAAAGTTTTAATTAACTCTGATGTTTAGAACTGTGTTTATGAGTAAATCCAACATCCAAAGTAGGGCACCGGTATCGGGGCTTTACACTGCGACTTAAAGAATTTGAACCTGCAGTTTACTTCGAACAACATATGTTGGTGAAACCATTCTGCATTCCGAATTCCACCATGGTTCATGGAATGTCAATTCGCGAGAGTACGCACATCCCAACGCGGTAATGAAAGAACGCCAGTGATGTTCTGTTAATACTGAACACCGTTCTCCCATTTGACAATGCAGACCTTTATTTTCGAATCATAAAGCTAGAACTTTGTCTTCTAATTGGCTTTAGCACGTGTGATCTCATCCTTCTTCAATTCTACATTCACGTACCTGTATGCCTCAATAATCTTACGTGACCGTTTGCACCGATAATTAAACCATTCCTGAATATCCTCCACTGACGGGTCAGGATTCCAATCAAACTTCTTCTCTTTACCCTTCGAGAACTTATCCAGATGGTCTTCAGCCGCTTTAACATTTTCTTCAGTAAATATAGGAGCACCCTGATCAACATTTGATTGTTGAAATAAATCAGGGTATTCCTCATCCGTCACATCCTCTATCTCTACCTCCTCATCTTCATAAATAAACGACGTATTCATAGGAATCGGCGGATCTTGTAAGACTCCTCCTCATTCACAACCTCAACATCATCCTTGGCCTCTAACGCGTCAAGTTCTTCATCATTAAGACTCAACAGTATAGAAATTTGCTCGCGTGACAGGACAGATCAACAAATTGTCCCTCCTCAATCTCATTCGCATTCACCATACTTCTCACCACCCCCATATTGTCCAAAAAAAATAACAGTATTGGCCTTTATCGACTCGATAGGTTGTACATTCGTCTAGTTTTGATATTCAACCACCTGTTTATCCACATCACCAATACCACTTGTTCCAGTACCACAGGATGAGCCATGAGCTTGTTTCGGCTCATTACCTCAAGCACCTGACTCATCAGGATCTTCATCGTCATTCTTTAGCTTCTTAGGTACATCTTCTTTGCATGTCAGCTGTAGAATAAGATCCTCTTGTGTCACACCCTCAAAATCCACTAACGGAGTTTTACCGTCAGAGGGTGTGAACTGGCAGGATCGGAATCATTAGTTATAACCAAACCAAAGAAAAACGTTTAAATGAAAGTAAGTGCGGAAGCGTAAAACCTTAATTCAAAAGTTGCGTCACGCAGGACGACTTAAAACCAAATGTAACTGTTAAAATTAAGTTTGCAGAATAAAAGTGTTTTCATTAATGCATGCTCCTAAACCGCGCGCCCGCCTCGGCTACCTGAGAATAACATACTAAAAGTGTCAACACAAGGTTGGTGAGTTCACAAGTAAAATAAGATAAATCGTTTAGCGTTTTGCGTAACCTCGTTACGACGTTTAAATGTTGCGTAACCCCGTTACGACGTTTGAGTGTGTTACCACGTTACAGCGTTTGAGTGTGTAACTACGTTACAGCGTTTAAGTGTGTAACCACGTTACAGCGTTTAAGTGTGTAACCACGTTACAGCGTTTGAGTGTGTAACTACGTTACAGCGTTTAAGTGTGTAACCACGTTACAGCGTTTAAGTGTGTAACCACGTTACAGCGTTTGAGTGTGTAACTACGTTACAGCGTTTAAGTGTGTAACCACGTTACAGCGTTTAAGTGTGTAACCACGTTACAGCGTTTAAGTGTTTTGCATTACCAGATAGTGTTATGTCAAATTATATATCGATAGGTAGCTAATCTATACAACAAGTATCGCTAAGTGGTTCGCGACCGAAGCTGACTGTTTATCAAGTGCCCGTCACCAGGTCCTCCAGACCATGGTAAGTGTTAGCCAAAATTTACACCCACTCAACCTCCAGTTGAGCTTAGCGTCGGGTGGGGTTTGTCAAACCCAGTAGTACTACCCAAAAGTGACTAGCTATTCCAAATATTAACCGGTCCGATGTGTGGGACTTCAAATGTTACGTATGCCGCTTAGCCTTTACAAGTGATATATAATTTATAACAAAATCTTTCATATGCGTTTATCTCAGAAAATATGTTTATCGGAGTATGTTATCTCCCCCAAGTGAAAAACGTTTGAAAACAGTTTAAGAGTGGGGTAAGTGAACTCACTGTTTGCGAAGAATATCCGATCTAGATCACCGAGTGATGCGCGTCGTAGAAAACTCTCTAGCGTTCTAAAATAACAAAGAGATTTTCTAAGTATCGGAATGTTTAACGAGTCTCTAGACTCGGCACATAATACCTATGCACGTAACATGTTTCGTGTTTCGTTTGTGAATCGTGTGTGACTTAAACAAGTAAAATTGTGATACGATACATGAGTGAGCAATTACTTTCGTGTCACGTATTAATAACATACTTATTAGCAATTATTCCCGTAGGGGCATTTTGGTCAACAAACAAAGACTAACTAACCATTATTCCCCATAAGGGCAATTTGGTCAATTCATGGCAATCAACTAGCAACTATTCCCCGCAAGGGTATTTTGGTCAAAATACAACAATTATATAAAAACTATCATATTTCATGCATTCCTATACAACTCAGCAGCTAGTTTCGTTATGACAGAATTTCTACTTGAAAGATTGCACTAGTTTACCGATTATAACGTCTCAATTAATTTACCAAAAATTACCACAGGAGCATACATATCTTAGGTTTCCAGAACATCTTTTATCTTATTTTTATTCCATATAGATTGTTCATAATGATCAAAACATTACAGCTAACTTATATCAGTCAGATTCATGCACATCAGAATGTTATTTGCAATTCCCGTTAAACGAAAAATCCAATAAATGCAAGACCACTTGGGTTTCGTTCCTAACTCAGTGAGTCAACCTCCAGAAGTGGAACCAACCCAATTGGTCTCGTAGTTCATGAGATATAACATTTACAACATAACCTAACAGCAGGTCTAACAGCTCAGCTTTGCATCACGTTTTTGTAAAATCATAAAAGTATATTTCCACTTATCCAAAAATTACGAATTTATACTTCATAGAAACTAGACTCAACGTAGTTTACTGCAGTACCCACAATCTCAATCAATTTTCACGTTTACACTTCGTTACAGTCAGTTAAACATCGTATATACGTTCTGTCCAGAATCTGTTCACATCAAAACTCATCATAATAACAATCTATGAACTATCATGCATCCATATAACCCTCTAGACACTATAACTACTATCCATGCATATCAATCACACCATACATACAAGATTAGGGTTTGTGTTTTAATTCAAATCAAGAACAACAATCAATCATGTATCAATATCAATCTAGTTATCAATCATCATCAATTAAATCAAGAATCACATGAATATCATAATACCAAGAAATCAGCCATAAAGGTTTACAATTAACCCAATAAAACTAACAATTAAACATAGAGGATACATAGAATAGTTGTGTATACCTTCCTAGCACCTTAATCTTCAATCAAACTTGAAAGATCTTGATTGTGTGTGTGTGTATATTAATCGATCTCAAGGAAATAAAGGGAGGGGATGGCTGCCGATTTTTGTAGGGGAATAGGTAGGAGGTTAGGGTTTAGGTTTACCATGTATTTATAAAGGAATATGTTACACTTTGGCCCCTCAACTCCTAAGTATTACTTTTTCTAGAACATTCTATCATAACTTGCACATTAAGTTAACATTAAGTATTACTTTTTCTAGAACATTCTATCATAACTTGCACATTAAATTAACATGACAATAATATTATCACATAACACATAATCCTAACACATAATTATCACATAATTAGTGTTTTAGTGTTTTTCGTTTATTCATCAATCGTTTGCGTTTCGGTGCAAATCCCGAAAGACTACTACACATGTAGTAAGTGTTAAGCGTCATTCAAACCCTAGTTTAAATGTAATGAGGTTTGCGTTTAGATTCAATAATCTAAAGTTTGAATTGACGGAGTTGCGTTAACGGAGTTAACCTGAAATTGACGATTGTCACATCATTCTCATGTTAAAGAATTTTCGTCCCGAAAATTTGAGTCAGGTCGTGATGAGTGTCTGAAAAAGTAAGAAAAATTTTCAGTTTGTCATATCATCCCCTAGTAGAAAGAAATTTCGTCCCGAAATTTAATTCATACCTCCGGTGATTTCTGACGGTTTGCCGGGTTTCGCGGTTTTCTATGTTTGGTCAGCCCTTCAAAAAGGTGAGGATACTTTTTCATCATTTGATTCTCGCGTTCCCACGTGAACTCCGGTCCACGTCTCGAGTTCCAATGAACTTTAACAATTGGAATTTTGCTGTGCTTGAGCGTTTTGGTTTCCCAATCCAAAACCTCAACTGGTTCTTCAACGAAGCGTAACTGTTCATCAACTTGTAGTTCCTCCAAATGGACTACTTGAGTTTCATCGGATAGGCATGTGAAAAACATTGTGTACACTACTGAGTTCTGCTGGTAAGTCCAGTCGGTACGCCACTGGACCAACGCGTTCCGTTATCCGATAAGGACCAACATATCGTGGGTTGAGTTTGTTTCGCTTACCAAAGCGAACCACACCTTTCCAGGGTGAGACTTTGAGTAACACTCGATCGTTTACTTGAAATTCGAGAGGTTTTCGGCGCTTGTCGGCGTAACTCTTTTGGCGATCTCGTGCTGCTGCCATGCGATTTCGGATTTGAACAATCTTTTCCGAGGTTTCGAGTACCAGTTCCGGACCAGTGATTTGGCTATCACCCACCTCTGCCCAGCAGAGTGGTGATCGACACTTCCGTCCGTACAGCGCTTCAAACGGCGCTACCTTAATACTTGCGTGGTAGCTGTTATTATACGAAAACTCTACCAAGGGTAAGTGGGGTTCCCAACTTTTTCCGAAATCTAAGACGCATGCACGCAACATATCCTCCAGGGTCTGAATAGTCCGTTCACTTTGCCCATCCGTCTGAGGATGGTATGCGGTACTCATATCGAGACGTGTGCCCAGTGCGCTTTGCAGCGACTTCCAAAAGTGTGAGGTAAAACGGGAATCTCGATCGGAAATGATCGAGACAGGCACTCCGTGTCTCGACACTACTTCCTTCATGTAGACACGAGTCAGTCTTTCCATTTTGTCTGTTTCCCTAATCGCTAGGAAGTGCGCCGATTTAGTCAACCGGTCAACGATCACCCAGATGGTATCGCATCCCGTCGGTGTTTTAGGCAAACCCGTAATAAAGTCCATTGAGATGTGTTCCCATTTCCACATTGGGAGTTCCGGTTGTTGCAGTAGACCAGATGGTTTCT
The DNA here is from genome assembly GCF_021521415.1 of Bidens hawaiensis. NCBI lineage: Eukaryota > Viridiplantae > Streptophyta > Magnoliopsida > Asterales > Asteraceae > Bidens > Bidens hawaiensis. The sequence continues at coordinate 162,381 of NW_027492418.1, read as the reverse complement.
GGTATTCTATCTTGACTCTGGCACAAGTCAAGCATTTGCTCACGTAGGTGGCAATGTCGGCTTTCATGTTCGGCCACCAGTAAAGTTCCTTTAAATCATGATACATTTTATCTGAGCCAGAGTGGATAGAATATCGGGACTTGTGAGCTTCGTCCATCACTAGAGTTCTCAATTCTCCGTATCGTGGAACCCAAATCCGGTTCTCAAAATATCGGACCCCGTCCGATCTGGTTTCAAGTTGCTTGCTCATGCCCCGCATGAGTTCCGATGGAAGATTATCATCTTTCAACGCTTCCAGTTGCGCATCGCGAATCTGATCGGGTAAGCTGGCATGAATCGTAAGTTGCAATGCTCTCACCCGTCTGGGTTTATCTGTTTCTTTTCTGCTGAGGGCGTCGGCCACCACATTGGCCTTGCCAGGGTGGTACTTGATGGCACAATCGTAATCTTTAAGCAGCTCGACCCAACGACGCTGTCGCATGTTCAGCTCCTTCTGATCGTAGATATGTTGGAGACTCTTGTGGTCGGTGTAAATGGTAAACTTGGTACCGTACAAGTAATGCCTCCATATCTTAAGAGCAAACACTACAGCTCCGAGTTCCAAATCGTGGGTCGTGTAGTTCTTCTCGTGAACCCGTAGTTGTCTAGAGGCGTAGGCTATAACATTCTCGAGTTGCATCAGCACACAACCGAGACCTTGTATAGATGCGTCACAGTGTACCTCAAAGTTTTCCGTTCCCTCGGGGAGAGCTAAAATAGGGGCGCTACAAAGCTTGGTTTTCAACAGTTGAAAAGCGGATTCTTGCGCGTCACCCCAGTTGTACTTAGTGCCTTTTGTGAGTCAAAGCAGTGAGGGGTTGAGCAATCTTTGAAAATCCCTCGATGAAACGCCGGTAGTAGCCGGCCAGTCCTAGGAATTGCCGCACCTCAGTCGGAGTCTTAGGTGCTTCCCAGTTTTTGATGGCCTCTACCTTACCGGGATCGACATGGATACCATTCTCGTTGATCACATGTCCTAAAAAGTGAACCTCGCGAAGCCAAAATTCACATTTCGAGAGTTTAGCATACAGTTGTTCCTTCTTCAATAGTTCCAAAATTACCCTTAAGTGATCTTCGTGGTCAGTCTCGTTCTTGGAGTAGACGAGAATATCATCGATGAAAACAATCACGAACTTTTCGAGGTACGCCTTGCATACTCGATTCATGAGATCCATAAATACGGCTGGCGCGTTGGTTAGGCCAAAAGGCATAACCGAAAACTCGTAGTGACCATACCGTGTTCTGAAAGCCGTCTTTGAGATATCTTCTTCGCGCACTCTCAGCTGGTGGTAACCGGATCGTAGATCAATCTTCGAGTAGTAACTCGATCCTTGAAGCTGGTCAAACAAATCATCAATTCGGGGTAAAGGATAACGGTTCTTGACCGTCACCTTGTTCAACTCCCGGTAGTCGATGCACATTCGGAAAGTCCCGTCTTTCTTTCGGACAAACAAGACAGGGGCTCCCCATGGCGATGAGCTAGGTCGGATAAAACCCTTATCCAACAAATCTTGCAACTGAGTGGACAACTCCTGAAGTTCCGCCGGTGCGAGCCGATACGGGGCTCGTGCTATGGGTGCTGCACCGGGTGTCAACTCGATTTGGAATTCGACTTGACGAATAGGAGGGAGTCCGGGCAAATCCTCCGGGAAAACTTCCGGGAAGTCTCGCACAACCGGTATGTCTTCAATTCGTTTCTCCTCCGCGGGTTCTCAACAATCTGTGCCAAAATTGCCGGATGACCCTTTCGTAGATACTTCTGTGCCTTCAAAAGGGTAATGACGCTGGTGGTCATGCCGCTTCTCTCGCCTCGGACCGAAATGATCTCGCCGGAAGGGGTAGAAATGTGAACTATCTTGTCGTGACATATAATCTCCGCTCGGTTCTCGGATAACCAGTCCATGCCGACAACGACATCGAAACTACTAAGCGTAAAAGGAATAAGGTCGATATTAACAATATGACCTGACAGTTTTAACTTACATCCCGCAAGTACATGAGTCGTTACTATAGCCTTACCGTCAGCTAATTCAACATGAATCTTAGCATCTAACGGAGTTGGAGTTAAGTCTAAGAGTTGACTAAAGGCTTTCGACACAAAACTCCTATCAGCTCCAGTGTCAAACAAAACAGAAGCAAAACAATCGTTTACAGGGAACTTACCAGACACCACATGCGGATCATTGCGGGCTTGACCCGATCCAATCACAAACGCTCTTCCTTTGCCATTTCCTCCACCATTACTGCCACTTCCATTACCCCCATTATTGTCATTCTGTTTCAGCTTGGGGCAATCCTTCCGGAAATGACCTTCCTGTCCACATTCAAAACATCCCTTAGTCGTCATCGGTGGCTTAGGAGCACCCTTCGCCGCAAGGTCAACTCTACATTCCTTCGCTTGGTGACCTATCTTTCCGCATCTTTGACACTTGACACGGTCACACTGACCAACATGATGATAGTTGCACCTATTGCACTTTTGATATCTCCCAGCATATCCGCTCGAACCCTGCCCGCTACCGTTGTTATTGTTGTTGTGACTTTGATTGTTAAAGCTCCGAGTGAATTCGGGCTTACGGTAGTGTTGTTGCGGTGGGAGGTTCGAGGATGAGGATCTGGTGTTGTCAAACTTTCTCTTCCCGCTGTTCGGGTTGCTGTTGTTGTTACTGTTGCTGACGTGGTCATTACGCGGGTTGTCACGGGCTTTAACAGTCGAACCCCTCGGTGGTAACGCACCCTGGGTCACAGCCTGATCCGTCAGTTTGTGAGCCAAACGGATCGCTTGTTGGATCGTGGCTGGTCTGGAAGACGTCACCATACCCTGAATCTGTGGTGCTAACCCATCAATGTACATCTCTATTCTCTTGCTCGGCGGATCCACCATCCGCGGACACATCACTGCCAACTCGTGCGAACGAGTAGTGTAGCTTTCAATCTCTGAACCCACCATTTTCAACGACCAAAACTCCGACTCTAACTTCGAAATTTCTTCCCTCGGACAGTACTCCTCTCGCATCATGTTTTTGAACTCCTCCCAGTTCATCGCGTTAGCCAGTTCCAATCCAAGGATCTGGACGTTCGAATTCCACCAAGTGAGGGCGGAATCCTCAAGTGTCCCAGCAGCGAATTTGACCCTACTGGCAGGGGGACAATTACACATCTCAAAGGCCGACTCGGCCTTCTCAGCCCAACGCAGGAAGCCTATAGCTCCCTCAGTGCCCTTAAACGTACTGGGCTTGCAGTCTAAGTAGTTCTTGAAGGTACATGCTCCATTCGGACCTCCTGTTTGATTTTGAACGTGTGCAGCTAAAGCGGCAGCAACATGGTCATTCAGCAGGGTTTGGAGTTCAGCTGCAGTTATGCTGATGTTACCTCGTCCTCGTCCAGCGTTTCTTCCAGCCATTTTCTCTAGTGTAGCGCATGTAACCCACATCACGCTCCAAACAAGAAACGACAGCTGCGAGAACTCGCTCTACAGGTTCGGTTATAGGTGGTAGAGTGTTAGGGTAAGCAGGGTGGTTCGGGTGAGGCAATGGGGGAACTTGTTCACGGTAAACCATACGTCTGATCATGTTGGGGTACCATTCCCAGCTAACGTTGTTGTCATACAAGCCTCCGGATAGGCGGTACCTCTTTGGTGCAGGAGCTTCGAGTTCCGGGACTACACGGGGGTGGCGAGGCAGTAGGTAACTGCGGTTCCTTCCCGTGAGCATGCGTCATCGAATCGGATGATGATGAGGGTGGCGTCGACATTCCTACAGGTAAGCCGGGTATATGCGCGCGTATGAGTGAAGGAGATAAGGAAATAAGATTTCAAGACTACACAAACCTATGCAGTGCGTATCATTATAACTAATGGGTCGTCGCGGTTATAGTCTAGTATGCATGCAGTTTCTAGTTCGCTATAACCAATGGCTCTGACACCAATCTGTCACACCCTCAAAATCCACTAACGGAGTTTTACCGTCAGAGGGTGTGAACTGGCAGGATCGGAATCATTAGTTATAACCAAACCAAAGAAAAACGTTTAAATGAAAGTAAGTGCGGAAGCGTAAAACCTTAATTCAAAAGTTGCGTCACGCAGGACGACTTAAAACCAAATGTAACTGTTAAAATTAAGTTTGCAGAATAAAAGTGTTTTCATTAATGCATGCTCCTAAACCGCGCGCCCGCCTCGGCTACCTGAGAATAACATACTAAAAGTGTCAACACAAGGTTGGTGAGTTCACAAGTAAAATAAGATAAATCGTTTAGCGTTTTGCGTAACCTCGTTACGACGTTTAAATGTTGCGTAACCCCGTTACGACGTTTGAGTGTGTTACCACGTTACAGCGTTTGAGTGTGTAACTACGTTACAGCGTTTAAGTGTGTAACCACGTTACAGCGTTTAAGTGTGTAACCACGTTACAGCGTTTGAGTGTGTAACTACGTTACAGCGTTTAAGTGTGTAACCACGTTACAGCGTTTAAGTGTGTAACCACGTTACAGCGTTTGAGTGTGTAACTACGTTACAGCGTTTAAGTGTGTAACCACGTTACAGCGTTTAAGTGTGTAACCACGTTACAGCGTTTAAGTGTTTTGCATTACCAGATAGTGTTATGTCAAATTATATATCGATAGGTAGCTAATCTATACAACAAGTATCGCTAAGTGGTTCGCGACCGAAGCTGACTGTTTATCAAGTGCCCGTCACCAGGTCCTCCAGACCATGGTAAGTGTTAGCCAAAATTTACACCCACTCAACCTCCAGTTGAGCTTAGCGTCGGGTGGGGTTTGTCAAACCCAGTAGTACTACCCAAAAGTGACTAGCTATTCCAAATATTAACCGGTCCGATGTGTGGGACTTCAAATGTTACGTATGCCGCTTAGCCTTTACAAGTGATATATAATTTATAACAAAATCTTTCATATGCGTTTATCTCAGAAAATATGTTTATCGGAGTATGTTATCTCCCCCAAGTGAAAAACGTTTGAAAACAGTTTAAGAGTGGGGTAAGTGAACTCACTGTTTGCGAAGAATATCCGATCTAGATCACCGAGTGATGCGCGTCGTAGAAAACTCTCTAGCGTTCTAAAATAACAAAGAGATTTTCTAAGTATCGGAATGTTTAACGAGTCTCTAGACTCGGCACATAATACCTATGCACGTAACATGTTTCGTGTTTCGTTTGTGAATCGTGTGTGACTTAAACAAGTAAAATTGTGATACGATACATGAGTGAGCAATTACTTTCGTGTCACGTATTAATAACATACTTATTAGCAATTATTCCCGTAGGGGCATTTTGGTCAACAAACAAAGACTAACTAACCATTATTCCCCATAAGGGCAATTTGGTCAATTCATGGCAATCAACTAGCAACTATTCCCCGCAAGGGTATTTTGGTCAAAATACAACAATTATATAAAAACTATCATATTTCATGCATTCCTATACAACTCAGCAGCTAGTTTCGTTATGACAGAATTTCTACTTGAAAGATTGCACTAGTTTACCGATTATAACGTCTCAATTAATTTACCAAAAATTACCACAGGAGCATACATATCTTAGGTTTCCAGAACATCTTTTATCTTATTTTTTATTCCATATAGATTGTTCATAATGATCAAAACATTACAGCTAACTTATATCAGTCAGATTCATGCACATCAGAATGTTATTTGCAATTCCCGTTAAACGAAAAATCCAATAAATGCAAGACCACTTGGGTTTCGTTCCTAACTCAGTGAGTCAACCTCCAGAAGTGGAACCAACCCAATTGGTCTCGTAGTTCATGAGATATAACATTTACAACATAACCTAACAGCAGGTCTAACAGCTCAGCTTTGCATCACGTTTTTGTAAAATCATAAAAGTATATTTCCACTTATCCAAAAATTACGAATTTATACTTCATAGAAACTAGACTCAACGTAGTTTACTGCAGTACCCACAATCTCAATCAATTTTCACGTTTACACTTCGTTACAGTCAGTTAAACATCGTATATACGTTCTGTCCAGAATCTGTTCACATCAAAACTCATCATAATAACAATCTATGAACTATCATGCATCCATATAACCCTCTAGACACTATAACTACTATCCATGCATATCAATCACACCATACATACAAGATTAGTGTTTGTGTTTTAATTCAAATCAAGAACAACAATCAATCATGTATCAATATCAATCTAGTTATCAATCATCATCAATTAAATCAAGAATCACATGAATATCATAATACCAAGAAATCAGCCATAAAGGTTTACAATTAACCCAATAAAACTAACAATTAAACATAGAGGATACATAGAATAGTTGTGTATACCTTCCTAGCACCTTAATCTTCAATCAAACTTGAAAGATCTTGATTGTGTGTGTGTGTATATTAATCGATCTCAAGGAAATAAAGGGAGGGGATGGCTGCCGATTTTTGTAGGGGAATAGGTAGGAGGTTAGGGTTTAGGTTTACCATGTATTTATAAAGGAATATGTTACACTTTGGCCCCTCAACTCCTAAGTATTACTTTTTCTAGAACATTCTATCATAACTTGCACATTAAGTTAACATTAAGTATTACTTTTTCTAGAACATTCTATCATAACTTGCACATTAAATTAACATGACAATAATATTATCACATAACACATAATCCTAACACGTAATTATCACATAATTAGTGTTTTAGTGTTTTTCGTTTATTCATCAATCGTTTGCGTTTCGGTGCAAATCCCGAAAGACTACTACACATGTAGTAAGTGTTAAGCGTCATTCAAACCCTAGTTTAAATGTAATGAGGTTTGCGTTTAGATTCAATAATCTAAAGTTTGAATTGACGGAGTTGCGTTAACGGAGTTAACCTGAAATTGACGATTGTCACATCATTCTCATGTTAAAGAATTTTCGTCCCGAAAATTTGAGTCAGGTCGTGATGAGTGTCTGAAAAAGTAAGAAAAATTTTCAGTTTGTCATATCTTGCTCCTTTATTTTCACCCCCTGAGACGTAACAATCTCACAGAGCTCCTTTGTCTCTTTCTAACAGTAGGAGACAAAACCCATCAAACGCCTTTAATTAAGTAACATTTGGTCTTGAGCTTGACGATCGGCCGCCATTTGATTCTCATATAGATGAATCAAACTCAAGGGCATGTTCATCTGGTTTTCCTGTGGCATAGCATGAAAAGATGGAGGAATCAGTTGTACATGACCTTGAGGACGATTAAGCCTCATGAACGAAATGTACATAGGCTGTGTCGGCATCATAGTCGGTGTTGAAGAAACCACCGATGTAGCAGCAGTAGGTCTTGGTATAATAGATAAAACGGAATGAGGGATCATACCAAGCTTAGGATTCGAAGTGAGTGTGGTCGTCAATGTCAATTCCGGGGTGCTAGTAGTAAGCGGCACCGCAGGTCTTTGAGGAGCATGTGACCTTGGAACTTGAGGATCAAAAGACACACCAGCACCATGTGTTATAAGACGTTTGGCTGGCTCGTCAAAAGCAATATCTTTACCTTTACGTTTATGTGGCGCAGCAAATGAACTTGCCACCACAACCTCAACCTGATGTTGGTCACCCCTTGACCACCATCACCACCATCTTCACCATCATCTCCATCATCACCATCATCATTGTTCCTACCTGGACCCTCTTCACGTTTAGAATCTGAATGGTCGTGAATCCAACGATCATTAGAAGGACATTCATATGCTGGATTAGATAAGTGAACAATCAAGCGTTTGGTCCTTGGCTGAGGATCTTGACGGTACAGCTTCATTCTTCTCATTGTATCAACTTTCATATGTTCAAGCATCAATACATCGTTGCGGGATGTTGGATCAATCATCAGATCATGAATCACATCCTGAATAAGCAGCTGGAGAAACCGGGGATACATAAGAAATTTCCCACATCGATTCTTGACAAGGAAATTCTCTTTAAGATGATAGAAGATCATCTCCGATAAGTTAAAAGGCTTGTTCAAGATCAACGCATCGAATGCCGATTGAAGCATAATCATGCACTCGTCAAATCCACCTTTCTGTCCACCGAGGCAATGAATAAGTACATGCAATAAATACTTGTACGTGGGGCACAAGTACGCCATGTTATACATAGACTTCTCAAGGTCGCTAGCATAAAATAACCGGCTGAACAGACCACGGATCAACCCCTTATCGAATTCACAGGGGTTAATTATATTGTCACCAAATCTCAACGCTCGTTGGATCTCCTCGGTTGATATCACAACTGGTATACAATTCACCTCGGCAGCTATATGATCCTCCGTCTCCACATATCGAGCTTAGTTCCAGAATTGACGAATAATACTAAATCGAATCTCAGTATTCGTTGTGACAGCATAGCTAATACGTGAACGACGTATAAAAGCTAACACCTCCCAAATGTATCTTCATTAGCAAAGTTCGTTCCGACAAAAGCGCAGATGTTATACCTTTTGTCGAACGGCAATAACGGGAGATCTGGTTCTTGTTGTTGTGGTACTGGTTGTTGATCAGCTATATGGGGATCCTGAACAATCTCGTCAGCCATAACTGAAAATATATAAATCCAAGATTTAGTAAAAATGAAATAATAATTAAATATTTAATTATAATAATTAATTATAATTTATAATTAAATATAATATTTAATTATATTTTCTGATTCATTATAACAAATTGGGTAATTCGTTATCGTGGAAAGAACACGAATCAGATATAACGAATCACTGTTGAAAAGATAACGAATTAAAAAATGAAAGGGAAGTGATTCATTATCATTTTTCACGAAGAAGGTTGTTTCGTTAAGTCATTGGTAACGAATTGAACACGAATGGGTTGCAATCCGTTAACTTATAATGAATTGGGCCAATAATGCTCAATTTTGACTTTGTGAAGTCAAGGTCAAAATTATCAAGAACATTGAAGGTCAAACCTCTAAACCCATAACCAATTACCCCATAATACACGATATAATACCTTATAAAAGACCCTAATCAACTCGGAAATACATCGACAATCGACTTGGATTGTCCATTTTGACTGGGTGTTAATATAAGTTAGGTAAATTGATGTTTATATTTTATAATTTAAAACCGATTATAAACTCGATCAAAAGACCCTTGAAATGGTCATAAGATTCAACGAAATTCATCGCGTTCTGATCCTCATTACCTTGTGAATATAAAATGAGGATCAAACAAAGGTTTAGAGAAGATCGGATATTCTGGAAAAAAAACGGCCAAAGGTTTGCTTAGTGAGGAAGAAAATGAATAGTGAACGAATGAAAACGAATCGGTGTTCACAATTCCCTATCAGCAACGAATTGGCACTTTTTCCAAGAAAACGAATCATCTGATTCGTTAATTTTGAAATAACGAATTAGTGGATTCGTTATCATATTTGTTACCGTGGCAACAAATTCATTACACGTGACAAACGAATGAATGATTCGTTAATAACGAATTAGAATTAAGTCATGTTTGATTTGTTATATGATGGATGACGAACTAGGTCATTTGTTACAGAGTGGAGGAAGCGTATTAGATTGGTAACTAATTGAAGTATTTCGTTATAAATGACCCCATTCGTTATTCTTACATAACGAATCAAGTTTAAAATATGTTCAACTTTTCTCAAATATTCTTTTATATAAATTAAAATCAAATAAATAACTAAATCAATTAATTATAATGAATAAATAAATAAATAAACATCGAAACCCGTGTCCCAATGATACTATACCTTAACGTGCTTTACGCTCAAAACACTTAACTTAATTATAACTTAAAAAGGATTAAATACTATGTAAAAGAAAAATTATAAAATCTTTTGGTATTTTTCATTTTCGTATCAAAATATTTACATTCAAATCTGAAAAATAAGCATAAAACATAAAATATTTTTGTATTTTTGGTGAGTTTAAGCAGATAATCATATTGACAAAATTACCCTTCCATCACAGTTTTATATTTCAGCGATATTATGACTGCGTTAAGTCGGTCATTGATATTGGTGTCCCCTTAAATCTTATAACAAGCTTTCAAGCGTTTTTGTGATATGATTAATTGGTTCAATTAAAGCACAAAATATCAGAAACTATCAGCCTCTAATCTTGGTTCAAGCTTAATTTGATTTTTACCGTATCACCCCAACTTGACATAAACCATTATGTTGTCGATCAAAATTTTGATTTTATAGATTTTTTTTGATGAACTAAGATTCTTTTACCATGAGTGAATATGCACGAGTCCATCTGTCGGCTTACATACATTGTGTCCCTTGGAATCCGTTTCTTATTGGTATTGAGACGAACGCAAGGGTAGAACAATGTATGACTAACAGCGGATTTTGATCAAGTCAGTAATTCAAATTGTACAATGTACAACAGCGATCAAGTTTAATGACTTTGGGTTTGCTCTAAAAGCGTTTGAAATATTCATGCATAAGAATACCCAGATGATTAAGCCGCATAAAGACTCACAGTGTCCAGAATCTTAAAGCTTTTTAATCAAACTTATTTTGTTTTTGGTGATCAAGCAAACATAAGGATTGATTATGACATGATATTACATTTCTTCCATCATTACCGAGATTTTTGGTAGAGACTAACACCTCTTTAAATTTGGCGTTTCTTTATGTTTATATAACATACTTTACTCTAACGGCTTGTTTAAGACCTATCAATGCACCAATGCAATTAAGCACTCAGTCTTTTAAGCTTATTTCTTTCTGGATATGGGACCAGATGATCAATTTACTATCATTTTTCTCTTTTTTCTTCAAATCTCAAAATTTTGAAGATCATAAAAATAAATTCAATTTCCCTAGTTACTTTTAGTCTATAGATTAACGGCTATCCTATCAATTCACAAGTGGATGACAGGACCAAAACATGCAAGCATGTTCTACAAACTTAAATAACCAACATAATTTTCAGCGAAAGAATTTAATTAAAACACATAACGGTTTCCCCAGTCATTTTCACCTATCAGGTAAATGGCTATCCCAATCATTTACAAGTAAACATCAGGACCAAACATATACAAGTATATGTCCTTAAAATATAAGTAAATGGCATAACTTTAAGCAACGGTATGCAAAAATCTTTTTGATTTTTCTCTGTACATAATTTAAAAACACAATCTATTTGTCTTTTCGGATTTTTTTTTACAAACAGAAAAATATAATATATTTGGTTTTTCAAAATTTTCAATGTTTTTGGATTTTCTAAAATATATTAAGCAAAAATCACAATATTTTTGTAGTTTTCAAAATTTTAATGGTTTTGGATTTTATCTATAGAAACACAGAGCACAATACTTTTGTATTTTCAATTTCACCCCAAAAACCCAAAACATAAAACTTAAATGAAAGAAAAATAAACAGAAAATAAAGATAGTTATCCTTGTTTCAGGATATCAGCAAGAATTTTTAATCCATTTAAACCAATCTAAAAGTTAAAACTTGTTTTATCAAATGCCTTGGTAAATAGATCGGCTTTTTGAAAATTAGTGTTCACTTTCTCAATATCAATTAATTTCTTTTCAAAAAAATCTCGTATAAAATGATATCGAATTTCGATATGTTTAGTTTTTGAGTGTTGCACGGGATTCTTGGTGATACTTATAGCAGCAGATTTATCAATATAGATGGGAGTAGTAAGAAACTTCAAACCGTAATCCCGCAAGTGTTGCTGGATCCATAAAACCTATGAACAACAACTCGAAGCTGCAACGTATTCGGCTTCGGCGGTTGGAGTGGAGACCGTTTTCTGCATCTTACACTGTCAGGAAACAAGCCGGCTTCCTAGGAATTGACACCCTGTTGTAGTCAATTTAAAGTTGATCTTGCACCCTCCATAGTCTGAATCGGAAAACGCATTGAAATCGAAAGTATCGTCCTTGGGATACCATAACCCGATGTCAGGATTACCCCTCATATATTGAAGTACACACTTAAACGCTACTAGGTGAGTCACTCGGGGACTTGCTTGGAACCTGGAACATAAACAAACTGCAAACATTATGTCAGGTCGAGGAGCAGTAAGATACATTAAAGAACCTATCATCGCTCGATTAAGGGTAGGATCGACGGTATCCTCCAATTCATCCGGTGATAAATTGTGACTCACGTGGAGGAGTTGAATGGATTTTTCCGGCAGTTATCTTGAATCGGCTAAAGACATCGTTTACGTAATTCGTCTGATGAATGAAGACTCCCTTATCAGACTGGTGAACCTGCAACCCTAAAAAGAAGTTCATCTCTCCCATCGATCTCATTTTGAACTTTGTTTTCATTGACTTCTCAAAATCCTTACATAACTTGTTATCTGTTGACCCAAAGATAATGTCGTCAACATATATCTGAACGAGGAGCAAATCATCAACAACATTCATATAAAATAATGTGTAGTCTATAGTCCCTCACTTGAAGCCGTTATCAGTAAGATGGTCAGCAAGCGTGCCATACCAAGCTCTCGGGGCTTGGTGTAGACCATAAAGGGATTTGTTTAAACGGTAAACTCGGTCCGGATAATCAGGATCTTCAAAGCCAGGAGGCTGTAAAACAAACACTTCCTCATGTCGTTCTTCGTTGAGATAAGCACTTTTCACATCCATTTGATAAACTTTAATATTCTTGTAAGCCGCATAAGCCAAAAATATTCGTATAGCTACCAATCTTGCGACTGGAGCACATACATCAGTGTAGTCTATTCCCTCTTGTTGATGGAAACCTTGCACCACTAACAGTGCTTTGTTTCTCACGATCACCACACGATCGTCCTTTTTACATTTAAATACCTACTTCGTAGGGATAATCTTCTTAACTCTAGCGGATTTATCGATGAGATCCCATACACCCAGTCGGTTAAACTGTTTCAATTCCTCTTGCATCGCTTCTACCCAAGAAGGATCTTCAAGTGCAATAAGAATCGTCGTTGGCTCCACTTGGGATAGAAAGCTAGTGTATTTGGCGAGATTTAGGATTCCCGAAGAATGTAAATCCATATAAGCACACAATATGTTAGGCTCACTTGAAGTAGAAAGTTGATGACGTGTTTGCACACCTACATCAAGTTCCCCAATGATGTTATCCTTTGAATGATAATTATGAATCCTAAGGATAGGATTCTCAGGCACAACACCATTGTCTATTAAAGTAGTGAGATTCTCCTTAGCATCATGAAACGATTCACCAACCACGTGTGTTTCAGGAAATGGAGCCGAGGAAGAATCAACAAACTAACTGTCATCCTAAGATTTAGAAATAACATCGGATACATCAGGAAGGTCATCTTGAATTGCGTCTTCATAATTAGAAACAGAAGATCTTGGCGGTAAGTATTGATCTTCCAAATATGCACTCACCAAATCTTAATCTGGTTGATAACCATTTGAGTAAATGAATTAAATTAACCCTCATAGTCGAACATCCAATCAGGTCCTTTACCTTGGGAAGGTGTGGTATATCTTTGGCAATCAACATGGTACCACTCCCCTACACAACCCGATGTAAAGTTAAATACACGTTTCTTAGGTGATTCGTAACCTAAGAAGTAACCTTCAATTGCTTTTTCTTCAAATTTTCCCGCATCTTTCTTCAACATGGTACAAGGATACCCAAATGGTTCTAAGTACTTTAAATTAGGCTTACGTTTGTTCAGAAACTCATAACTTGTCTTTTGAAGCTTCTTCACAGTCAAAACACGATTGAGCGTATAGCAAGCAGTATTTACAGCCTCGTTCCAGAATTGGACTGGATGTTTAGAATCTGCAATCATAGTTCTTGCTGCTTCAATCAATGTTCCATTTTTTCGTTCAGCCACCCCATTCTGTTGTCGTACGTAAGGAGCACTGTATTCACGATGGATACCCTTTTGAACACCAAAGAAATCCAATACATTGTTTTTTAAATTCCATACCATTATCACTTCGAATACGTCTCACTTTTAATTTGTATAGTGATTCGATCTTAGTGATTAAATTTTGAACCAGAATGGGTGTCTGATCTTTTGAACTCATAAATATAACCTACGAATATCTTTAATAATCATCAGTGACGACTAGATAATACCAATCATCGGCGATACTCGCACGATTTACAGGACCAAACAAATCCATATGAAGTCATTCAAGTGGAGTATTGATGGTATTGATTAACTTAGAAGGGTGTGACTTCTTCTTTTGTTTTCCCTTTTTACAAGCAAAACAGTGTTCAGATAACTTAAAATTTTTCAAAGAAACACCATCAACCAGGTCATTTTCCATTAAATAATTCATTTTTCTGACATGAATATGACCCATTCTTATGTGCGAGAGAATCGTATCCTTTTCACTTGCCTTAGAAACAAAACACGTTTCCACAGAAGTCGATACTTTAGAAGACCTGTTCATCACATAAATATCAATCAATTGAGGAGATCTCGTGACAACCATGTCCTCGAGAATGACGTATCCTGGTTTTAGAATAAGATATTCTTTATCAATAAAGACAGTAGTATATTTCTTATCACATATATGTGACACACTCAACAGATTGTGGTCAACTTTATCACAATAGTTAACTCTTTCAAACGTGATGCAACCATTAGACACATCACCTTCCTTAGTGATCATACCACCCGAATTACCAGCAAACACAACATACCCTCCTTGTATATTTTTGACATTTGTTAAAAGATTGAAGTCGCTGGTAATATGACAAGAGCATCCACTATCCATTATCCAGTTTTCACCAGAAACGGTCTTGGATGAACCCTACACATGAAAAGAAAATGATCAGTTCAAAAAGGCAGCCCAGACCTCAGTCTTGGGCACCTCTTGAATTTCTCTTGAAGTTTTAACATTCAATTAATTCAAATGTTGCTTAGTTGCTTGTGAATAAGTCACAGGACGTTTAGACTTTTGTCTTAAATATGCAGCTTGAACAATATTTGTATTCACATTTTTTGCAAATAGGTCCCGTAGGAAAGATTTTGGGCTTAACATTACCAATATTTGTATTCACATGACGAGAGCATCCACTATCCATTATCCAATTTTCACTAGAAATGGTCTTGGATGAACCCTGCACATGAAAAGAAAATGATCAGTTCAAAAAAGGCAGCCCAGACCTTAGTCTTGGGTACCTCTTGAATTTCTCTTGAAGTTTTAACATTCAATTAATCCAAATGTTGCTTAGCTGCTTGTGAATAAATCACAGGACGTTTAGACTTTTGTCTTAAATATGCAGCTTGAACAATAGTTGTATTCACATTTTTGCAAATAGGTTCCGTAGGAAAGAATTTGGGCTTAACATTACTTACATTCTCATTAACATGAATCACCTTTCGAGGATTCACATCAGAAAACATAATGTGAGTTTCTTTATCAAAAGACATTGGTCTTCTCAAAATCTCCTTAATCACAGGAACGGGTTTGGATTGTTCCTTGATAAATGGATGAAAATTTTTGGATTTCTTCAGACCACAGTTTCTGACTACATGACCATGTTCACCACAGAGAAAAAATGTTTTAATGTCAACACGTTCATGTGATGGTTTAGCATAAACATGTGCAACCGAAGGTTGATGATAAACTCCAACAATCAGACCTTTCACTAAGTCATCAAAAGTCATAGATTTCCGTTTCATGTAGAAGTTCATATTTGAACAATTAGAAAAGCTTTGTAAAGAATCAGTTCCATTTAACTTCATAAATTGAACATTTTTAGCATATTTTAACAAACTTTTAGCTTTTATCAATGGATCTACTACTTGTGATGTCTTGGATTTCACAAATTTGTTTTCAAGGTCTTGTACTTTGGAAGTTTCATTGTGAAAGACGCTTTCAGTGTCGGTCCCGAATATTCACTCATAATCACAATCAAGTCATAACTCACACATTAAATGTGTCGACAGGCGAGTTAATGACAGTTGCTATTTTGGGAAAGAAAACGTTTGTTAAAGGCGGAATCAATAACATACATGATAGTTTCTTGAAAGATTAATAACAGTTAACTAACACACAAGAATTACTCAAAAGATTTCCTTTTATATAATATAAATCATACAAACGATAATCGATTTAGGGTTTCTTGATAGGAAAGATATATCCATATGATTCTAGAACAGTCGTCACTCATAAATATTCTCTCTGAAATAATGAGCCTGTCCGTCCTTGGGAGGCGTGCCCTAATTATTCCTTTTATAGGCCTGACACCTCCTTAAAAGCTGCCATTCCTTCTAGAAACCCTAAATATTACGTACATATTCAAATTACGTATTCAAAGCTATGCTAAGTGTAAAATAAGTCTTCCGGGTAGGCTTTGCATATGTAATATTCTCCGAGTAGACTTTGAGCTCTGCCTTCCTTGGTAGACTTGGTAACCTTGAAGTGTGTTCGGGAACAGTTACCGGGTAGATTTTTAACTTTCACCGAGTAGACTTCAATCTTCTTGATCTTAACAGACTTTTCCCGGAAAGATCTTACGAGCAGCCTTGTTCTTCCATGGTCCCTTAACTCCTTGCTATGAAATAGCTTATTAGCAAATTGTGCTTGGTAGCACTGTACTCTGCTAGAGTTAAGCCCTGCCCGATGTTACTTGGAATATATCATTACTCACATCAAGCTTACTCGGACCACTATTATTATAGAATACCTTGCTCGGTCTTCCAATCACTTGGTATCGTGAGCTTGGTTAGCCAAGAGCTTACCCGGGGTAAACCTTACTCGGCTATGAAGAACAAATTTGCTAGATACAGTGAACCCTGCCCGGGTATACACTAACTTGTGAACCTTGCTCGGTTATTCACTAAAGAAGATTTCTTGAAGATAACCTTGCCCGGTAGGCAAGATATCATGCCCGGTTAAGTAAAACCTTGCTCGGATGTCTGAGGTATGTCCGGTTCCATACTTAGAGATTCCAGAGGAGGTTGAGAACATTCCAATCTTCCATATGATCATTTTTAGGTCAAATCTTTGACTCAACAATCTCACCCTAGATTGGAACACCTCAGCTGTCCCAAAACACTTCTATAGTTACTTACACATAGTTAAATACACATCAAATCAAAGTCAACTATTACATATTCAAAGACATAAACAAATTACATAATCAGAATATTGTCCAAAGACATTACATATCAAATCCTATTCTAAGAATCTTTTCTTCTCCTTGCATTGTGGTCGGTTTGTCTTCGATCACAATCACAGTTGTTGCCCTTTGCCTAAAGATATCAAGGATTTGGTAATGAGTGTGACTTTCAGGAATGACCATATCCCTTATATCCATTAGATCTTCATTATTCAAGTAGGTCAGGTCTTCATCTCTTCTGATTATCCCCAATATACGCCCATCAGGGTTTTTAAGCACATAATGGCCATCATATTCTTTATAATCAATCTCAGCTATGATGTGATTCTTCTGAATTGTGTAATTAGGGCGTTTCATTCTTCTCTCAGAGGTGATACAGGTATTCATATTTGACACTGGATTTTTATCTCTCACAGAAAACTGGTAGTTCAGTTCTGCACTGGCTATCTTTTTCAACCTTGTAGCCCTTCTTGTTCTATCATGCTTGATCATTCTCCAGCTTCTCTTATATTTCAAGAATGGGAATCCCTTATCAGCTTCATCTCTTAAATACTTAGAGAGATAATTCTGCTGTCTTCCAGACAACTTGTTTCTGTCATGATAGTCATATAGATTGAGTGTGGCCATTCTCTCCAATTGTTCATGAGTGAATTCAGCAGAGTCACTTCTTATAATTATGTCTCTCGAAAGTCTGCTTTCCATAGTCACTTTTAGAGATTCAGAGACTGAATCATAGTAGAGTGTTCTTGGAAGATCCACATTGGATTGTGCTCTTGTTGTTCTTTGGGATCCAGTTCTACTAGATTCTCCTATGCATGCTTGTGAGTGTCTTCTTGAGATAGGAGGCCTGAATGGAATAGACTTCATAGGTTTGCTAGGCCTAGTTATAGCAAAAGTCTTCATTAGATTGACTCAATTAATTCAGCAGGAAGAAGGATTAGATATGCAAATCTTTCATTTGCATCTTTGCACAGCTTTATCATCATATTGACTAATCTTCTGTTGTTCATCAGTCCTGCTAGTACAAATCTACCATCAACAAAGCTTCTGGGGTTATCACCCTCCAACAAAACTTTTTCCCACTCAGCGTTCTGTAAATAGAAAAGTTCTTTCAAGTCCTCCGTTTCTAATGCATTAAAGGTCTCTTCATCCATTCCTCTTTGGTTCAACATTATACTCCTTAGTATTTTGATCATTTCTTCATTTTCCCATGGAACTATAGGTTCATCAACAGGTTCAGGTTTTGGTTCCTCTGGGATTGGGGTTTCAACAGAAGTTGCCTCTTTTGATTTTTCTTTTTTAACCTCTTGTTTCTTCCTCAAAGTTATCAATTTTCCCTTATTTTTGGGAGGCTCAGACTGTTCTTCTTGTTCTTCCTTCTGAATTTTTCTTTTCAAATATCTAAAATCATTTTCAACCATTTCTTGGGTCATTGATTCCACATCTTTCAGTGTTCTGTCATGTTCTATCAGGAATTTGCATTTTCCCCCGTATTTGCTATAGATCTTTTCAAGTCTTTCCTTTTCATTAGCAGTTTTCAGCTTAGCTTTCTCAAATTCCATCTCTTTTTAAGAATTTTTGGTTTTATGGTAGAGATCACTGAGTTGCTCAAAATTAGAATTATTCAAATCTGTTTCAGAGTAGTTGTGCATTCTCAGATATTCCTTAAATCTTTGACTTTCTTTTCTCTTCTTTGAAAATAGTTCATCTTGTTTACTCTTTTCTTTAACACTAAGTGACTCAGGTTGTATCTTCCTTAATTTTTCTTTTCTTTTCATGTTGTCAAAGAGTGTTTCAACTATTTCTTTATCTAAACAATTAATCGTATCAGGCTTCATCCCTTTCTCCAACAAATATCCACACTTTCCTCCAAATTTTTCTTTCAAAGCTTCAAGCTTTTCAGCTTCCTCATTTTCTTTCACAAACTTTTCTTTTATTTCTTCTCTTGTGCTTTCATAGGCTTCTCTCAGCTTTTCAATTTTAAAAAGAGATAAGTCTTTCTCATAATACCCTTGCTTTCTTAAATATTCTCTGTATTTTTGGGCATCTTTGTTCTTTTGTTCCATTTTCTTCTTTTCAAATTCTCTTTCTTTATCTAACCTTTTCTGCAATTGATCATCATTCAAATCAGCTAAGATCTCAAAGCTTATCCCAAAGCTCATCAGTTTCATAACCAGTGGATCTTTCTTCGTAGCATCCAACATACTTTGCTAAATGTTTGCCCTTTGATCATCAGTCAATGTAACTTGTGGGGACATAACATTAGCATTTTCAGCACCTTTTCCCTGATCATCTTCATCATCATTATCAGTTTCATCTTCATCAGAATCATCCTCCTCCTTAGTTGTTTCATTTACTGCATCAATCTTAGGTTCATCTGGAGTTGGATCTTCAGGAATTGGTACATTAGGCACTCCTTGCACATGTTCATCTGGCCTTAAAGTTTGCAAAGGTATTGCCTTTATTGGACTTGCCTCATCATCAAGGGACCCTTTATAAATGTATATTCCTTTTCTTTATTGGCAACCTTCTTCCATAACTCCTCCAAGTCCAATTTTTTCCCACTATTCTTTTCAATCACATTGGTCTTGTAGAAAGAATCATCAAAGTCTTCAAGATAAATCTTGAAGGACTTTATCAATTTTTCAAGATCAAACAGCCATGCTGTACCATCAACTTTGTTGAACTAATTTTCATTAAAGATTATGTCAGATGATTCAATAACACTCAAATGGTCTTTCACATATACCCTATAGGCTTTTGAGTGTGTAGAATATCCAACAAAGAAGTAATCCAAGGATTTTTCTTGAAAATTGTTTAAGTAGTCCTTGGTGTTCAAAAGTGAACATTTGCATCCAAAAGGCTTAAGAAACTTGATGTAGGGTTTTCTCTTAAAGAATATTTCATATGGAGTTTTGTTGTGCCTTTTGTTGAGAAGTACCCTGTTCTGAACATAGTAGGCTATGTTGATGGCTTCTGCCCAAAATGTAACTGGTAAGTTAGCATCTGCTATCATGGTTCTTACAGCTTCAATGAGTGTTTTGTTTCTTCTTTCTGCTATATCATTCTGTTCAGGAGTTCTAGGAGCTGAGAATTGTTGAAGTATTCATTTTTCTATACAAAATTCTTCAATTACTCCATTTTTGAACTCAGTACCATTGACACTTCTCATCACTTTCACCCTCTTATCAAGTTGGTTCTCAATCCTTGTCACACATCCTTTTATCAACTCTGCAGTCTCATATTCTGTACTCATGAAATAAACCCAAGTGTATCTTGAATAATCATCAATAATCACTAGACAATATCTTCTCTTTCCTATGCTTGGGACACTCACAGGACCAAAAAGATCCATGTGAGGTAATTTAAGCATTTGATCAATTGAATTGATGAGCTTTGACTTATGAGTTGACTTGTATTGTTTGCCTTTTTGGCATGAAATACAATTGTCTGCCAACTTGAACTCCCTTGTAGGTAAGCCAATTACATGCTCACCTTTCACAAGTTTGTTCATGTTCTTCAGTTTCACATGACACAATTTCCTATGCCACAATTTGACTCATTTTTAGTGGCTTTGGAAACAAAGTATGTACCACCTCTTGAAACAGCTTCCTTCATGTTGAGCTCATATAGGTTGCCATTTCTAGGTGCCATCATCATAATCATGTCAGGTGGGATGACAAATTCAGGTCTCGAAATGAAACAATGTGAGTCATCAAAACCAACTTTATAACCCTTATCACACATCTGTGATATACTCAACAGGTTATATTGCAGACCTTCAACATAGAACACATTATCAAATGATACTTTTCCATTTGTTAATATTCCCTTTCCCACTATCTTTCCACCATTCTCATCACAGCCAAATGCCACTGAACCTTCAAACTTCTCTTCATAATTAACAAGTGACCTCTTGTCACAAGTCATGTGCCTAGAACATCCACTGTCCATATACCATACTTCATTCAGTGGAGTGGATTGTTCCTGCACAAATCAAAGAAGTTGATTAGTTAGGTGATGAAGTGCAAGTTGTTTCAACTTGCAAAACATTAGTTTCATTTTCAGTTGCAGCATTGGGTGTGAGTGTCATGGGATCAGGATCTTCATGTGTTAACTCAAGGTTATCTGAATTGTCAGTTTCATAACCACACTTTCTTGGAGTTTTCACAAATGAAGTTGTGTTATTGCATTCATCATATGCACTATCAGCTTCTTGCACAACATAATCTTTCTTTTTTGTATAATCTCTTACATCAGCTATCTCATTCATCTTAGCTTCAACATTAGGTTTCCAAAGGAATCCTTGAGGTTCATAGCCATGTTTCAGCAGAAACTTTTCATCACCAGTAAGTTCAGTTGGTTTCTTTCTTGGAAAGGTACCTCTGTTTCTTGTTTTCTCACTACTTGGTGATCCTTGAGAATCATCAGACTTCATAGATTGTGTGTCCTTGTTGGGAATAATTCTCAATGGTTGAAATCTCTTTTTCACAACCTTCTCAGACTTCTTAGGAGACTTACTTCTTCTTACTGATTTTGTCACAGGTTTCTTTGTCTTTACCTCAGTTTTCTTTTCTTTCCTTGTCTCCTCAGTTGATTTCAAACCATCTTCACTTGTGGCTTCATTTCCACACATCTTTCCTTTCCCCAGGTATGCATCATATTTTTGCTTGTACAAAACAAAGTCTTGTCCATACTTTGTTTCATCTAGGATATGAAAAGGTTTGAAGTTGAATCTTTCATTACATGAGTCAGTGTGATGACCATACTCATCACACTTCTTGCACCAAACTTTTCCCTTGTATTTTTCATGTTCACTTCCTTTCTTGAACCTTTCACTTGGTTTAGGTGCTTTGACTCCAAGTGTCTTTTGAGTCTTCAATCCATCATAATCAATTGAGAAAGGAACAAAATCCTCAATCTTGATGTCTTGTCTTTCAACTTTGCTTTTGACAAAGACAATCTTCTCCATAATCATTGGTTCTTCATCAATGTTTTCTTTATATCTTGATTGCCTCTTCTCATATTCTTCCAAAGTTTCCACTTCTCCAATATTAAGCACCTCATGACTAGAGAAGACTGGATAAACAGGGACAAAGTTTTCAATATCAACTGTTTCAGTCACCTTTTTCTTGTTATTTTGCTTTATCCTCTCTAACACAGCCTTGCTTGGGGGCCTTACTGCATTGTAGCTTATCTTCTTCCTTTCACAAATGTCAAAGGACACATGATCTCTCTTCATTCTTTCATTATGTTTCTTTATTCTTGGTGTGACAGGTGGATACAATGGAAATTTATCAATTGATTCTGGTTTCTTCAATCTTCTACCCCTTTCAGCAGCTTTGATTTCTTCATCAGTGATCTGATCACTAAAGTCACTTAAGTCATCTGCATTCAGATCTTCAGAGTCAAAATCATCTTCAGAGACTTGCACTCCAATGGATTTTTCATCTTTCACCTCTTCCTTAACAGCAAACTCTCCTTCTTCATTCACCTCAACATTCTTGTATAGATCAATAAATTCTTTTTTGTCTTCAAACACTTTTCTAAATTGTTGTAGATAAGCATCTCTTTTCTCTTTGTCAACTTTGGGCATAAAATTGTTGTTGAATGGAGGTGGAACTGCTTTATATTTGTCTTCTTCTTTCACTTGGTTCTAAATACCCCAAATGTTTCCTCCAGAAACCAAGTTTTTCATAAATTCATTCTCAACTTGCAGTTTTGTACACTTCACCTTCTCTTCAACAATCATCTTCTTTAATCCATCTATCTTAGTGATGTATCTGGTTTGAGCTCTGTAACTGATCACACAATCATCTTCCAAATGTTTCATTTTCTCTTCATTGATCAACTCACTTGCCTCATAACCATTAATGATACTCTGTTTCCTAAAACACTCACCCTCCAGCTTTCCTACTTTTATAATTAATTCATTTATAGTTTCATGTAAATCAACTGTAGGAGTAGAGTGTACCTGAGATAATGTTCCAGATTCTTTCTCAATCAAGGCCATAAGTGCAACATTTGCCCTTTTTATATCATCTGCAATGTCCTCTTCATGATTGCTCCAGTCAAAATCACCCTCTTGTTGTGTAGCCAAAGCTACATTTCCTTGATTTCTAGGTTGAATTTGAGTGGTTCTGTTTGAATTGGTTGGAGCAGTTTGAAGGTTTTGATTGTTGTTTCTTTGAAAACCTTGATTCTGAGGCACAACTTGTTGATTGTTCATTTGAGACTGTTGAAAGTTGTTGAAGTTTGGGTTATAATTGTTGAAGTTGTTGGGATTGTTGTTGTTGAAATTGTTGTTTCTTGGCTGATTCTGTCGGCATTGTTGCAGAGGTTGCTGATTTCTTGGGAGATTCTAAAATTGATTCATTTGAAAGTTTCATGGCATGTTACATTCTCTGGCAAAATGACCTGGCTGTTGGCAATTTTAGCAGATGGCCTTTGACTTGTCAAAACCAATTCTTTCATTTGGCCCAGATAGAAGTGATCTACCAGTCCTTTTGTATAGCCTCTTTCTTCTAAGAGCCACCATGGCAGCTTGCCATTTCAAATCCATGTCCTCCAAGTCATCAGCATCTATTTGCTCCAAATCATCTTGAACAATGCTTGTATGAACCATATTCTTTGCTGTAGGACCGATTCGGGACTCGGTTTCCCAACGATTCACGGGGCAACGTGTTAGAGTGCGGAATCCTCTAACACGGCGATTCGGTGGTGATCAACGGGCACGTAGGTACGATTCCTAAAGGGGTTTGACGCCTAGGATTGGAGGAAACGACCAAGAACACGAAGAACAATCGAGAGAGTTTCTGTAGGCTGCTGGTTCGTGAGTGTGTATTCTGTTCTCGCTACCTTGTGAAATTTCCCAAGTAACGTTTATATACCGAAGACTCATTCGATCGAATGAGATACTCATTCGATCGAATGAGATCTGGTTCGATCGAATGAGATCTGGTTCGATCGAATCAGTGACTGATTCGATCGAATCAGCTTCGTTTGACATTTTCAGTACGTTAACTTGGTTTCATGATCGTTGGTTTCATGTTGAACCAACCTGATAGAACTGGGGACATACATGTGACATTTCATGTCCTAACAAACTCCCCCTTGGAGCCAGTTCTATTTGCTTGAACCAATCGAGTTCTCTTGCTCGACCGTAACTCCCCCTTGGAGTTATCTCACTCTCTCTTTTCTCAAAACTAGTGGTGCATACGTTGCATCCACAAACTCCTTTCTTCATGGAGTTCTCTCTTGATCAAATGGTACAGTCAGTCAGACTTACCATAGGTTCCGCATATCCTGAGACGCTGTCAATTGGAATTTTGGATTAACATTTAAGCACAATTGTATTAGATTTGTAAAATTGACATTAAAGCATAATCTATCACAATATTCCAAGTCATATTTCATTCAATTCAAAACAATTACAACCAGAAGATTTAACTTTGAATTACAACAAGAAACGGGATAAACGAAAGACATGACAATTAATCTTTAGTTTCTTGGGCATACTTCTTCTGTTGTTCTTTCCAATTTGATCCTGCATGTATGTCATAGGCAAAGCAAATCCTAATGACATTTCTGTACGTTAACGCTTGCTCTATGTCTTCAGGAGCATAAAGAATCTCTATCTTGTACAACGTATAGACATCCTCCCTTGACAAATTTGTGAGCCACATTGGATCAAAAATACGAATTGTGCTCCAGTTACCATAGTCATTGAGCACAATAACTGCCTCATGCAGTCTTCCATCATAGTACCAATGCCTGAATGATTTGTAGAAGTCCTGCTTCATCTTTCTAAGAGGAATCTTCTTCATTGTGAGTGGTGGCATGTACTTCAAAATAACTTTTGGCCTGTTGGTGATCGGATCGATCTCCTTATTGCTTATATATCTCTTCGGCCTTTGTGGTGTGATCATCTTCCATTTTGTGTTGTACTCTTTTCGCAATACACTCTGATAATACGTGGCAAATGGAGATGAGTTGGCGTATAGCAGATCAAGATAATTCAGACGGTTCAGATCATGAGTAGGAAGGGTCTTCAAATCAGTAATACGTTGAAAGTAATCAACCCCCCTTTCTCTCTTGACAGCTACGCTGTTAAGATCCTTCAGACATGCCCAAGCGATAATTTCTCCTGAAGTTCTGCGACCCTTCATTTTATATGACGTTGTATGAGGAATGGTCGGCTTCGCTTGTCGTCTGGATCTTATCTTCTCAAGAATAGCATTGAATGCTTTCTTGCATTCCTCGGTTTTCTCTAAAAAATCAGCTTGATCCGCTTCAGAAGGCTGTTCCATATTGTTTGACCTTTCTTCAGCCTTCTTCTGTATTTCCTCCTCTGTTACATTTTGGAAGAAACTTGCAGAGTTAGGAAGATCGTCATTTTGAGACGTATAGTATTCAGGATACTCTTCCTTTGACAAGTCTTCCATTTCAACATCATCAAATTGAGAGGGATCGACGTGTGAGGGATCAGTGGCCGTAGATGATGATGAATCAGGTGTAGCAGCAGAAGAAGACGTGTGTTCTGTTGGAGGCAAAGCCAGATACTTGCCTGTTTCTACGTTGGATAACTCAAACATTTGTTCCAATTCTTCTTCTGTGAAATTATGAGAAATTTCACCTTCTTCCAAGTCTCCACTTGCGAAGTTTCGCTGCTCATTTGGATTGTCCAGTAGAAACGTGAAAAATTCTGCTGCTGTTTTTGATTGCAGCGGTTGGACATTAAACGGATCATCATCACCTGTTTGATTAAACAAACACAATGTAACAACAATGTTAAGTAAACATATGTAATATCATAAACATTAAATACAATATCATTACATATGAAACTGAGTTTATACAAAAATCATCATTCAACAAGATTTAACATTTAAATCCTCACTACATTCACTCAACTCACTCTTTAGTACCTTCACCTCCATCATCTGAAGAGTCAAGTTCGTCTGTGTCCACATCAACATTTGTTGGACCTTCCAAACGTAGAACATCTCCTTTCAATTCTGTTACTTTCGCCTCAAGGCTTAGATTCGACTCTCGTAGTTCCTTGATAGAAGAGCCCTGTTCGGTGACAGTCGCATTCAGCTGAGTGTTTTCAATTCTGAGCATGTCGTTTTCGGCTTGAAGTTTGGCAATCTGCTCATCTTTCAGTCGATTTTGTTCTTCTTGCCGTCTATTCAGCTCTTCTTGCTCAGTCTTGAACATGAACATCTTCATCATAGCCTTGTGAAGATCAGCTAGTTCTGTTGCAACCTGAGGAGGTATAGACATTTCTGGTTGAGGTTGAGTAGTCGGTTGTGGTGCTGATTGTGAAACTGGTTGCTGTGTTGGTGGCGGTGCTTGTTGAACGGGAGGAGCAGCAGACGAAGTCCCAACTGATTGTAACGTTGGAGGACGTGGGAGATCAGAAAATAAACTCCGATATTTCCTTGTAACCTTCTTCTTTTGCCTCTTCGCAGGCCTTTCTTCGCCCGCAACATCCTCGGCCCTAACCTCACCAGCAAAGTGCACATCTGATGCACTTGCTTCATCACCAGCATCCAGAACCTCAACGTTAAAGAATGAATCAGCCTCTTTTTCGGCATCTGTTCTGGTGTCTGCCGGTACCGTCTCCTCCTCAGTGTCAGACTCGTCACTGGTTTTCTGATAAGGTAAGTTCTCGACGTCTGAATCACTGGCGGCATTCCTCCACTTCCTCTTCGGAGGAGCCTTGTAAGACGGATTTGCCACGTGCCCAAAACACCGTTTGTGTGGTGGTCTTGTGGGGCGGTCCTTGTAAGATTTTAAACGGTTGAGGGTTTCGTTCTTCATGTGGTCCAGTTTCACCACATCACCCTCATTTTCTTTCAGTAGACCCGGAGCTTGACTATCGACGATCATTTGCACAAATCTCGGGTACTGTAGAAACTTCTCGCCCGCCCTTTGTTTTATTGTCAGATTTTCCACCATATGGCTGAAGGTTATCTGCGAGAAGTTGTAGGGGCGGTTCATCACTAATGCAGCCATTGTGAACTGCATGCTTTCCCTCAATTTGTCAAAACTTGTTCTTTGAGGCCCTAAGCAGTGCATCACCACGTGTGCCAGATATTTGAACTCTGGACATAGATTGGCTTTATGGAGTAAACCGGCATTCAGGTCACCGTCGTACTTCATTCTTGCAAAACATCCTCTGGTTCCAGCAGGATGTAACCCAGTAGGATCTGAATCAGCATCAACAAACCCACAGACTTCCCTGAGGATTTGGTCAGATACAATAATTTCGTGCCCTCTAACCGTGGAGCGAATTACCGACGGCACAACAGTTTTGTCGTGCGAGGCATTCCTCCAGAATTCCTGTTGAACTGACATGATGGGTTCTACTACCCTTGAGATAGGTCCGTGAATCCTGGACCGTTTCAGGAATTTGATCATTGTTGCAAAGTCTTTCCCATGGCTTGCCTTTTCGTCGAGAAAGGCTACAATGTTGTGCTTGATTGATGTTTTGAAGGGAACGAAAACTTCTGCAACTTCAGCCATTTTATCTGCAAACATAAACGTGTTAGAACGAACAGATATCGAAAAGACTGAATGCGTTTAACATTTTCAAACTTTCTGGACTGGTTCAATCGAATGAGCAATGATTCGATCGAATGAGCTACTCATTCGATCGAGTGAGCTACTCATTCGATCGAGTGAGATCTAGTTCGATCACAGACAGTCGAATGAGATAGATATCATCTTTGACCTCTGATTCGATCGAACTACTGATCGAAAAAGTCTCATTCGATCGAACAAGAGACTCGTTCGACCGAATAGACTGATTCGACTCCTTCAAACATCAGCCCAGAATGTGAAGAATCCAGATCGACTTTTTCGATCGTTTAAAGATACCCAACATATAGATAACATCGGTTGAGGTTTATGAACATGTATCAACATAAAACTACAAGACTTAAACGGTTAAAAACAGTTTAATGTGTGTTTCGTTCTAATGTCCGTTTCCGAGAACAAAAACGACCAAAAACTTGATCAAAACACGGTTAAAATCCAAAAAATCTTACATTTTAGTGATGTACGTGAAAAATCGAATAAGATGAATGGATCAAAACGAGGGTTTCGCGTAAACAATTTTGAGAGAAATTTGCTGGAATTTTTTTCGAACTAAACTGACCGATCGAATGAGTCTGAGTATTTATACTGTTTCTGGACTCATTCGATCGAATGAACTTGTTCGATTGGACCAATCGATCGAATGTGAGTCTATTCGATCGAATAAGTCTCCTCGCAACAACTCTCATTCTCGCAACAACTGACTCGATCGAATCGGCTCATTCGATCGATTTACTCGATCGAATAGCCACATATTCGATCGAATGAGGGAAAAAAAATTGAAAAAATAAACTGTTAAACTTTTTATTCCCTGCCATCGATCGTGGTGCCTTTGAACCTGCAAGAAAACATAAACTTTTGACACTTGGTTAGTTTTCTTAGACATTTTCCGATAATGAGAGCTTAGTTCCTACAGAACATATAGACCATAAAACATTAGTAAACACACGGAAAAATATCAGGCACAACCATCTTTGGGTTTTCTTGTCACTTCTTCTTTCTTTCATGTACAGCCGGTTGCGCAGATAAACATTTAGCAACCTGCATGAAGTTTTCTTTCATTCCTACACACTGGATAAACATTTAGTAGGAGCAGACAGGGATCAGACTACCTGTCACGATGATTTTTCATCAACATTAAAGCAGAATAAAAATAAAAATAATTCAGAATAAAAATCTTTTTGAATTTTTATAATATTCAAACTGAAATAAGCAACTGTACAAAATTTAAAATACAATATTTTTGATTGAGAAGGATCTATATAATAGGAAATCATACAGACTTATTTGACTATCTACTGAGACTTTTCGAGATTTTTCACATGTTTTTGATTTTTCTTAATAAAAGATTATACAATATTAAACTAGACATAATGAACATTCTTTTTGTGAGAAAGATCCGAACATGGGATCAGAACTGACATTGTAGCACTCAGTAAGTTCAATATAATTTCTTTTGGTCGATGCATATTACCGATGCGATTATGGGTATATTTGTCCATTTAAACTTAAACAAACATCCTCTCGTCTGTCAATGACCATTTGATAATTGCTTGTGATCACAGCTATGTATCCCACCATATTTTGATTGACTCATGTAGGACCTCACAACATATTGAACAGTCAAATCGGCGCATCTTATTTTTGACAAACGACCATAAGCTTATAGGATCCCCTTTGTTCGCTTTTCATCAAATTTTGTTGCTTTTCACATTCTTGCGAATTTAATTAGCAACTTGATGATTTTATCATGTTTTCACATACATGTTCGGTATTCATCTACTTGTCCCAAAATCATTTATTTTATATTTTTTTTTTCAGGAGATATCCAAGTTATCAGCGCTGTCCAGGTCGATACTTACGTATCACAGAGGGAGATAATAACTTTAGATATACCAGCATGGATGAGCGCTGTCCAGGTCGATACTTACGTATCACAGAGGGAGATCATTCCAAAACCGGTGGAGCATAAGATATTTACTACAGATATCCAAGTTATCAGCGCTGTCCAGGTCGATACTTACGTATCACAGAGGGAGATAATAACTTTAGATATCACAGCATGGAAGAGCGCTGTCCAGGTCGATACTTACGTATCACAGAGGGAGATCATTCCAAAGCCGGTGAAGTATAAAATATTTAATACTCCTCCTTAATCAACGTTTAAAGCATATGATTTAGAAGGGACTTTCGATGAAAGCAGACCTGCAACACGAAGATCTAACATTCTTTAAGAATTTAGCTTTTGGGGGAACCAATTTGGGCCGATGGTAATTCGTGTACGCGTGATAAGACATATCCTCAATTGATATTGGTCTTTAGACAGTGACGTCTCGTCAATTTATCTTAGATGTATACCCATAGCTGACAATCTAAATGATTTAGATAGGTCAAATCCAGACTCAATTCAGTAAGATAAGCCTACCAATATATCACATTAGTACTATGCATGACCAATTTTTCACTTTATATCTTTTTAACATCATGCTACTGTCAGTGTGCCATCACTTCCCAAAGGTTGGATACAATTTCTCATTTTCTGAATATATGAATCTTTTTGGATAAAAAAGAATGTAAATTATTTCGCCCCGATCAAGTCAAAGTCTTCAGGTAAACGGCTATCCTGACGATCCAATGGATCAGCTGGACCGACCACATACGAGTATGTGTCCTTCTAACTAAGTATGAACGACTATTTTTCAGCGAAAGAATAAAAACCCATCATAAACCGCCCCGGTCACTTTCAGTCATCTAGTTAATGGTTATCCTCATAATCTACTAGTAGAAGTAAGGACCAAACATATCCGAAGATATGTCCTTCAAACTGAAGCAACCGACATAATTCTAAGCGATAGTGACAGTTTTTTTTTTTTTTTAATATAAGGAAAAATGAGAATAAGCTATACAGAAATAAAAATCTTTTTGACGTCTCAGTATGATAGCGTCTGTGTACTATCATCTTTCTTGTAACAAGATCAACTTCTCAAAATTTTAAAATTTTTGATGTTTTTGGGTTTTTGTATTTTATATTGTTTTTGGTTTTTCTTGAAACCTTTCCCCCCCTAAAAATTATAAAAACAAAATCTTTTTGGATTTTTCAAATTTTTTAAGAAAAGAAAAAATGAAAAACAATTTAAATGATATCTTCAGGAACATCATCTGATTGACGTTTAACGCCGTTGATCTCTAGTAAATATAAAAACCGTGGTTTGTCAAATGCTTTAGTGAAGAGATCAGCGCGTTGTTCCTGAGTGGGGATTTTTACCACATCGATTAACTTCTTTTCGTAACAGTCACGATGGAAGTGATATCGAATTTCGATGTGCTTCGTTTTGCTAAATTGGACAGGATTTTTGGTAATTGAAATTGCAGCAGAATTATCAAGATATATGGGAGTAGAAGAGCAATCAATACCGTAGTCACGCATCTGTTGCTGAATCCAAATAACTTGAGAACAGCAACTGGCAGCTGCAATATATTCCGCCTCAGCTGTTGAAGTGGAAACTGACGTCTGCTTTTTGCATTGCCACGTTACTAAACGACTTCCAAAGAACTGACATCCTGCTGTTGTTGATTTGTAATCGAGTTTACAACCACCATAGTCCGAATCACTATACGCATGTAGATCAAAGTTGTCATCATGAGGATACCAAAGACCCCAATCTGGAGTACCCATCAGATAACGCAAAATTCTTTTGACTGCAATAAGATGGGAGACCTTCAGCTTTGACTGGTAACGTGCACAGAGACACGTAGCAAACATTATGTCCGGCCGAGAAGCAGTCAGGTACATTAGAGATCCGATGATCCCTCTATAGTGAGTTGGATTGATCAATTCACCCTTCTCGTCAGGATTAATCCCGTGATTAACCGCTAACGGAGTTCCCTGTGAAGAGGAACTCAACATCTCGAACCGTTTCAAGATGTCATTGACGTATTTTGTCTGGTGAATGAAGACACCGGAGTCTGTTTGATCAACCTGAAGTCCTAAGAAGAACTTCATCTCACCCATGGAGCTCATTTCAAATTTTTCTTGCATCACTTGTTCAAACTCCTTACATAGTGTTTTATTCGTGGACCCGAAGATGATGTCGTCCACGTACACTTGTACCATAATGAGATCTCCTTCTTTCTCCTTTGTAAATAACGTGCAGTCGATCGTTCCTCTTCTGAACCCGTTGTTCAGAAGGTGTTCGGATAGTTCCTTGTACCAAGCTCTCGGGGCTTGGTGAAGACCGTACAAAGCTTTGTTGAGCAGGTAGGCTTTGTCCTTGTGATTTGGGTCTTCAAAACCTGGAGGTTGTGCCACATATACGGTCTCTTCGATGTGACCGTACAAAAAGGCACTCTTGACGTCCATCTGATATACTTTGAATCTCTTGAAAGACGCATACGCCAAGAACATCCGGATTGCCTCCAAACGCGCAACCGGAGCATACACCTCATTGTAGTCTAGGCCTTCGATTTGCCTAAACCCTTGAACCACCAGGCGGGCTTTGTTGCGAACAATCACTCCACGATCGTCGCGTTTACATTTGAGTACCCACTTAGTGCCAATTTTCTTCTGTCCTTTGGGGAGATCCACCAGCTTCCATACACCAAGTCTCTTGAACTGCAATAATTCTTCTTGCATGGCTGAGACCCAGTTAGCGTCTTTCAGCGCATCGGTGATGCTGCGTAGTTCTTCTTGTGCTAAGAAGCATTCATGGGCATTTAGCGCAACTGATCCTGACTCCATCATTTCAGTGTAGAGGCCAAAATTCAGTTGTCGACGTGTTTTGACACCCTTTTGAATGTCCCCTATAATGTTGTCTTGTGGATGATCACGTTCAGTCCTAACCACCGGATTGTCAGGAACGACAACATTTTGTTCCAAGTTAGTTAAGTTCGGCTCAGGAACTGGAGCGGTTGGTGCCTCTGAAGTAGACGTTAGAGGCTGATCTGCATTTGGCGCTTCTTGATTTGACGATGAAGGTTGCGGAGTAACCTGTGTCGGTGCCGATTGTACATCATCTGCTGGAGATTCATCTTCAGATTCAGATTCGGATGACTCTTGAACTTGCTCGCTAGACTCTGTGGAGGAAGACGATGATGGACCAGAATGAGGTGAAGATTGCTGTGATTCATCAGGAGGTGCATTTTGCGCCTCATACATCATTTGAATAGCAACCTCATATAGATTGAATGACTTGAACAATTTGTCAAAATCAAACAACCAGTCTTCTCCTGACCCCTTGGCTGGTTCTGTGTAGCGTTGAACGTCGACATGGTACCATTCTTCAACTAATTTTGTTGATCTGTTGAAGACCCTTTTGAGAGGTACGCTGTAACCCAGAAAATAGCCGTTGATGATCTTCTCCTCGAACTTATTATCGACTTGCCTTTTAAGTAACGTGCAAAGAGCTCCAAATGGTTCCAGGTGCTCTAAATTAGGCCTCCGTCGTTGAAGAAGCTCGAAGCTTGTCTTGCCGTGGCGCTTGACAATGCCTACCCGATTCAATGTGAAACAGGCGTTGGCAATTGCCTCACTCCAAAACGTGACAGGCAACACTGAGTCTGCTAACATTGTTCTAGCTGTCTCGATTAACGTTCGATTTTTCCTTTCAGCAACCCCGTTCATTTGTGGAACGTACGGGGCACTGAACTCCTGAACAATGCCTCTTTCTTTGCAAAAATTTTCAACATTCGCATTCTTAAACTCTGTCCCGTTATCTGAACGCATTCTCCGAACCTTCAGATTGTACTGTGACTCAAGAGTTGTAACCAGCAGATTTATACACCCAAATGTCTCGGACTTTGCTTTCAAGAAAAACACCCAAGAGAATCTCGAATATTCATCAGTAACCACTAGACAGTATGAGTGCCCAGAGATACTTTTGACGCTTATTGGGCCAAAAAGATCCATATGAAGGAGTTCCAATGGAATATCAATCGAGTGGAAACTCTTAGACTTGTGGGACCTTTTTACTTGCTTTCCCGCTTTGCACTGCACACACGAATCAGGGAGACGGAAACTTCTCAGATTAACTCCCTCAACTAGCCTGTTGTGCACAAGCTTATTCATGTTCCTGACATTAATGTGTCCCATCCGTTTATGCCATATGACAGTATCACGTTCGGATGCCTTGGACACAAAACATGTCGCCGTTGGAGATGATGACCCTGCCTTAGCCATATCCAGAATGTAGAGATCACTCTGGCGTGCGGCTGACGTTAAAACCTTGTCTTCAGAAATGGTGAAATCCTTAGCCAAGATGTGGCAGTCTCGATCATCAAACATAACTTTGAAACCCTTGTCGCAGATTTGACTTATCGACAACAGGTTGTTCTCCAACTCCTTGATGAAATTAACCTTATCAAACGAAATTCGCCCATTTGAAACAATTCCTTGGGCCGTGATGTAACCACCTTGAGTTCCTGCAAAGGAAACTGCACCTCCTTTTATCTGTCTGACACTGGATAGGAGATTCATGTTTCCAGTCATGTGCCTGGAAGCTCCTGAGTCGATGATCCACATGTTGAATCTTGGATCATAAAGAGCAACCTGCACACAAAAAGCAAAAGGTTTAAATATCATTGGAAACCCAAGCCTTTATGGTCTTGGGTTTTCCATTATCATCACGAATTAACAGTTCAATCCATTTACCCTCATTAACACTGTTTTCTGGTTTGACATCGTTATCAACAGTGTTGTTTTTCTTTTGTTTCCAACTGTCAGTCTTCTTCTCAACATGTTTGACATAGCTGGTTGAAGACTGACTTTCACTTGTTGAAGTGGAAACACTTGGGTTTGAGGGATTCGGTGATCTGTGTGGTGAGGTTGACTGAGGTTTCCTAGGAGAGACCGACCGCGGTGTGTGAGACCGAGTTTGACTTTGAATGTCAACGGTCGGTCGCCTCATAGGAGATGACTTGACATATCTAGGATCCGGATACTTGTAGCAAAATCTTGCTATATGGCCAACCTCTCCACATGAGAAATAGTAGTTTCTCCCTCTTTGACGTGGTGGAGAGTAATAACTTTGTTGTTGTTTGTTACCATAGTACCCCTTGGATTTGACATTTTGGGGTGAAGTTTGTCTGGGAAGGGGTTTTGAAAAATTATGTTTTTCATTAAAGTTACCCTCCTTGACAAACTGGGTACCATGTTCCACATGCACTTTCTCAGATTTATGATTAAAGTTGTTCTTCTGAGAATTACTTGTTGTTGCCTTTGATTTAGATGTGGATGGGCCTGACTTAGTTGTGGAACCTAAGTCTGTGGCAACAACATTTGGTTTGGTCTCAGGAGCCGGGTCAATGACTTCTTTACCCTTGGACTTTGAAATTTGGTTTGTGTCCTCGGGTGTTTTAACATTTGAGTCATCGTCTGGCACAGCTCCTGGTGTGCTCACAAATTGGTTCAGCACTGGGGGTGGGACATTGTGATATCCCACACCTCTTTCCTTTTTGCACCGGAACTCGGGGATAATGTGTTCTAGCAAATAAGAGGAATTGGAGTAACTTTTTAACTTGAAAGTCAATGATTCAAGATCAGCTTTTGTGCTCTCCATTTCCTTTTTCAAGACATTATTTTTATTGATATGAAAATTTATAGAATCTTGTTGATTTAGAACACATATCTCCAATTCCTTGTTCTGACGCTTAAGGCTATCAACTTTTTCTTTAAAAGCAGACTCTTTCTGCTTCCAAGCCTTGTTTTGAGCAAGAGCGTCAGTCAGTTCAATTAAAGATCTTGAGGCTGCTTGTTTATAAGCCTCGAGATCTTCAATTCTCTCTTTCAGAGAATGAATTTCTTGTTCAGACATTTCACATTTTAAACATTTGGTATTTTCTGGTTTGGGAGTAGTAGGGTTAGAACTTACCTTGGCATCATTTGACGTCTCTGCCATGAACGCAAAGTAAAGATTCCCTGCTCTTTCCAGAAAAGATGCAGACTTGGCTTTTGACAGTACCTTGTTGACTTCTTCAACAGTAGCAGCTTCTGCAGGAATTGTTGAACTTGGAGATGATTGAGGAACATTTGACTCTTTTTCTTGATCCTCCATAATCTCCACTGATGACACTTCAGCTTCATGCTCTCCTTCATTTACTTCAGTAGCTGGCTCCTCGACAATGTATTCTTCATCAGTTGAGGAATCATCAGACCCAGATTCTGAGTCTTGATCCACAATGGTGATGTCAGCCATGTTAATGCTGAAGTTCCAGGACTCGCCTTCATCACCTTGAACAGCAAGAGCAGTTTCATTGTTGATGTTGGCGTTGTTCGCTGCTGTTTGATTCTGAGGGACCAGTTGTCTCTCATTGTTGACATTTGCAGCGGCTGCAGCAGGAGTAGATGAAGTTGAAGTAGTTCGGAAGGGATATTGGTGACCTTCCCTCTTTGGTTTAGAGCACTCCTTGGCAAAATGACCAAGTTCGCCACAGTTGTAGCATTTAACTTTTGTTTTATCAAAACCAAACTTGGATTTATTGTTAATTGAAAGAGCTTGGCCTGTTTTCTTAGCCCACTTTCTAGCTCTACGGAACGCGCTGCCAAGTGCCCACATTATATCGATGTGTTCCATATCATCTTCATCTAGCTGTTCATAGTCATCGCTGTCCAGATGACTGTTGCCAAGTTTACCAGCCACCATTAAACTGTATGATTCAATTATTGTGCCTAACGTTGCCATATGTTCTTTCGCAACTTCCACCGTTACCTTTCCCAAGCCTTCAGTGTTTAACGTTGCCTTTTCAGTTGACTTGGGTCCGGAGTTAGAACTTGAATTTCCGGAATTTGATGTTGGTGGTGCAGAAGATCTCGTTTCGGTCCCCTTAGATTGATTTGACATTGAGGAGACAAACGCAGTCTTCATTGGAGCATGGTCATTTGAATCTGACATTGGTGATTTTGACATGTACAGCGACTTGTCAGATGTTGCTCTGGGTTTCCTGGAGGATGCTCTTAATTCAGCGTCTTCCTGTCTGATTTCTTTTATAAAGTCAGAAAGAAGAATCGTCTCCAATTGATGACTTCTTCTCATCACAGTCAGGAAGGTGTTCCAGCTTGTTGGAAGTCCTTGAGCGAGACATCTAAACTTTTCAGTCCCTGTTGTTTTGACATTATAGGACTTTAGCTCTGACATAAGATGATAGAATCTTGACAGCAACGATTCAATGTCTTCTCCGGATTCTGTACCAAACAAATCAAATTCACGCTTTAACTCCCGTGCGTGAATTTCTTTAAGTGACTCAGATCCTTCGCATCGTTCTACCAGTGCGTTCCAAAGAGTTGACACTGTTGTGAACTGGTTAAACTGATGGAAGAGATCGCTGGAGAGAGCTTGAGACAGTAAGGAGAAGGCTTTCTTTTCAGCATCAAAGGCTATCTTTTGTTCTTCTGACAGCCTAAAGTAGCTCAGGCTTTCACCATCATCGTTTGTAGGATGCACCCACGTTGTCTGAACCGCTTCCCATAGTCCAGGATTCACACCTGTGATATGAATCTGGAATCTTGTCTTCCAGGTAGTAAACTCATTGAGTGCCATCAACTTTGGAGGCTTGTTGAAGCTCCCAGATTCTGAATCACTCTCAAGGATCGATTGGATCCTTTTGTTTGTACTTGAACTGGCAGACATGTTTGCTTCTTTGCTTAAAACTTTGATCTTTTAATCGAATGAGAATTGATTCGATCGAGTGTGTTTCTTTATTCGATCGAATGTGTCCTGATTCAATCGAATGACTGACTGATGCACTGTTCTGGTCTTCTGAAGCTTATCCGATCGAATACGATCTTGTTCGATCGAATGAGGTGACAGGTTCGATCGAATGGGTGTCTAGTTCGATCGAAAGGGTTCTGGCAGTCGAATAAGAAAGAGATCGAATGGGTGGATCGAATCTGAGACTTGTTCGATCGACTGGAAGCAGGTTCGATCGAAAGGATGAACTTATTCGATCGAATGGACTTGGCGCAAATCACGGCGGGAAAAACTGATTCGGTCAAAATTCAAACTGGTTCGATCGAATAGAAAGCTTATTCGATCGAATGAGTTCCAAAAATACGACTAGTTCGATCGGGATTTATGGAATTTCCAAACTTAGAAGATTTGACCAGATTTTCGGTTGTAAATTCACTAACACGAATCCAAGTTGATTTGGAAGCAAAATATGACTCTTTTAAGTGTATTAACACTTAAACAAATAACCAACCAAACAAAAATGGATCAAACGTTTAAAAACGAAGAACACGATGAATGTTCTTGATAAAACCCGGAATTTTAACACCAAATCTTGAGATCAAAAACCAAAATATATGACTTTTATGAGTATTTGATAAGAACACCAAGAACAAAAACACTAGTTTTCGAAAATTTTTCAAGCAAAATATATGATTTTCACGAGAAAAACACGAATATCACCACGAATCTTTCGTGAATCAAGAACCTTAAGCTCTGATACCACTTTGTAGGACCGATTCGGGACTCGGTTTCCCAACGATTCACGGAGCAACGTGTTAGAGTGCGGAATCCTCTAACACGGCGATTCGGTGGTGATCAACGGGCACGTAGGTACGATTCCTAAAGGGGTTTGACGCCTAGGATTGGAGGAAACGACCAAGAACACGAAGAACAATCGAGAGAGTTTCTGTAGGCTGCTGGTTCGTGAGTGTGTATTCTGTTCTCGCTACCTTGTGAAATTTCCCAAGTAACGTTTATATACCGAAGACTCATTCGATCGAATGAGATACTCATTCGATCGAATGAGATACTCATTCGATCGAATGAGATCTGGTTCGATCGAATGAGATCTGGTTCGATCGAATCAGTCACTGATTCGATCGAATCAGCTACGTTTGACATTTTCAGTACGTTAACTTGGTTTCACGATCGTTGGTTTCATGTTGAACCAACCTGATAGAACTGGGGACATACATGTGACATTTCATGTCCTAACATTTGCTACAAAAGCATTATAAGACTCATTGACCATTGAGAGCAATCCATGATAATTAGATCCATGACCTCCACTGACACCACCAAAAGGTGCATGTCCACTAGCCATTGAGGCTGAATCATTATCATCCAACAGTTGGACATTTAACCTTGATTGGTTTTGTGAGTTACTTGAGCTACCACCAACAAAAGCTTTAGGTGTATCAACACCATGTTCATTTGGTTCCTCTATGATGGGAATCTATTGTTGATTTTTGGTTGACAGGTTCCCATAGGTGCATTGAGAGCATCGGTCACCTGAAAGCATGACTTCTCTTCTTTGAACATTTCATTTTCAATCATTTCTATTTCTGCAGCTTCAAGGAAGCATACAACATCATCCACCTTCAAATCATTAAATTTGGGCTTCTGAAGGATGAATTTGAAAGCAGTGTACCATTCCTTAGGCATTGAATTAAGCAGCTTGGTATTCAAATCAAAATCAGTTATTACATAATCAGTTGTTCTCAACTCATTCACAATTGCTAGAAATTTTCTAGAATTCACTTAAATCTTTCTCCTTCTTTATACTTGAATCATTCTAGCTGTTGTTTCAGCCTTTGTTTCTTTATGTTCGTCAACTCATTATTCCCCTCATACATCTCAAGAATGGCATCATACATTGCCTTGGCAGTTGTATGATGTGCCACCTTGGTCAAAATCTCCCAAGACAGTCCTAGCTTAATCATACCTAAGGCCATGTCATCCACCTTTCTCAATATTTCACGCACAGCAGCAGTTGCATTTGCATTTGCACCTTCATTGTTGTATTGTGGACCATTCTTAATTGAATTCCACATATCCACATCGTTATAGCAAACGTCTGCTTCAAATAAGACTTTCCATTTTGTGAAATTTTCCTGTCCGTAAAGTCTAGGAATCTTATTAGTGGAGACTTCTTGTTCTTCGTAACCAGAAATTTTGAAAAATCAAAATCAGTTACTCAGTAAACACAAAGTTTGAAAATAATCAGATCTGAGAACCGGATCTTCAGATCTGAAGTTTCTGGTCCGATTAGAACAAGATTAAGTAATAAAGATGTAACTTTAACTAAAATAAGTAAAAGAAAACACCGGTAATATGCAGATCTGGACAGAAGTGAAGAACAGAGCGTTGACGTCACTCTTCATTGAAACAGTGTTTTGCTTATGTCATTGTTCTTCAACAGACATTCAATCAGCAACAAATTATTTACCCAAATCAGCAACAACAAGCTCGGATACCACTTGTCAGTCCCGAATAATCACTCACAATCACAATCAAGTCATAACTCACACATTAAATGTGTCGACAAGCGAGTTAATGACAGTTGCTATTTTGGGAAAGAAAACGTGTGTTAAAGGCGAAATCAATAACAAACAGGGTAGTTGCTTGAAAAATTAATAACAGTTAACTAACACACAAGAATCACTTAAAAGATTTCCATTTATATAATATAAATCATACAAACGATAATCGATTTAGGGTTTCTTGATAGGAAAGTTATATCCGTACGATTCTAGAACAACCGTCACTCACAAATATTCTCTCTGAATTAATGAGTCTGTCCATCCTTAGGAGGCGTGCCCTAATTATTCCTTTTATAGGCCTGACACCTCCTTAACAGATGTCATTTCTTCTAGAAACCCTAAATATTACGTACATATTCAAATTACATATTCAAAGCTATGCTAAGTGTAAAATAAGTCTTCCGGGTAGGCTTTGCAGAAGTAATCTTCTCCAAGTAGACTTTGTGCTCTGCCTTCCTTGGTAGACTTGGTAACCTTGAAGTGTGTTCGGGAACAGTTACCGGGTAGACTTTTAACTTTCACCGAGTAGACTTCAATCTTCTTGAAGTCTTGTTCTTCCATGGTCCCTTAACTCCTTGCTATGAAATAGCTTATTAGCAAAGTGTGCTCGGTAGCACTGTACGCTGCTAGAGTTAAGCCCTACCCGATGTTACTTGGAATATATCATTACTCACATCAAGCTTACTCGGACCACTATTATAAATGAATACCTTGCCCGGTCTTCCAATCACTTGGTTTCATGAGCTTGGTTATCCAAGAGCTTACCCGGGGTAAACCTTACTCGGATATGAAGAACAAACTTGCTAGATACAGTGAACCCTGCCCGGGTATACACTAACTTGTGAACCTTGCTCGGATATTCACCAAAGAAGACTTCTTTAAGATAACCTTGCCTGGTAGGCAAGATATCATGCCCGGTTAAGTAAAACCTTGCTCGGATGTCTGAGGTGTGCCCAGTTTCATACTTAGTGATTCCAAAGGAGGTTGAGAAGATTCCAATCTTCCATATGATCATTTTTAGGTCAAATCTTTGACTCAACTTTCAGTTAATTCAAGTTTGATGATATCAAGCGGAATGTCTTTCTTAGTGAACATTGTGCTTATCCCTCTAATATTAAAAACACGACCAGTTGATGGCTTAGGAGCAACAGGATTGATAAAACGCACCAAATCCTCATCAGAAATTTTAGGTTTTTCTGATTTCTTAGCCTTTACTGGTTTAACAACTTTTTCCTTTTTCACTTGAGATGTGTTTGAACCATACACAGCCTTCTCAAATTCATGAGGTTCACATAGAATGTGATTAGAACGTGGAATGTTCTTATCTTTGTGCATCGCTTCAGGTTCAAGCACATCTTCAATGATAACTTTCTTAACATTCTCAACAAAAACTTTGCTACTTTCAACATGATGTTTTTGAGTTGACGATTGGGCTTTAACATTGTCAGTTTTTACTGGTTTAAGTTTTTCTGAAACAACAGGCTCATTAACAACCACTTCTTCTTTTTCAGTAAAAGGATTTGCAGTAGAATCATTTTAAAATGGTGGTGGTACTTCAACAAAACCTACACCTATTTTAGAATCTTTTTGCTTACCAGATACTTCAATTATCTCAATTAGCAAAGACGAGTTTCTAAATTTGCCCAACATATTTTTCAACTCAAGAACTTCATTCTCAAGCTCAGTTATCTTAGATCGATGTTTCAAGATTTCTTGAAATTTCTGATCATTAATGGTCATTTTGACTGACAATTCTTCTTTGAGATCATTGTT
Organism: Bidens hawaiensis; assembly: GCF_021521415.1. Taxonomy (NCBI): domain Eukaryota; kingdom Viridiplantae; phylum Streptophyta; class Magnoliopsida; order Asterales; family Asteraceae; genus Bidens; species Bidens hawaiensis. The sequence goes on along the minus strand of NW_027492418.1, from coordinate 120,633 downwards.
ACATGTAGACAATGCTTCAATTTTCTCAGTAGATCTCATTTGAGATTCTAAAGATTGTCTATAAGTATCCTTAAGCGAAGCAATTTCTTTCACTGAACGGTCATTATGATCTTTCAATGATTTTAACTTAGGATTAATTGTCTCACATTCAACACAAGAAACATTAGCAGATAGATTAACAGGGTTAGGAGCAGAAGAACTAATGTAACGCCCTGAAATTCGATTGGTAAACTAGGATCGTGAAATCATCGGAAACTATAGACTTTGGGATTCTGGACGATAAGTTCGGAACCCATATCATTGGAAAAAAAAAAAAAAATCTGCTTTTATCATTTAAAATGTTTATTTTATAAAACGACATTTACGCCTGAAAAATATTAATTTTTATGCTTTCGAAAAATTAAATATTCTTATTTAAAAAGATTTCAAATAATTATTCGGAAAATGGTTTTATAAAAGTTTTGCTGAAAAAGTTTTAGTTTGTTTAAAAACTTATGAACTCGACTAGTCTTGACCCGTCGGTAGCCTAAACCCGAACCCGAGTCACCCGAGTATTTAAGCGGAAAATCAAGTATTCTTACACCATCTCTTTCATTTCCACCAACACTTCCCACCCAAACACTCTCATTCTAGAGAGAGAAACTAGAGAGAGAAAGTCTTCAAACTTCAAATCCGAGTCCACAAATCTGTTTGTTGTTGTTCTTGGTAAGATCTTCTTGAAAATCATCCATTTTCATAACCATTTTCGGCCTCAAATCGAGCAAAAACACCCATTTTCGTTTCTTGAGTTTTCGGGTCAAAAACCGTCTTGTTTTGGTGTCAAAATGCAGGCTTTTGTGTTTAAAATCACTGGGAATCGATAGTCCCTTCAATCCCGAGCATTTCCATGTCAAAAACTTCGATTTTGGGTCAAAAATCTGGAAAATCTGAAAAACCCGTAGGTTTCTCCGTCGCCCAGCTTGAAGGAGTCGAATCAGACTCATTCGATCGAATCAGTCGATCGAATCAGCCCATTCGATCGAACCAGTCGATCGAACCAGTCCGGTCGACCGAATAGGAAAGCAACCGAATGGTCTCCAACTCATTCGACCGAATGAGTTTCGTATTCGATCGAACGAGTGTCTATTCGATCGAACAAGTTCCATGTTCGACCGAACGAGTTTTCCCAACTGGTTCGACCAAATGTGTTTCTAGTTCGATCGAGTGTGCCTCAGATTCGATCGAATGTGTGTCTATTCGATCGAACAAGTTCCTATTCGATCGAACGTGTTCCTATTCGATCGAATCAAGCCAGAACCAAGCTGTTTTCGTCTTTAAAACCCAGTTTTTGCTCGAGGTCACGTAAGCTCGTTTTCTTAGACTTATAGCACGTTGTTAACCTTATATATATGTCCAACTCTAGGCTAAGGAGATCTATTGTAGCACCATCCTAACCCAAGATCAAGGTGAGTTCATAGCCCCTATTTAAGCTTTTCAAAACTATGGGGTGGAAACATGGTAACTTTACACGTTTGGATAAAATCATTTATGCAAATATTCTTTAAACTATAAACATTTGGATTTCTACACACGTGCGGAAATCCACGAGCTTCTTGGTAATCTATAAACTTTGGAAATCTATGAACATGGGGAAAACCCATTAACTCATGGAGATCTAAGAACATTGGAAATCAATGAGTATGGGAAATTCTGTGAACATTGACATCATGGGAACGGGAATCAAATTCATATCATCATAGTCATTGTGTCAGCATGGAAATCTAGAGATCAAAACATCATGAGTTGAATTGGACGCGAGAGTCTATTCTACTCTCGGTAGAACTCACGACCATGAGTGGCATTCTATTCTCGGTGGCACTCGTAACTCATGGGATTTCATACTAGTCTCGGTGAAATCCATAACTCTTGAGGACCTATACTATTCTCGGTAGGGACCAAGGGAACCCAGGATTCTTTGGGGTGTCTATCCTACTCTCGGTAGAACCTAGCTGAGTCCTGGATGGCAAGAACGAGGTAGTCTTGGTTTAAGTCTTGCGTGAGTTCAATCAAGTCTTGTGTGATCATTGGGTTTCATCATCATTCATCATCATCATCATTTGTTCACCATCATCTTGGATACTAGTAAACAATGGGATTTTGGTGTTGGTTTATCTAGTAAACTTAGCATGCTCAAATCTATATGTCCTTGTTTATGCTTAACTGTTATGTGCTACATGTACCGTTGGGAGACCGCAAATCTTTGAGTAATCTTATCACATACGACTCTAATGGGAGATTGATAAGCCCGTTGAGAGCCCAGGAGAACATTTCATGTTTGACTTACTACAAAAACCTCTGTGGGAAAACCAAGAGATCTTTTCTTACAAACCATTTTAAAAACTGGGAATTATACCCAAACATAGTAGTATAAGTTGTAGGAGTGGTGGGTTAGCCGCAGGTACACCCTATATATAAACCCCTACAACCTATACTAGTATGTTTGTGTATAAAACTCTTTTCTTTAAACCTATGAATTCACTCATCTACTTTATGTAGTTGACAGTTTGTTACATGTTTTCAGGAAATAATGCAGCAAGAAATCCCTAGCAAGTTTAGAGGCCTTAGAAAGATGAAGGCTAGACTAGGAGTTGTTGGAAACTTGATATTTTGTATTAAAACAATGTGTTTCATGTTACCTGGTTGATGTAATATTTGACATTTTGGTTATGTTTATGCATTTAGACTTTTATACTATTGTGCTCAACAATCACGACTTAGTCGCCGCACCTCGATTTTTCCGCCATCACGATCGGGGTGTGACAGATTGGTATCAGAGCCAATGGTTATAGGGAATTAGGAAACCGACCTAGACTATAACCTAGGATCCTTGACTCTAGATAGCTCATGCATCACAATCACATGTCTACACTTATATACGTGCTACGTGCTTATGTGTTGCATATTAACTGTTAATCTCTTGAGTCATGTCATTATGTGTTCTTGGTATAATCTATGTCCTCTATTCATAATCTTTGGCGTGTCATTGATTCTATTTAACGCTCGTTTTTCGTTTTGCGAAGAATGCCTCCCAGACGTGCACCCGCTTCCATGGACTCCGCTGAATTAGCCAACCTTATAGCCCAGCAGATCGCGGCTGTGTTACCAGGCATGGTAACAACCATCAGCCAAGGGCTGAGGCAAGAAGGAACCTCTGGGGCCAACCAAATTCCAGCTCAGAACGCAAATGAACCAGCTAATAAGCCATACAAGGATTTCATGGTTACCAAACCCACCAGCTTCAGCGGCACAGAAGGCGCCGTTGGTCTCCTCCAGTGGATCGAAAAGATGGAGGCAGCCTTTGTTATTAGCTCGTGCCCTGAGACACTGAAAGTCACGCACGCGGCAAGCATGTTGTCTAAACGCGCGCTGACCTGGTGGAACAACGAGATAAGAACCCGTGGGCGTGAGGCTGCCTTGGCCATGACCTGGTCGGAATTTGTAGCATTGGCTACCCGCGAGTTCGTACCTCGCAGTGAGGTGCAGAAACTTGAAGCTGAGTTTTGGGTACACAAAATGAAGGGCGCCGATCACCAAGGGTACACGGAGCGTTTTCACGAGCTCTCCCTTCTCGTACCACACTTGGTCACCCCTCCCTCCCGGGCTATTGAGCTTTACATCAATGGCCTACCTGACACTGTCCGTGGAATCGTTATCGGGGCTGACCCATCAACCCTACAAGCGGCCATTGAACTAGCTGCCCGACTGACCCAGGACCAGGTTAAGACTGGGGTCCTAGCCAAAGGTACGGGCAAGGCCGCTGAAGGCTCATCCAAAAAGATCAACCGCATCAAAAAGCGTAAGGCTAGCAGTTACGCGATGGTTACTCCCGCAACCCCAATCAGCTCTGTCGCTCCTGCTCCCACCCCTTCAGGAAGGCCAAAGAGGGAGTACACTGGGGTTCACCCCAAGTGCGGCACTTGCCAATTTCATCATCCTGCCGGAACCCCGTGCTGGAAATGCACGAGCTGTGGACGTTTGGGGCACCTAGCGGAACGCTGCAGATTTCAAGGTAATCAACTGGCGATACAGAGCAGCAGTTCCCAACCCAGCAACTCTCGAAGCTGTTTCGAGTGTGGAGCCATGGACCATTTCAGGAGCAGGTGTCCTCGTCTTGCAAATCTTCCTCCGGCCCGAGGCCGAGCCTTTACTATTGGCGCTGCTGAAGCTCGCCAAAATCCTGACGTCATTACTGGTACGTTCATCCTTAACAATCTCTGGGTTTCTATTCTATTTGACACGGGTGCAGATAGGAGTTTTATTTCTAGCGAGTTGGTCCCATTGCTTAATCTAGGAACCTCTGTCTTAGACCCCGCTTTCTCTGTCGAAATGGCAAACGGAGAGTCTACCCAAGTGAACAAAATCGTTCGCAATTGCACGCTTACGTTTGATCGGACGTCTCTTAACATTGACCTCATCCCTATGCATTTAGGAAGTTTCGATGTAATTGTTGGGATGGATTGGTTGTCCATCAACCACGCGGAAGTGGTGTGTGCTGAGAAGCTCATTCGCGTTCCTTGTTCTTCTGGCGAGTCCATAATTATTCAAGGAGAAAGATCAGGCAGATGTCTGAAATTAATCTCCTGCTTTAAAGCTCGGCGATGCCTTCGAAAGAAGTGTCTCGCCTTCCTAGCTCATGTCTCCATCAGGAAATCTTTGGGGAAGAAGCTCTCTGATGTCCCCGTCGTGCGTGAATTTCCAGACGTTTTTCCTAAAGACTTACCCGGACTTCCTCCTAGCCGACAAGTCAAATTCCACATCGAGTTAGTTCCCGGTGCAACCCCCGTGGCAAAATCTCCGTATCGTTTGGCTCCGTCTGAAATGCAGGAATTATCGAGCCAGCTGCAGGAACTACTGGACAAGGGTTTTATTCGCCCTAGTTCGTCTCCATGGGGAGCTCCAGTCCTCTTCGTCAAGAAGAAGGACGGATCTTTCCGGATGTGCATAGACTATCGTGAGCTTAACAAACTCACAGTCAAGAATCGGTATCCATTACCGAGGATTGACGATCTTTTCGACCAGCTGCAAGGAGCCACCTACTTTTCCAAGATCGACCTACGCTCAGGTTATCACCAAGTGCGTGTCATGGAGGACGACATCGCGAAAACCGCTTTCAGAACTCGATATGGACACTACGAGTTCCTAGTCATGCCTTTTGGTTTGACGAATGCCCCTGCAGTGTTCATGGATCTCATGAATCGCATTTGTCGTCCATACCTGGACCAGTTTGTTATCGTCTTCATTGACGATATTCTCGTTTATTCCCGCTCTAAAGCCGACCATGAGCTTCATCTCAGGCTTACCTTGGATCTGCTGAGGAAAGAGCAACTCTACGCCAAATTCTCCAAATGCGAATTCTGGCTAAGGGAAGTTCAATTCTTAGGTCACATCATTAACAAGGAAGGCATTCATGTCGACCCTGCCAAGATTGAAGCCATAAAAAATTGGGGAGCGCCTACAACGCCAACCGAAATTCGTTCATTTCTTGGTTTGGCTGGGTACTACCGTCGATTCATCTCGAACTTTTCAAAGATCGCGTTGCCCCTCACAATGTTAACTCAAAAAGGGGAACCATTCATTTGGAACCAAGAGCAAGAAGAGGCTTTCCAAACATTGAAACATAAACTCTGCCATGCACCAATCCTGTCGCTTCCTGAGGGTAACGATGATTTTGTTGTTTATTGCGACGCCTCGAGCCAAGGTCTAGGCTGCGTCTTAATGCAACGCGGTAAGGTCGTCGCTTACGCCTCGCGTCAACTCAAGAGTCATGAGAGGAATTATGTCACTCACGACTTGGAATTGGGTGCTGTGGTCTTTGCCTTAAAAATATGGAGACACTACCTATACGGTACGAAATGTGTCATCTTCACCGACCACAAGAGCCTACAACACATCCTCAACCAAAGGGAGCTAAATATGCGACAACGTCGATGGGTTGAACTCCTAAGTGACTATGACTGCGAAATCCGCTACCACCCTGGAAAGGCTAACGTAGTGGCTGACGCGTTAAGTCGCAAGGAAAGGACCCAGTTGCATGCGATCCGTATTCAGTCCAATCTTCCCTCCTTGGTTCTTGAAGCTCAAAAGCAAGCGATTGCTGGTGGTGATCTCAAAAATATGCTATCTTGCGGTGCCGAACGGAAGTTTGAAACCAAGTCTGATGGTATACTTTACTACTTAAATCGCATGTGGATTCCAAACTCTGAACCACTTCGAGAACTTATCCTGAACGAAGCGCACAAATCCAGATACTCTATTCACCCGGGCAGTGATAAAATGTATCAGAATCTCAAGTCTCATTTCTGGTGGCCGGGTATGAAGAAAGACATAGCTTTATACGTCGGTAAGTGTCTAACATGCTCGCGGATCAAGACTGAACATCAGAGACCATCTGGCCTGTTACAAAAACCGATCATACCGCAGTGGAAGTGGGACGAAGTCGCTATGGACTTCATTACCAAACTCCCGCGGACACCCAGCGGTTATGACACGATTTGGGTTATCGTGGATTACTTGACCAAGTCTGCCCACTTTCTCCCTGTCCGCGAGGACTACACTACGGAGAAGCTGGCGCGGATTTACATTCGTGAGATCGTAACCCGTCACGGTGTGCCTAAGGGCATCACGTCTGACCGTGACCCCTCTTTTGCGTCAAGGTTCTAGAAGTCATTTCAGAAAGCCTTTGGGACAAGTGTGAAACTTAGCTCTGCCTATCATCCTGAAACGGACGGACAGAGCGAAAGGACCATACAAACCCTGGAGGATATGCTCAGAGCCTGTATCCTTGAATTCGGTAGTAGCTGGGAGACTCACCTTCCTCTTGCAGAGTTCTCATACAATAACAGCTATCATGCTACCATCAAATGCGCGCCATTCGAAGCACTCTATGGCAGGAAATGTCGTTCTCCACTGTGTTGGTCCGAGACCGGAGATTCTCAAATCCTCGGCCCGGAACTGATACAGGAAACCACTGACAGTATCGCCATCATTCAGCAAAGACTTAAGGACGCCCGCTGTCGACACAAGTATTACGCTGACAAACGCCGCAAACCTCTGGAGTTCCAAATAGGCGATCACGTAATGCTCAAAGTTTCCCCCTGGAAGGGCATTGTTCGCTTCGGGAAAAAGGGAAAGTTTGCTCCAAGGTACGTAGGACCTTTCAAGATCATCGAAAAGGTCGGACCTGTAGCCTATCGCTTGGAATTGCCTCCAGAACTCAGCCGTGTTCACAACGTTTTTCATGTGTCGCAACTCAAAAAGTGCCTCGTTGACGAGACCGCTCAAATCCCGATCGACACGGTTCACATCGACGACAAACTATACTTTGTTGAGGAACCTGTCGAGATCCTAGATCGAGAAGTCAAAAAGACTAAGCGAAGCCGGATACCTATAGTCAAGGTACGTTGGAACAACCATCGTGGACCCGAGTTCACATGGGAACGAGAGGATAAGATGAAGGAGGAATACCCTCATCTGTTCGCATAGTCATCATCTTTGTAATTCTAGAAATCTTGGAGTCTATGTAATCGTAATCATGTAATCAGGGACCAATATCAATCAATGAAGTATCATGTTGTTCCTATTTGCTTATAAATATTCTCTTATTTGCATAACACCAAGTTTGGCTACCCATGACTCGTGCTGGAAAACACAAGTTGTGCATACTTAATCATGTAAACATTGGGGTAAACTATGTATCATTGAGCCAAAATTTGTCATCATTCTAGCATTCATGAAGCATGGTTGTGTGTGTGTGTGTGGTGTCGTGTCGATTTTTCTAGCCGCACACAATGGAGTTTATACATTGATACAAGGTGAACTCGTAATTATAGTCCGGAATATAATAACATCAAGTTCACAGGTGTATACGTGTATAAACAATATGCTATTGTGTAACTATGAGTCGTGAACTCAAGCTTCGTGTAGGGAATTAATCAATGAATGTTGAAGGAGTGGTGGGTTAGCCGCTGGTACACCCTATATATAAACCCCTTCGGCACAAGTTGATTATGTCTGAAGCGAGACTTGGAATTAGGGACTCATAGTTAGCGTGGCAGCTGTGAGGCGTTAAATTCAAGAGTTATTGAGGGAATTATTCATTGGAGATTGAAGGAGTGGTGGGTTAGCCGCTGGTACACCCTATATATAAACCCCTTCAATCCGAAATGAATATGTCTGATGTAAAGCTTGAAGGTGATGCCTTGTAGTGGAAAATAGTGTGTCGTCCTGTGTGTCATTGAACTAATAGGAGTCGAAAGAAACACCCAAGTGGAGTTGAGGGAGTGGTGGGTTAGCCGCTGGTACACCCTATATATAAACCCCTTCAACTTGATTTGGGTGGTATCCAAGACGAATATTAGGGGTAGTGGCGCATAGTGGTCATCATGGGATCATTTAATCTAAAACATCATTGCATCAACTATACTAAATTCTAAATTTCGGGACGAAATTCCTCTAAATTGGGGAGGATGTAACGCCCTGAAATTCGATTGGTAAACTAGGATCGTGAAATCATCGGAAACTATAGACTTTGGGATTCTGGACGATAAGTTCGGAACCCATATCATTGGAAAAAAAAAAAAAAAAATCTGCTTTTATCATTTAAAATGTTTATTTTATAAAACGACATTTACGCCTGAAAAATATTAATTTTTATGCTTTCGAAAAATTAAATATTCTTATTTAAAAAGATTTCAAATAATTATTCGGAAAATGGTTTTATAAAAGTTTTGCTGAAAAAGTTTTAGTTTGTTTAAAAACTTATGAACTCGACTAGTCTTGACCCGTCGGTAGCCTAAACCCGAACCCGAGTCACCCGAGTATTTAAGCGGAAAATCAAGTATTCTTACACCATCTCTTTCATTTCCACCAACACTTCCCACCCAAACACTCTCATTCTAGAGAGAGAAACTAGAGAGAGAAAGTCTTCAAACTTCAAATCCGAGTCCACAAATCTGTTTGTTGTTGTTCTTGGTAAGATCTTCTTGAAAATCATCCATTTTCATAACCATTTTCGGCCTCAAATCGAGCAAAAACACCCATTTTCGTTTCTTGAGTTTTCGGGTCAAAAACCGTCTTGTTTTGGTGTCAAAATGCAGGCTTTTGTGTTTAAAATCACTGGGAATCGATAGTCCCCTTCAATCCCGAGCATTTCCATGTCAAAAACTTCGATTTTGGGTCAAAAATCTGGAAAATCTGAAAAACCCGTAGGTTTCTCCGTCGCCCAGCTTGAAGGAGTCGAATCAGACTCATTCGATCGAATCAGTCGATCGAATCAGCCCATTCGATCGAACCAGTCGATCGAACCAGTCCGGTCGACCGAATAGGAAAGCAACCGAATGGTCTCCAACTCATTCGACCGAATGAGTTTCGTATTCGATCGAACGAGTGTCTATTCGATCGAACAAGTTCCATGTTCGACCGAACGAGTTTTCCCAACTGGTTCGACCAAATGTGTTTCTAGTTCGATCGAGTGTGCCTCAGATTCGATCGAATGTGTGTCTATTCGATCGAACAAGTTCCTATTCGATCGAACGTGTTCCTATTCGATCGAATCAAGCCAGAACCAAGCTGTTTTCGTCTTTAAAACCCAGTTTTTGCTCGAGGTCACGTAAGCTCGTTTTCTTAGACTTATAGCACGTTGTTAACCTTATATATATGTCCAACTCTAGGCTAAGGAGATCTATTGTAGCACCATCCTAACCCAAGATCAAGGTGAGTTCATAGCCCCTATTTAAGCTTTTCAAAACTATGGGGTGGAAACATGGTAACTTTACACGTTTGGATAAAATCATTTATGCAAATATTCTTTAAACTATAAACATTTGGATTTCTACACACGTGCGGAAATCCACGAGCTTCTTGGTAATCTATAAACTTTGGAAATCTATGAACATGGGGAAAACCCATTAACTCATGGAGATCTAAGAACATTGGAAATCAATGAGTATGGGAAATTCTGTGAACATTGACATCATGGGAACGGGAATCAAATTCATATCATCATAGTCATTGTGTCAGCATGGAAATCTAGAGATCAAAACATCATGAGTTGAATTGGACGCGAGAGTCTATTCTACTCTCGGTAGAACTCACGACCATGAGTGGCATTCTATTCTCGGTGGCACTCGTAACTCATGGGATTTCATACTAGTCTCGGTGAAATCCATAACTCTTGAGGACCTATACTATTCTCGGTAGGGACCAAGGGAACCCAGGATTCTTTGGGGTGTCTATCCTACTCTCGGTAGAACCTAGCTGAGTCCTGGATGGCAAGAACGAGGTAGTCTTGGTTTAAGTCTTGCGTGAGTTCAATCAAGTCTTGTGTGATCATTGGGTTTCATCATCATTCATCATCATCATCATTTGTTCACCATCATCTTGGATACTAGTAAACAATGGGATTTTGGTGTTGGTTTATCTAGTAAACTTAGCATGCTCAAATCTATATGTCCTTGTTTATGCTTAACTGTTATGTGCTACATGTACCGTTGGGAGACCGCAAATCTTTGAGTAATCTTATCACATACGACTCTAATGGGAGATTGATAAGCCCGTTGAGAGCCCAGGAGAACATTTCATGTTTGACTTACTACAAAAACCTCTGTGGGAAAACCAAGAGATCTTTTCTTACAAACCATTTTAAAAACTGGGAATTATACCCAAACATAGTTGTATAAGTTGTAGGAGTGGTGGGTTAGCCGCAGGTACACCCTATATATAAACCCCTACAACCTATACTAGTATGTTTGTGTATAAAACTCTTTTCTTTAAACCTATGAATTCACTCATCTACTTTATGTAGTTGACAGTTTGTTACATGTTTTCAGGAAATAATGCAGCAAGAAATCCCTAGCAAGTTTAGAGGCCTTAGAAAGATGAAGGCTAGACTAGGAGTTGTTGGAAACTTGATATTTTGTATTAAAACAATGTGTTTCATGTTACCTGGTTGATGTAATATTTGACATTTTGGTTATGTTTATGCATTTAGACTTTTATACTATTGTGCTCAACAATCACGACTTAGTCGCCGCACCTCGATTTTTCCGCCATCACGATCGGGGTGTGACAACTAACCTCGTCAATTTTGGCCATACAAGCAAACTTAGTTGGCTGCATTTCACATGAATAATCAGAATCAGACTCAGTATCATTGACAGACGATAGCTCATTCCCACTTGCATCTTGAAAACTCTCATTTGACTCGAACATAACCAAGTTAGCTTGATTGTCGTTGCACAACAATCTTTGTGACCAATCAATTCCATCAACAGCAGACAGCAATGCTTGTGATCCAGAAGCAGACGGTTTATTTCCAGAAGGCTTATCAGCATCATTACTCTTTTTCACAGAAGAACTTCTATCTTGGTTTCGAGGACCAGTGTACTCCTTCTTTGGTTTGTCACACTCTTTGGCAAAGTGTCCAAACTCTTGACAGTTAAAACACTTAACTTTCATCTTATCAAACCCAACTCTCTTGTTCAATGATGGAAGATCTTTGCCAGTTCTTTGCATTAACTTCTTCACCTTTCTTACTATCATTGCCATATTCCACTTTAAATCCATGAGCTCCAAATCATCAGGATCAATTTGGTCATAATCTTCTTCGGTTAACTCACTTGTGGCAATTTTACTACCAACCAAATTCTCATACAAAGTCATAAAACCACACAAAAAGCAAAATTTAATTTAGCCTATTTCATGTTAATGTTAAGTGGTGCTGAGAATTGATTTGCAGTGGCCGAAGCTCCAGAACCTCCAGCAGATCCAGAACCTCCAGATGCTAAAAAGCATACACTTGGATCACTATAAGTTGTTGAACTTTCATTTTCATTCTGAGTAAGAAAAGTAGTGATCGGAGATACTGTGGTGCTCAAACGCATACATCCACCATAGAAGGATGGATCTTGATTTTTTTTGATGACTTTTAACACTTCAAGTCATATTCTCGAGCTTCAATCTTTTGTATAAACTCAGAAGCAGTTAAATCTTCATTTTTGAAATAATTATTCTCCTTTAACACCATCAGGAATGTTGAGTATGAACTAGGTAAAGCATTTTTAAATGTATCAATCTTGTCAGTTTTATAAGGTTCCATCTTTAACTTGTTCATTTTAGCAATGAAATGATTGAAACGAATAGTCATTTCCTCAATATTTTCACCTTTGAGTAAGTTAAAATTTCGGAATTAGAACTTTAACATTACTTTCTTGCTTTCCTCAGTATTACCCATGCTTCCATTCTGATATGTTGAAACAATGAAGCACTTATCTTGATACTTCCAACTTCATGGAATATATTATCTGGTAATGCCTTAGTAAGAGTCGAATACGCTTTTGTCTCGGTCTCTAAAGCCTTCTTTTCTTCTTGAGAATAGTGTGAAAAGGCTTTAGGTGTAAAACCAGTAGTCTCGTCTCCAATCATTGGTACAGTGTAAACATCATCAAAACATCTTAAGCAATCGGGATGCACGAAACCAAGATGTGCTCGAAATCGGGGTTCTCATTTTGCAAAGTCACTGAATTTCATTAGTCTAGGACATTTGGAATGAGATCCAATTTCAGCATCTAAGTGTAACATCTGTTGCATAAGCACATTCTGAGATGCCAAAGCATAAAAACCAGCCATTGTAAATAAGATATTCAAATTTGACCAAATAGTCAAAGTCAAGGATTAATATTGAAACTTTTGTAACGAATCTAACTTAAAAAATCAAATTAAGTAATGAATCAGGAATTAAGATGAACAGGTATGACGAATCAAGAATTAAGTAATGAATCAGGAATTAACGAATCAAGGACACGTCACTAACGAATCTCAGACGAATCAGGTTTTTAACAAATCAGGAATGAATCAAAATGACGAATCAAAGTGACGAATCAAAATGACAAATCAACTTGATGAATCAATTATACGAATGGGTAACGAATTAAAATCACGAATCAAGTTGATGAACTGATGAGAACGAACTTGCTATAGTATCTAACGAACAAGGTTGTTAGATAGTTAGACGGTTATAACAAACTTAGCCACGTGGCACAAGTTTGTTAGAAAGGTTACTAACGAATTAGAACACGTATCTAACATATAAAGTATAACGAATTACAATTGTTAACGAATTGACTGTAACGAATTACAGTCGTTAACAAATCTTCAAGCGATTGATGAAGACCTTCAAATATTCAAGCTGAATTTTAAGAAATCTGGAAAAATTCCCAAATTCAATAACATAAAAACCCAGTATCAAATTTGTAATACAACCTCAATACTCAACCAAATCGTCCAAGTAATGACTCGAATTACTCGTACACAAATCGCGAATCCAATACTCACTATCCCGTAAGCTTAATCGTCTAAACAATTCATAAACAAACCAAAAATCATCCCATGTTCCATACATACACTTATCCGAACCAAAACCAATTCAAATCCAACTCAAATCCCCAATAGATTCACACACTATCACCTCAAACTTTTCAAACGCAAATCTACCAACTCAGACCATAATTAACCAATTCAAATCGGAATTCAACCGAAATATAATAAAAACGTAATCAAACAGAAAAACTATCCAATTACAATTAACTAATCAAGAGCAAACGAACACCCAAAGCTATGATACCACTTGTTAAACACGATTCAGATCTAGATAATATTGATTATCAATCGAGATCTAATTATACCTTAATAGGATCTAGTTCATTGTTATACTCTTAATTAGTGTTATTATATATATATATATATATACACATATGTATTAATTTTATTATGTGTATTAAGTAATAGATTAAACGAAGGATTGATTGAGAGAATACTTGGACGGAGGTTTGTTACTTTATCAATCAATACTTAAATTACCAGAGGCATAATACCTGTATATATAGACGATTGACCCAATTCGTTACACATCCCGTAACGAACTGGAGTCCAGTTCGGTAACATTACAGACTCAATAAAGGAAACATAACGAATCATTGATTCATTATGCCCCATTCGTCAACATTCCATGACGAATGGGAACATACATAACGAACTATCAGCCCATTCGTTAAACATCATTATTGAATGGGTGTTACATTAAACGAACCGGCTAATTCGTTAAACATCCTTAACGAATTAGCCTTACATTAACGAACTAACTATTAAAGATAAATTTCTTTTCATTATAATAATAATAAATTACAATTTGATAAATACAAAGACTCAAGACGCCAAAACCGTGCACTAGCAATTTACTTAAATCTTAGTCGATCTCTATAAATCGTTAGAAGGTAGTCATAATTATGTACAATAATGAGTTCTCTGAAACGTCAACTCAAAAGTAGTCTTATTTTACCTTAGAATGATCCATAACTGGATATTTGATGTTTATATTAATAGTATACATTTTCAACAACTACTTGCCTGAATGACATCTTAAATAAGTAATATAATCACGTATGTATAACTAAATTAACAAAAAACAAAGCTACTTTACAATTAAGGAAGTGAAAAAACCATGTAATTTTAACTAAAACATGCCGCACTAATTCGAATAAAAAAGTGTGTTAAAAGTAATAACCCATGTTATTATTTTGTGTAAATGGTTGTGCATAACAGAAATGCGAAATGTGATATGCATGAAATGTAGAACCTGAAATGATCAAGAAAGGAAATAAAAGGATGGCCTTAGTGTTAAGTATGCTATAGGTTGCGAGGCGTTCGGGAATATGGAAAGTATGACAGTAAACCATACAAAACCCAACCACCAGTTTCTTTCATTCTCATTTACTACCTTTGCAAAAATCAATTAGTGAGAGATACTAGAGACATAAACTCATGGTTTAATCTCATTCCCTTGGATGACATTCGATTCATGGTTTTAAGTAGTAAAGAAGAACGTTTGACAAGGGATCATTAGTGGAAACAAACTCGAAATCGAAATTACCACCATCTTCAATAGACAAAGCTATGTTTTGTGACTGAATCGCATGTAATAAATTTACAGCATGATCAAGTCTATAACCAAAGAATCAGGCAATTGTTGTGAAATAAATTGTTTCACAAGGATAGTATAGGAGCTGAATGGTTTTTCTTGTAACTAGGTATGTAATAGTTACAGATTTAGTGTATAGGTGTGGATTACTTTTGGGGTTTTGGTTGTAAACATCTTTTACTAAAGCTATAGTCGATTAAAGAAACGTTTCTCATAGAAACGACATCGTGGTGTTGCTCGATTAACCGATTCTACAAGAGAATCATTGGATTCTCCCTTCAACTTGTGAAACTAACATATCTTACTAGGGTTATTTCTGACTGACAAGTAACGGCGTATTCTAGCCACCATAACTAATGAACCATGCAAATCTTTGCAAACTGAACAAGTTGGCACTTGAATCACTCAATTCCGATTCCTTTTGATATACCTCAAACCGCTATTAGTATTTTGTTCAAATTAGGAGAGAAATCTACTCGTTGATGGTAGGTTTTCTAGAAAAAACAATCATTTTAATAAGAATTTTGAACGGGACCGTGGTTAAACAATCTTCAAACCTTGAGGGATCATACAAATGGAATCTTGAAGTGTTTTTACTAATTGTAGCTGTCGTCGAAAATGTGGATCTCGAGTTCTCTAACAATCGTGAATGTACAATGACTCAGTTAACTTTTTGTGTAAATATCTAATATAGAACGTATTCAAACTTTTTATAACATTCAATCATAGATAAATTAAAAGATCTTGACTTTAAAAATTTGTATTAAAAATAATAAAAATCTTGACTTATTCATACACTACAATTTTGGTATGTGATACGAGTGCATTTATTAATCAAGATATGTTTATCAAAAATTTTCAAACATAATATTATCGCATTTATTATTAAACATATCTTTTTATTACACAGCTATAAATAATCCTTAAATTCATACTTTCTAAACCACATCATTTTTTTCTATACACAATTCTTGTATTATTCTTTGAAAAGTAGATTGGGTAGTTTTAAAGAGAGACAAATTTCTACCACATGGGGTTGTTCATAGTGCTGCATTATATATTCAAGTTATATTAGTGCTTTGTTAAAACTATAATGGTATGCTATGAACAAGCAACATTTTGTAGAAAAGTTTCATCTTTGTCACGTTTGAGCAAAATAGGGATTTTATTTACATCCTCTCCTACTTGAATAACCATGAAAATCCATATAAGCAGTATTACATACGTTACTTTTTCAATTTGGTCTTGAATGATTGTGTATTTATTTATTTAAAGTGCAACCTTAAAATTATAGGTTGTAACTTTCAAACTACAAGGAAATGTTACTTGTCTAAAATATGTTTATTTTTAGTAATTCGTAACTTAATTCATGACCTCTAATTGTTTTTTTTTTGTGACAAGCCTTTATATTATATCATGTTCAATAATATGGTTTAATATATACACATTAACCATTTGCATGAGAAATGATAACTAATCTCAGTTATATATAATTTTCGTTTGTTTTGGGTACTTGGAATTTTATAATCCTTGTTTCACGAGAGACACATTATCTAAACAATAATGGAATTAAATATTTTTTCTTACGAGCCTTTGAATAAAAAATAGCCAAGAAGTTGATGCTTAATTCACATTGTATTAAACAGCGAAACTACATAGTATGAAACAATCGAACCTATATGAGTTCAATCACTAATACTTCTTTTTTTTCAATTACTTCACTTCTACACTTGGTGTTCGTAAATATAAATTAACTTATTACAAATCGAAAAGGATTACCACAAGGACATAATACACCATGTATATCAACAACAAACTTGTAACATCCCGTTTTCTTGTTTCGGTTAATAAAATAAAGTATGAGTTATTGTGAGTCGGGATAGTGTTGGGTTAAATGGATATGGGTAATAGACTTGGGTCAAAAAGGAAGGAAGAAAACACCATGGGCTTAAGCCGATGACCTATAATATATAAACCACAATTACTCCCTTTCCATTCATTCTACCCATTCCATACACCATCCAAAACACACACTTAAGCTCTCTCTCATCTCTCTCTCTTTCTAGCCAAAATAACCAAGGGAAACCCGAGTATCGATTCAAGGTAATGATAGTATGATATTATATGGATCCAAACCCACTAGATCTAGTCGCGAAACGATGAGCCGACACCCTAAACCGTTAAAGTCACGAGATCCGGATGGAATCAAGTATAAACCGATCAAAATATGAGCTTAGCGGTCACTCTAACTCAAATCTGGATCGAACGAGACGAAAAACAGTGAAAACAGTGTAAAATGGGGTAAAATACGCTTTTTCGGCCACCGCCCGTTTTTTCAGCACGAAGGCGCCGGAAAGGCAGAGTACGTGGTAAGGATGTCAGAGAATGTTGCATGTACTGCCAGGTAATGGGTTGATGATATGATTGTTGTATATGATGAATGAGTGAAGTATGTACGTATGAAATCTATAATTACATATATAGAAAGGTACGGCATGATAGTAGGTAAGAAGGGAGACTAATAATATCCGAGGATGGAGGGTACCGGACCCTAATAATATCCGAGGATTGAGGGTATCGGACCCTAATAATATCCGAGGAAGAAGGGAGACCGGACCCTAATAAAATCTGAGGATGTAGGGCACAGGACCCTAATAATATCCGAGGTATGTAGGGCGTAAATCTCTTTATAATGTAAGGTTAGTTATGAATGTATATGGAAGAATGATGAACAGGCTAAGTATGTAATGCGTACCTTCGGGCATGTATATGTGTATGAAAAGTAAGTTAATTGATTAACTAGAACTCACTCAGCGTAGCTAACTTTTAGTATGCACGCAGGTGAGTAGGATGAGGCATCTCGCTTGATGAGGACACATGGCATGGAATTGAAGATACTAGCATCTCAAGGAAATGTTGTGATGTTTAAAGACTATGAATTTTTATTAAGACAAGATTTGAAGGTTATGTATTATGTTATGGTTGAAGATTTATATTCCGCGTAATGTTTTGATTAACTCTGATATTTAGGCCAGTGCTAGGTCCCGCGAGGACACTGGACCCTTAATGGGGTGGATTGTTACATCTCACATCGGTTGGGAAGGAGAACAAAGCCTTCTTTATAAGGAGGTTATTACCATCCTCATCATAACGCGTTTTGGGCGCTTAATGGTGGTCGATGAGAGGAGAATTCCAAAGTTAAGCATGCTCAGGTGGGAGAAGTATGAGGACGGGTGACCACCTGGGCAACCAAAAGAAAATCCGTGAGGCGATGGTGGTACGTCCCGGCCAAAGCGGACAATTTTATGGTGTGGTGGTAGTTGGGTTGTTATAAATGGTATCAGAGCATAAGTTCGAGAGAATTAAGCATCCTACATGCTTAGACTCAAACATAGAATGGGATTTAAGTAAGATAAGAAAGAAGATGGCAGTTCAAGATTGCCATGTGTCACTCAAGAAAGTTCGTTAAAGGTAAAGTTTATGGTTAAATAATAATGTATATTGATGCTAGCTTAATTGCTAGAGAAAGAATGTATGAATGCTAGCTTAATTGCTACGGATAGAAGTATATGATGATATGAACTATTTGATTGTCTAGCTGTTAGAAGTAGAATTAGCACAAGTTGACTCACAAAGGGAAGTGTATAGGACACGGAGAGTAACGTGATCGACTAATCACATCTTGCCACTGTTATTACCTATTAGCCTTACTATCCTTGTACTAAATGGTACCTTGAGTGATGATGTTTGTGTTTCCTTATAGAATATCAATGGCTGGAGCAAGAAAAGTCGTCAGACAGGGAGGTCACACTAGGCGTCGTGGCGGGCCACGCATTGTCCGGGAACCTTCCGTAAGAACAGCCACTAACACCGGTGAAGAAGGAAGTCGCATCTGGATGTAATACGAGCAACAACGAAGGGTATCAACTTGACCCTACTGTCCAAGCAGCCATTGCTCAAGCTATAGCAGCTGCTGTGAAGAAATTGAACCCTAGAAAGTCTGCTGGAAGTCATGCGGGAACTGCTGAGAGGTCAGGAAAGAATGGTAAGAAGGACGACGAGAGGAAGAAAGGCGACTCGATTGAAGTTCGGTCTGTGAAGGTTGATGAAAGGAAGAGACGCCGAGGTGGGTGTAACAACAAGTCGTTCAAGGGTTGCGACCCGCCGAAGCTAACTGGTTTGGGAGACGCAATTTATAAGTTCTAGTTTGTATCTTTCCTATTAGAAATCCGCCTCTTTGTAGTTAGGTCAAAAAAGAACCTTCAGATTTCAGATTTTGATCTAATACAACAATGCATGCATTAGTGATTCCAATTATTTCATTTGTTTTTCTTTTTCATTTATCCAAGAAAATTTCCTATTATTCCTTGTTACTGGACGACTAACCAATTCCTTAAAAGATAAAAAAAGATTTCAACAAAAAGCGCTTATACAACTATGAATAACAAAGCTCAAATCTACTTACATTTGCGGTAATATTCTAATTCACTTCAAGAGTTATTAGAAACTCACTTATCAGATTCACATTTTACCTTATCCTTAGTTTATATCCCTAAACTCATAATGACGAGAAATAGATTATTTGAAATTCAATAATTTTCTATTGAATGGGACATTATTTTACATCGACAAACAACAAGTAAAGGAAGAAAGAAATTATTTAGCATCTTTTTCCAATACTTATTGAAAGTGCATTGTTATGTCAGAAGAAGGATAGCTATACTGATTCGGTATACTCTAAAGACGCCCTCGGTACAATATTGACGATCTCACAAAGATTTTTTTCAGTGAATTTACAGTTACTGATCCAATCTTTTACATTTGGCTGTACAAGAATATGTGGAGCGCTACTCTTCAATGGATAATCGTGATGGACTAGGTTATCTGCATTAGCGAGTGCCATCCCGACCAAGTAGTGGGTTATGCCACTCAGTCGTTTAGTGAGAAGCTATGTATTTGTGCGAAAGTGTGGAGCAGAGGAAGAGTCAAAATGAGATTAAGGCAATGAGGTGGGATGACCTGAAAGAGTTGGTGATGAAAAGGTTATGTGCTGACGCTGAAGTTGAGAGGGCGGAGATGAAGTTCCTGAACTTGAAAGCGAGAAAGATAACACACCGAGAGTATACTACTGAATTCAACCGAATGTCTAGGTTTGTGCCTGATATGGTTAACACTGAGGCCAAGAGGATCAAGTGCTATGTGAGAGTACTGCCACGGAATGTTCGTGTCTTGGTCAAGGCTAGTAGACCTGGTACCTTTGATTCTGCTGTAGGGCTCGCAGAAATGGTTTACGACGACTTGTCAGCAAGTGATGTGGTGGCGGAAGAGAAAAAGGATAAGAAATGGGTCGCTTTTGTCAAGCGATCAGGTACTCAGTTATGAAACCCTAAGGACAAGAAGCAGAAGGTGTGGGAGAGAAATACATGCAAGACATGTGGAAAGGTGCACGGTGGCGAGTGCAAGTGGGGTACTGGTTCGGATGTGTGTCAAAAATGTGGAAAGGCTCATGGTGGAGATTGCAGGCTTGGGACAAATGCCTGCTATAAGTGTGGGAAGATGGGGCACTATGCTAACGAATGAAATGCAAAATCTGCATGTTATAAGTGTGGTAAGAGGGTCATTTTGCAAGGGAATGCACCAAGGGTGAAGCTGGAGGAAGTGGGAAGAAGGATACTGAACAAGCTAGGGTAGGGACTAGGGCCTACATGCTGACTCAGGAACAAGCCAGACAGATTCCTGATGTTGTGACAGGTGCGTTTCTAGTAAATGGTATTTCTGCTTCGGTATTGTTTGATTCGGGTGCGAATAGAAGTATTGTAGCTACGACATTTAGTAAGTTAGCAAAGAGGAAATGTTGTCGTGTGCCTGAAACTTTTTTTAGTAGAAACGCGAGTGAGACCTCGGTTAGAATGTTGGGAATGGTTAAGTACTGTAAGATAGAGTTAGAGGGACATGAGTTCCCTGTTACTTTGTATGTTATAACCTTAGGAGGGTTCGATGTGGTTTTGGGAATGGATTGGTTGTCTTAGTATGAAGCTTAAATAGTGTATAAGAGTAGGATAATAAGGTTAAAGTCCTTGGATGATAGGGCGGTGACGGTTTATGGTGATAAGGAAAGTTTCAGGCTTAATGTCATTTCGATGATAAAAGCCGAGGGTTTGTTAAGGCGAGGATGCGGTGCCTACCAGGCGTATGTTGTCAATGCTATGGCCAAGACGAAAGAAATGGAGGATGTTCCTATCATGTGTGACTACCCAGAAGTATTCCCTGAGGATCTTCCCAGGTTGCCACCAGAACGGGAGATAGAATTCCTGATAGATTTAATACCAGGAGCCCAGCCCATCGCGAAAGCACCTTACCGTCTAGCGTTGTCCGAGATGAAAGAACTGATGTCCCAACTATAAGAACTCCTCGACAAGGGTTTTATTAGACCAAGTGTTTCCCCGTGGGGCGCACCAGTGTTATTGGTGAAGAAGAAGGATGGAAGTATGAGAATATGCATAGACTATCGTGAGTTAAACAAGCTTACGGTAAAGAATAGATATCATTTACCAAGGATTGAAGATCTATTTGACCAACTGCAAAGTTCAAGTTGGTTCTCACGAATAGATCTAAGATCAGGCTATCATCAGCTGAAAGTGAAAGAGGCAGACATCCCTAAAATGGCGTTCCGAATGCGGTATGGACACTACGAGTTCATCGTGATGTCATCGGTCTAACGAATGCTCCCGCGGCATTTATGGACATGACGAATATGGTGTGTCGGCCGATGTTGGATAAGTCAGTTATTGTCTTCATTGACAATATATTGATTTATTCAAATAACGAGTCTGATCATGCTGAGCATCTGAGAGAGGTATTGGAGACTCTGAAGAAAGAAAAGTTGTACGCTAATTTTCGAAGTGCGCTTTCTAGTTACGAGAAGTGAAATTCCTAGGTCACGTGATTAATCCTGAAGGTATTACCGTGAACCTAGCTAAGATTGAGGGGATAACAAATTGGAAGACTCCGCAGAACCCAACCTATATACGAAGCTTTTTAGGGTTGGCTGGCTATTACAGAAGATTCATCGAAGGCTTCTCCAAGATAGTTGCACCGTTGACCGGTATGACCCGAAATTCGGTAGTATTCAGTTGGGGTAAGTTTCAAGAGGAAGCTTTGGAGGAACTAAAGAGAAGACTTACGCAAGCTCCAATCCTTGCTTTGCCCGATGGTGACGAGGATCTGGTTGTTTGAACTGATGCTTCGCATCATGGGTTAGTTTGCATGTTGATGCAACGAGGAAAAGTGATAGCTTATGCGTCTAGATAGTTGAAAGTCCATGACAGTACTTATCCAACGCATGACTTAGAGCTAGCAGCAGTAGTGCATGCTCTCAAGATATGGAGACATTATCTGTATGGTACTAAGTGTACCATTTACACATATCATAAAATGTGATGTACTTCTTCGAACAGAAAGAGCTGAACATGAGGCAGAGAAGATGGTTAGAGTTGATAAAGGATTACGACTGTGATATTAAGTACTACCCTGGTAAAGATAACTCGGTCGTCGATGCGCTAAGCCGTAAGAATGAAGAAGTCATTGTAATAGTGAGGTCATATAAATTGATTATGACATCAAGTCTTTTTTAAGAAATCATCAAAGTTCAGTCAGAGGTGCTGGTAGATGAAGGGCTAATGAAGAAGGAAACAATTTTCGTACAACAAGACGAGCTGATGAAAAACACTCATGGTGTTAAGATTAGGTTTGACCGTATGTGGATTCCACGCCATGGAAATCTCAAAGGTCGAATCTTAGATGAAGCTCACAAGTCGAGATACTCAATTCATCCAGGATCCACCAAGATGTATCAAGACCTGAAGAGGGATTATTGGTGGCCAGGGATGAAGAATGACGTGGTAGACTACGTTAGTAAGTGCTTAACTTGTTTACAAGTCAAAGCTGAACACCTTAAGCCTTATGGGAAGATGCAGCCTTTACAGATACCGGAATGGAAATGGGAAAACATCACCATAAATTTCATAACTAAACTACCCCGTACAGCTAAACATCATGATACCATTTGGGTGAGTGTGGATCGTTTAACGAAAAGTGCTCATTTTCTGCCTATACGAGAGGCCATATCGTCAGAAACGTTAGCGAATGTGTTCATAAAGGAAGTTGTGGCTAAGCATGGAGTGTCGTTATCAATCGTGTCTAATCGAGATACTCTCTTTACTTCAAGATTTTGGAGGAAGTTCCACGAAGCTATGGGAACAAGATAGAACATCAGTACGGCGTATCATTCTCAAACAGATGGGCAGTCTGAAAGGACTATCCAAACCCTTGAGGATATGCCTTGAGTATATGTTACGTGCTTGTGTTTTATACTTTGGAGGAAGTTGGGATGAACACCTGCATCTGGCGGAGTTCTCCTATAACAACAGCTACCATTCAAGTATTGGTATGCCACCGTTTGAGATATTGTATGGAAGGCGTTGTAGAACTCCTATATGTTGGGGTGATATTGGTCAAAAAGATATTAGGAGTTTAGAAGTTGTGCAAGAAACCTCGTCAAGGTTCGATCAGGTCAAAGCAAGAATGAAAGCTACTCAAGATCGTCAGAAGTCCCATGCTGATAAGCAGTAACGACCAATCGAGATTAACGTTGGTGACAATGTGATGCTCAAGGTCTCGCCTTGGAAAGGAATTATACGTTTTAGGAAGAGAGGAAAGCTAAGTCCAAGGTACATTGGAACGTTTATGATTGTTGAGCGTGAGGGTGAAGTAGCTTACAAGCTAGATTTACCCGACGAATTAGAAGGAATTCATTCTACCTGTCATGTCTCTCATCTGAGAAAATGTCTAGCCGATGACACGTTGCATGTACCATTAGTAGACATTGATGTTGATGACCAGTTAAACTATATTGAGCAGCCTGTAGAGATCGTTGACAGCAAGGAAAAGCAGCTTCGTCATAAATTTATCCCATTGGTGAAAGTGATACGGAGGCATGTAAGGGATCGGATGCCACTTGGGAAGTTGAAGAAGAGATGCGCAAGTTTTATCCAGATTTGTTTTAGTAATAGTTAAGTTTCGGGGATGAAACCTCTTTAAATAGGAAGACTTGTAACATCCCTTTTTCTCGTTACGGTTAATAACATAAAGTATGAGTTATTATGAGTCGGGCTAGTGTTGGGTTAAATGGATATGGGTAATGGACTTGTGTCGAAAAGGAAGGAAGAAAAGACCATGGGCTTAAGCCCATGACCCATAATATATAAACCACAATTACTCCCTAATCCATTCATTCCACCCATTCCATACACCATCCAAAACACACACTTAAGCTCTCTCTCATCTCTCTCTCTCTAGCCTAAATAACCAAGGGAAACCCGAATATCGATTCGAGGTAATGATAGTATGATATTGTATGGATCCAAGCCCGCTAGAGCTAGTGGCGAAACAACGAGCCGACACCCTAAACTGTTAAAGTCACGAGATCTGGATGGAATCAGGTATAAACCGATCAAAAGATGAGCTTAGGGGTCACCCTAACTCACATCTGGATCGAACGGGATGAAAAATGGTGAAAACGGTGTAAAATGAGGTAAAATACGTTTTTTCGGCCACCTCCCGTTTTTCCGGCACGGAGCCGCCGGAAAGACGGCACCGGAAAGGCAGCGCACAAGGTAAGGATGTCAGAGAATGTTCCCTGACAAATGGACCTAACCCTAGGTGCGCGTGTAACGAATTCGTTAAGCAATTCGTTACGGAGAGTTAACGAATGAGCTCTGATTCGTTAGGCTGATTCGTTATGTCAATTCATTAAGAAAGAATAACAAATGAGTTTCATTCGTTAAAAAAATTCGTGAACGGAGAACCGACGAATGAACCCCGGTTCTTTATAAGGGTCAGTTCATGATAAAGGTTCAATTCTTTAGATAGACCAGTTCGTTATAAAGGTCCAATTCGTTGTAAAGTCCATTCGCCAAGAAGTAACGAATGAGCCCCATTCGTTAAAGAACTGGATAACGAATTAAACTTTGAAAGAATGACATAAGGGTCCCTAGACTTAAGATAAAATGGAATAATTACAAAGAAACCCTCGAACTTTATAAATTAGCAAATAAAATAATAAATTAGAATTCTAATGAAAAATGTGTTAAGACAGTTGATGGAAAAAAAAATTCCAAGCTGACCAGGCAGCTCGACCCTGACGGAGGGCTCTGCCCCTCGGACCCTGCTAGGGGCTGCCGCCCCTAGAACCACGCTGCCAGGGGCGCTGCCCCCGGACCCCTGTTCGTTGAGGGTTATAACTAAACTAGAAATACGATATGGGTAGTGATAGTTAATTGGTACGTGTAATTGTTATACAATTAGTCGCGCACAACTAAAGAAATGGATAACCATTAACGGTGAACGTAACTGAGTTCTGGTGAGTTTCTAGTCCCATTTTTGTTATGTTTTCGGGGTTGTGTGCATACTCGATGTAATTAGTTAATACACTTACCTTAAGTGGTAAGTGTATGCCTTATATGTTTTATGTATGAATGAATGCTTGTCAGTGCGTGAACGATCTTCGGATATTGCATGTACTGCCAAGTAATGGGTTGATGATATGATTGTTGTATATGATCAATGAATGATGTATGTACGTATGAAATCTATAATTATATATATAGAAAGGTACGGCATGATAGTAGGTAAGAAGGGAGACTGGACCCTAATAATATCCGATGATGGGGTCTTACAAAACTAAGACTTATTACTAGCTTTATTAAAAAAAATACTCAATAAATTCTATTGCAACACCCAAATTTATTGTAGTCCAAAGTAATTTATGATGTGAAATTTTGTCCATTTGTTCTTTGTTATCATCTCCAAGTAATTTTCGTTGGTTTGTCCCTAGCTTCACCTCACCGGTACATGTAAAAATTTCCAACATCTAAATAGTTTGCACTTTGATTCTTGTTTTCTTTTTTTTATTCATACTATAATTTGTCTATTGACTATTAATGCGACATTAAACCAATAAAGGAAAAAATCTCATTTAGGAAAACAATATATAACTTTGCTTCCAACATTTATCTAAATGTATAATTTAATTATGTACTGTAATAAATGTTAAATATTTACAAAAAATGATGACCACTTGACCAGGATAAAACAATTAGCGTTTTCATATACATTTCAATACTTATAATAACGTACAACATTAAATTCTTATAAATGTGCATGTATATTAGTGTGAATCCAATTATAACAAAATTAGCTAAGTTAATATCATAGAATATGTCATACTTTTATGAAATTTTCACCACGTATGGGATCTGCAAATAAAGGATGGTGAGACCCTATTGAGAAATAAAAAAATACATCAACAAAAACAAATAATGGTATAAGGAAAACTAATCAAGCTTTCAGATGTTCTTTTAGCCGGGGTATTCTTTGTTGCAGATTCATTTAAATAGTTGTTCACATTTACCTAAATCTCAATCGATCTCTATAAATCGTTAGAAGGTAGTCATAAGTATGCACAATAATGAGTTCTCTAAAACGTCAAATCAAAAGTAGTCATCTTTTACCTTCAAATGACCCATAACTGGATATTTGGTGTTTATATTAATAGTATACATTTTCAACAACTACTTGCCTGACTGACATCTTTAATAAGTAATATAATCACGTATTGCATAACTAAATTAACAAAAAACAAAGCTACTTCACAATTAAGGAAGTGCAAAAACCATGTAATATTAACTAAAACATGTCGCACTAATTCGAATAAAAAAGTGTGTTAGAAGTAATAGCCCATATTATTATTTTTTGTAAATGGTTGTGCATAACTGAAATGCGAAATGTGATATGCGTGAAATGTAGAACCTGAAATGATCAAGAAAGGAAATAAAAGAATGACCTTAGTTTTAAGTACGCTATAGGTTGTGAGGCGTTCGGGAATATCGAAAGTATGAAATTAAACCATACAAAACCCAACCACTAGTTCTGTTCATTCTTATCTACTACCTTTGTAAAAATCAACTAGTGAGAGATACTAGAGACATAAACTCATGGTTTAAGCTCGTTCCCTTGGATAACATTCGATTCATGATTTTAAGTAGTAAAGAAGAACATTTGGCAAGGGATCATTAGTGGAATCAAACTCGAAAATCAGATTCACCACCATCTTCAATAGACAAAGCTATGTTTTGTGACTGAATCGCACGTAAAAAATATAGCATGATAAAGTCTATAACCAGAGAATCAGGCAATTGTTGTGAATTAACTTGATGCTTGTAAGGCCTCGTTACCGGTGCCTCACTTTCGACGTCGAATTTACTCATAAACGCAGTTCTTACAATCAGAGTTAATTAAAACTTTCGCGGAAATGTTAACTTCAATCATTCTTTACAAAGCCTACAATCTTTTCTTTAAAACCATAACATAAAACATTATATTTAAAACATTATTTCTTCCAACTTCAGATTCCAGCCGTTCAATCCATGCCACGTGCCATCCTCATGCTAGCTCTTGAGTCAGATCACCTGGGTGCATACTAAAAGTCAGCTACGCTGAGTGACTTCTAGTTAATCAGGCAACTTACCATACAACCACTACATGCATTTATATACGTGTCCGAAGACACATAGTCGTCTATTTAACTTGCTCACTTCCCCACTAACCTCTTATTTACCCCTACAGCTTAGCCACTTGATTACGGAAGCACATTGAGGCTTGCCCTCCCATGTACTTACGTAATGCCACTTAATAACGAAGGCATGCAGAGGCTTACTCTACCACGCACTCACGTTATGCCACTTTAAGTCACGCGTAGACTTACTCTACCACGCACTCACGTTATGCCACTTTAATAACAAAGGCACATATAGGCTTATCCTACCGCGTACTCACGTTATGCCACTAACACCCTTACTAGAACCTATCCACTTCTATCACACTCTACTTCTACTTGTCTATAACACACTTCCTATCAGTTCATTATTTACATAATAAGCAAGTCAAATCATAGCATTCATACACACTAATAACCACTAGGCAATCACTATACTTGGCGATACGTGCAATATCCGAAGATTGTTCACGCACCAACAAACATTATATAATAGCTACCTCGTATATCATCTTTAGCATACACTTACCACTTAAGGTAAGTGTATTCACACTTCACATCGAGTATGCACACAGCCCCGAAAACATAACAAGAAAAATGGGGCTAGAAACTCACCTGAACTCGGCTACGATCACCGTTAATGGTTATTCCTTTCTTGTACGGTGCGCCACTAG
This sequence comes from Bidens hawaiensis, assembly GCF_021521415.1. Lineage (NCBI taxonomy): Eukaryota > Viridiplantae > Streptophyta > Magnoliopsida > Asterales > Asteraceae > Bidens > Bidens hawaiensis. The sequence goes on along the minus strand of NW_027492418.1, from coordinate 92,336 downwards.
CTGTTTAATAAATGCAATATCAAATACCGCTCTAGTCATTCTCATTGCTACTTAGTTAGTCTTACGCGTCTAAGCCGGCTTTACTTCATTTAATCATTACCCGGTTAGGTAATCGTTACTCGTTAGCCTTTAAAGGTATCTTTCATAAATCATAAAATTCCAAGGGCTAATATGTAATTACATCATTCTATCTCAAGTCCAGGGACCATTCTATAATTATTTCAAAGTCTAATTCGTTATTCAGAATACAGCTTTGTTCGCTATATGAAAATAGCAAATCGGTGAATAACGAATCACCTGATTCGTTATCTTAACGTAACTAATTTGTGAGTAGCGAATCTTCTGATTCGCTATCTTGACAAAACGAATTGGATGAGTAGCGAATCACTTGATTCGTCATCTTAACATAGCAAACTGGATTTCCATAACGAACTGATTTTAACGAATGATCATAACGAACTACTTAACGAATTGAAGCTAGTTCGTTACTCTTCCTTAGCGAATCAACATAACGAATTGATTAACGAACGAAGCTGGTTCTTTATTCTTTATTAACGAAATGACATAACGAATTGGTGTCAGTTCGTTACTTACGCGTTAGCGAACTAGGGTTAGGTCATAGAATGTCATAAACATTCTCTGGCATTCCCTTACCTCGTACACACATTCTCCGGCGTAGCCTTTCCGGCGCCGCATTTGCCGTAAAAATTCGCTTGAGTGACCCATGGAATTCTTGAACTGGCATCTTCTTTCTTTTCTTACTTAAATCCCATTTTTTGTTCGAGTCTAAGCATGTAGGATGCTTAAATATCTCGAACTTTGCTCTGATACCCACTTGTAAGGCCCCGTTACCGGTGCCTCACTTTCGACGTCGGATTTACTCATAAACGCAGTTCTTACAATCAGAGTTAATTAAAACTTTCACGAAAATGTTAACTTCAATCATTCTTTACAAAACATACAATCTATTCTTTAAAACCATAACATAAAACATTATATTTAAAACATCATTTCTTCCATCTTCAAATGTCAGTCGTTCAATCCATGCCACGTGCCATCCTCATGCTAGCTCTTGAGTCAGATCACCAGCGTGCATACTAAAAATCAGCTACCCTTAGTGACTTCTAGTTAATCAGGCAACTTACGATGCAACCACTACATGCATTTATATACGTGTCCGAAGACACATAGTCGTCTACAACTTTCTCACCTAACCACTAACCTCTTATTTGCCCTACAGATTAGCCACTTGAATACGGAAGCACATTGAGGCTTGCTCTCCCACGTACTTACATAATGCCACTTAATAACGAAAGCACACAGAGGCTTACTCTACCACGCACTCACGTTATGCCACTTTAATAGCGAAGGCACGCGTAGTCTTATTTTACAACGCACTCACGTTATGCCACTTTAATAGAGAAGGGACATATAGGCTTACCCTACCACCTACTCACGTTATGCCTCTAACACCCTTACTAGACCCCTATCCACTTCTATCACACTCTACTTCTACTTGTCTATAACACACTTCCTATCAGTTCATTATTTACATAATAAGCAAGTCACATCATAGAATTCATACACACTAATAACCACTAGGCTATCACTATCCTTGGCGATACGTGCAATATCCGAAGATCGGTCATGCACCGACAAGAAGTATATAATATCTACCTCGTATATCATCTTTAGCATACACTTACCACTTAAGGTAAGTGTATTCACACTTCACATCAAGTATGCACACATCCCCGAAAACATAACAAGGAAAATGGGGCTAGAAACTCACCTGAACTCGGCTACGATCACCGTTAATGGTTATTCCTTTCTTGAGCTGTGCGCGACTAACTGTTTAATAAATGCAATATTAAATACCGCTCTAGTCATTCCCATTGCTACTTAGTTAGTCTTACGCGTCTAAGCCGGTTTTACTTCATTGAATCATTACCCGGTTAGGTAATCGTTACTCGTTAACCTTTAAAGGTATCTTTCATAAATCATCAAAGTCCAAGGGCGCAATTACATCATTCTATCTCAAGTCCAAGGACCATTCTGTAATTATTTCAAAGTCTAATTCGATATTCAGAATACAACCTAGTTCATTATCTGAACATAGTGAATCGGTGAATAATGAATCACCTGATTCGTTATCTTAATGTAACGAACTGATATGTAGCGAATCTCCTGATTCACTATCTTGACATAACGAACTGGATGAGTAACGAATCACTTGATTCGTCATCTTAACATAGCAAACTGGCTTTCCATAACGAACTGATTTTAACAAATGATCATCACGAACTGCTTAACGAATTGAAGCTAGTTCGTTACTCATCCTTAGCGAATCAACATAACGAATTGATTAACGAATGAAGCTAGTTCGTTATTCTTTATTAACGAATTGACATAACGAATTGGTGTCAGTTTGTTACTTCCCCGTTAGCGAACTAGGGTTAGGTCAGATAATGTCAGAAACATTCTCTGACATTCCCTTACCTCGTACACACATTCTCCAGTGCCGCCTTTCCGGCGCCGCATTTGCCGGAAAAACAGGATCTCGCCGGAAAAGCGAGGTCTCGCTTATTTGACCACCATTTTCACCGTTTTTTGTCCCGTTCGATCCAGATCTGAGCTAGGGTAATCCCTAAGCTCATCATTTGATTGGTTTATACCCGATTCCATCCGGATATCGTGACTTTAACGGTTTAAGGTGTCGGCTCATCGTTTCGCGACTAGATTTAACGGGTTTGGATCTCTACAATATCATAATATTATTACCTCGGGTCGGAATCGGTTCTTCTTGGTGATTTCGGCTAGAGAGAGAAAGTAGGATGAGAGAGAGCTAAGTGTGTGTTTTGGGTGGTGTATGGAATGGAATGGAAAATGAATGGATTAAGGCATAATTAATGTATTTATATTATGGGTCATGGGCTTAAGCCCATGGTCTTTCCTTTAATAACCCAAATCCATCACCCATATTACTTAGCCCAACACAAGCCCATCTCATAACATGAAATATTATTATATTAACCGAAAAAAATTTGGGATGTTACAAGTCTTCCCTCTTTAAAGAGGTTCCGTCCCTGAAACCTAGTTTATTCCTTGTAAAAGGAACACTTCCTATATTCACGCACTCTATTGGATCGTATTTTCTTTCTGGGTTATCCTTCTTACTCCTGACTTGCAGTCATCGAGTGGTGTTCATGTGTTTTAGCTATTAAGGCAGCTTTTCCATGAGGCCCTCGATGTACCAAGTCTCATCTCGCCTAAGATGACGCTCTAGTACAGCACATCTATTTATCATAACCAGCATGCATTCAAAACAATTCATATCATAATTAATAAACATCGTTCTAAACTTCAATATAATACAACACGCATTGAGTCACTAACAAGACAAACATAAAATAATCCTATCGCTAGTAGCTAGTCTTCTTGAATGATCTTCAATAAGCATGCGGAAGAAACTGTTAACCTTAAGCATTCTTCTCTGCTTCACATCCTTCCTTCGGTTTCATGCAGTCCCTTGCTAGGTTTCCACGTCCTCAACAGTTGTGAAATCTATGGTGATCCTTGCACTCCCTTGCCATGTGATTTGTTTTACCGCATGTGTAACACGTGGGCTTTGCAGTTCAATCCGGGGCATAATGTCCCACCTCTCCACACTTATAACATGCATTCGATCCAAGCCTGCACTCTCCACCATGAGCTTTACCACACTTATGAAAAAAGTCCGAACCCTTACTCCATCTACACTCACCATCGTGTATCCTGCCACAAGTCTTACACGACTTCTTCTCCCACACTTTCCGTTCCTTGCACCCCACGCCGTTTCGGCTACCACAATAGTATATTCCTTTTGGTTCCTTTCGCTCCTCCCTTAGTATCATTACCTTTCTCATTGTTTTCCCCCGCCCCCTCAGTGGTCCTTAAATGGCTCCCAGCAGACTTGCCAGGACATAATTTCTTCGTTGTAACAGCTACAACTATAGGAATGGTGGCTTCAACAACAGGATCCAGTTGATACCCATCGTTGTCACTTAGATTCCGTACAGTTGTTCCTCCTTTCTCTCCCATGTTAGTAATCGGTTCTTCAGAAGATCCCCGGGCAACCCATGGCCTACCAAGATGTCCAGTATGACCTCCCTTACCAACAAACCTTCTTGCTCCATCCATCGTATTCTAAAAGGGAAAACACAAACGTCATCACTCAAGGAACTATTTAGCACATGATTCGTAAGGTAAGTAGTTAATGACAGTGGCCAAGTGTAATTAACTATTTGCATTACTCCTCAAGTTCTACATACTTACCTTTATGATTTCACTTGTGCTAGTTTCCACTTTTAAACAACTAATCAATTAAACAATCAATTAATTCAATCCCTAACCGGCACATATTCTTCCTTTAGCATTTAAGCTAATATTAACATTCATTATTTAACCATACCTTTACCTTTACTGAACTTGCTTGAGTGACCCATGGAATTCTTGAACTGGCATCTTCTTTCTTTTCTTACTTAAATCCCATTTTTTGTTCGAGTCTAAGCATGTAGGATGCTTAAATATCTCGAACTTTGCTCTGATACCCACTTGTAAGGCCCCGTTACCGGTGCCTCACTTTCGACGTCGGATTTACTCATAAACGCAGTTCTTACAATCAGAGTTAATTAAAACTTTCACGAAAATGTTAACTTCAATCATTCTTTACAAAACATACAATCTATTCTTTAAAACCATAACATAAAACATTATATTTAAAACATCATTTCTTCCATCTTCAAATGTCAGTCGTTCAATCCATGCCACGTGCCATCCTCATGCTAGCTCTTGAGTCAGATCACCAGCGTGCATACTAAAAATCAGCTACCCTTAGTGACTTCTAGTTAATCAGGCAACTTACGATGCAACCACTACATGCATTTATATACGTGTCCGAAGACACATAGTCGTCTACAACTTTCTCACCTAACCACTAACCTCTTATTTGCCCTACAGATTAGCCACTTGAATACGGAAGCACATTGAGGCTTGCTCTCCCACGTACTTACATAATGCCACTTAATAACGAAAGCACACAGAGGCTTACTCTACCACGCACTCACGTTATGCCACTTTAATAGCGAAGGCACGCGTAGTCTTATTTTACAACGCACTCACGTTATGCCACTTTAATAGAGAAGGGACATATAGGCTTACCCTACCACCTACTCACGTTATGCCTCTAACACCCTTACTAGACCCCTATCCACTTCTATCACACTCTACTTCTACTTGTCTATAACACACTTCCTATCAGTTCATTATTTACATAATAAGCAAGTCACATCATAGAATTCATACACACTAATAACCACTAGGCTATCACTATCCTTGGCGATACGTGCAATATCCGAAGATCGTTCATGCACCGACAAGAAGTATATAATATCTACCTCGTATATCATCTTTAGCATACACTTACCACTTAAGGTAAGTGTATTCACACTTCACATCAAGTATGCACACATCCCCGAAAACATAACAAGGAAAATGGGGCTAGAAACTCACCTGAACTCGGCTACGATCACCGTTAATGGTTATTCCTTTCTTGAGCTGTGCGCGACTAACTGTTTAATAAATGCAATATTAAATACCGCTCTAGTCATTCCCATTGCTACTTAGTTAGTCTTACGCGTCTAAGCCGGTTTTACTTCATTGAATCATTACCCGGTTAGGTAATCGTTACTCGTTAACCTTTAAAGGTATCTTTCATAAATCATCAAAGTCCAAGGGCGCAATTACATCATTCTATCTCAAGTCCAAGGACCATTCTGTAATTATTTCAAAGTCTAATTCGATATTCAGAATACAACCTAGTTCATTATCTGAACATAGTGAATCGGTGAATAATGAATCACCTAATTCGTTATCTTAATGTAACGAACTGATATGTAGCGAATCTCCTGATTCACTATCTTGACATAACGAACTGGATGAGTAACGAATCACTTGATTCGTCATCTTAACATAGCAAACTGGCTTTCCATAACGAACTGATTTTAACAAATGATCATCACGAACTGCTTAACGAATTGAAGCTAGTTCGTTACTCATCCTTAGCGAATCAACATAACGAATTGATTAACGAATGAAGCTAGTTCGTTATTCTTTATTAACGAATTGACATAACGAATTGGTGTCAGTTTGTTACTTCCCCGTTAGCGAACTAGGGTTAGGTCAGATAATGTCAGAAACATTCTCTGACATTCCCTTACCTCGTACACACATTCTCCAGTGCCGCCTTTCCGGCGCCGCATTTGCCGGAAAAACAGGATCTCGCCGGAAAAGCGAGGTCTCGCTTATTTGACCACCATTTTCACCGTTTTTTGTCCCGTTCGATCCAGATCTGAGCTAGGGTAATCCCTAAGCTCATCATTTGATTGGTTTATACCCGATTCCATCCGGATATCGTGACTTTAACGGTTTAAGGTGTCGGCTCATCGTTTCGCGACTAGATTTAACGGGTTTGGATCTCTACAATATCATACTATTATTACCTCGGGTCGGAATCGGTTCTTCTTGTTGATTTAGGCTAGAGAGAGAAAGTAGGATGAGAGAGAGCTAAGTGTGTGTTTTGGGTGGTGTATGGAATGGAATGAAAAATGAATGGCTTAAGGCATAATTAATGTATTTATATTATGGGTCATGGGCTTAAGCCCATGGTCTTTCCTTTAATAAACCAAATCCGTCACGCATATTACTTAGCCCAACACAAGCCCATCTCATAACATCAAATATTATTATATTAATCGAACGAAAATTTGGGATGTTACAATGCACAAGGAGAGTATAGGAGCTTAATGGTTTTTCTTGTAACTAGGCATGTAAATAGTTACAGATATAGTGTATAGGTGTGAATTACTTTTGGGGTTTTCGTGGTATACATCTTTTTCTAAAGCTATAGTCCATTAAAGAAAAGTTTCTCATAGAAACAACATCGTGGTGTTTCTCGATTAACCGATACTACACAAGAATCGTTGGATTTTCCCTTCAACTTGTGAAACGAACAGATCTTACTAGGGTTATTTCTGACTGACAAGTAACAATGTATTCTAGCCACCAAAAGTAATGAACCAAGCAAATCTTTGCAATCTGAACATGTGGGCACTTGAATCACTCAATTCCGATAGCTTTTGATATACCTCAAACTGCTACAAGTATTTTATATAAATGAGGAGAGAAATCTACTCGTTGATGGTAGGTTATCTAGAAAAAGCAATCATTTTAATAAGATTTTTGAACGAGACATTGATTAAACAATCTTCAAATCTTGAGGGACCATAAATATGGAATCTCAAAGTGTTTTCACTAATTGAAGTTGCCGTCGGAAATGTGGATCTCGAGTTCTCCAACAATCGTGAATGTACAATGACTCAGATAACTTTTTGTGGAAATATCGAATATACAACGTATTCAAACTTTTTAGCGGATTCAATCATAGATAAATTAAAAGATCTTGACTTTAAAATTTTGTATTAAAAATAATAAAAATCTTGACTTATTTATACACTGCAATTTTGGTATGTGATACGAGTGCATTTATTAATCAAGATATTTTTATCAAAAATTTTGAATCATAATCCTATCGCATTTATTATTAAACATGTGTTTTTTATTACACAGCTATAAATAATCCTTAGATTCATACTTTCTAAACCACATCATTCTTTTCTATACACAATTGTTGTATTGAAGATAGACACATTTTTACCACATGAGGTTGTTCATAGTGTTCCATTATATATTCAAGTGATATTAGTGCTTTGTTAAAACTATGATGGTACGCTATGAACAATCAACATGTTGTAGAAAGTTTCATCTTTGTCACGTTTGAGCAAAATAGGGATTTTATTTACGACCTCCCCTACTTGAATAATCATGAAAATCCATGTAAGAAGTGTTACATACGTTATTTTTTCAATTTGGTCTTGAATGAATGTGTATTTATCTATTTGAATATTTTAAAAACTTAAAGTGCAACCTTAAAATTATAGGTTGTAACTTTCAAACTACAAGGAAATGTTACATGTCTAAAATATGTTTATTTTTAGTAATTCGTAACTTAATTCATGACCTCTAATTGTTTTTTTTTTTTGTGACAAGCCTTTATATTATATCATGTTCAATAATATGGTTTAATATATACACATTAACCATTTGCATGAGAAATGATAACTAATCTCAGTTATATATGATTTTCGTTTGTTTTGGATACTTGGAATTTTATAATCCTTGTTTCACGAGAGACACATTATCTAAACAATAATGGAATTAAATATTTTTCCTTACGAGCCTTTGAATAAAAAATAGCCAAGAAGTTGATGCTTAATTCACATTGTATTAAACAGCGAAACTACATAGTATGAAACAATCGAACCTATATGAGTTCAATCACTAATACTTCTTTTTTTGAATTAATTCACTTCTACACTTAGTGTTGGTAAATATAAATCAACTTATTATAAATCGAAAAGGATTACCACAAGGACATAATACAACATGTATATCAACAACAAACTAAGACTTTTTACTGGCTTTATTAGAAAAATAATCAAGAAATTCTATTGCGACACCCAAATTTATTGTAGTCCAAAGTAATTTATGATGTGAAATTTTGTCCATTTGGTCTTCGTTATCATCTCCAAGTAATTTTCGTTGATGTGTCCCTAGCTTCACCTCACCAGTACATGTAAAAATATCCAACATCTAAATAGTTTTGCACTTTGATTCTTGTTTTCTTCTTTTTAATCATACTATAATTTGTCTAATGACTATTAATGCGACATTAAACCAATAAAGGAAAAAAACTCATTTAGGAAAAAAATATATAACTTTACTTCCAACATTTTTCTAAATGTATAATTTAATTATGTACTGTAATAAATGTTAAATATTTACAAAAAAATGATGACCACCTGACCAAGATAAAGCAATTAACGTTTTCATATATATTTTAATACTTATAATAACGTACAACATTAAATGCTTATAAATGAGCATGTATATTAGTGTGAATCCTATTAAAACAAAATTAGCTAAGTTAATATCATAGAATATGTCATACTTTTATGAAGTTTTCACCTCGTATGGGAACTGCAAAAAAGGATGGTGAGGCCCTATTGAGAAATAAAAAAATACATCAACAAAAACAAATAATGATATAAGGAAAACTAATCAAGCCTTTACATGTTACTTTTAGTCGGGGTATTCTTTGTTGCAGATTCGTTGTTCACATTTACTTAAATCTCAGTCGATCTATATAAATCATTAGAAGGTAGTCATAATTATGCACAATGATGAGTTCTCTAAAACGTCCACTCAAAAGTAGTCATATTTTACCTTCAAATGACCAGTAACTGGATATTTGGTGTTTATATTAGTAGTATACATTTTCAACAACTACTTGCCTGACTGACATCTTAAATAAGTAATATAATCACGTATTGTAAATCTTTGCTAATCTTTGCAATCTGAACATGTAGGCACTTGAATCTCTCAATTCTGATTCCTTTTGATATACCTCAAACCGCTACTAGTATTGACGTGTGTCTAATGATGCTCTTTTTAAGTAACTCACAACTAAGCTTTAAATTTATAAAACAAGACTCCTAAAGAAACCACACAAAACCGGCAAGCGTACCGATCACTAATAGTATAGAACTAAGGAAGTCCGAGTATCGAACACAAGGACACGTGAAAACGTTTTTAGTACTTAACCCTAACCAAGACTCAGCTAAGAATAATATTTTTTAAATGATTTTTAATTATTAACTACTTGACCTAACTTACTTTAACTAACTTAAAAGACTTAACCTAACAAGACTAGATGAAACATTGAGAATGAGACTTATCAATGGAGAAAACGTCTACCTAGGTAAGAATCCTATTGAAGGTATAATAAGCTAATGGATTAAAGAATCTCACGACACCGGTTAATAAGGATGACACAACTAAGGTTCACTCAAGAAAGCTAGATCACCTCTCGGTCTCACTAACAAACCCTAACTTACACTTAGTTGATTTTAAGAACAAATCGGGAAACAAATTGTTAAAGTGTTCTAATGCCTACTCTCCTCTCGGACTCACCGACACACTACCCTAATGGAGACGAATACTACGCAACCAAGGTTAGATGAACAATTTAGTTTAACTTAAACTATGTCAACTAATCGCTCACAAACCCAAACCCGATAAGAACCGAACCCGCTCTCGCGCGATCCTAATCCTAACCAGCTAAAGCTATGAGACGACCCTGCTTCCTATCACCTCTCGGTCTCTAAGAAGGTGCCTACCCGCTGATTTTAACTAATTAACATACCCATTAAACCCTACGGTTGTACACCCCGCAAACAATCTCTAAACACAAAGTAAAGAGTTCAAACAAGCTAAAATCAACCAAAACCGATTCAATCAATCAAAGCAAGAGGTATATGAGTATAATTAATCAAAACACAGCCACTAAACACAACCTAATCCAATGTTAAACCAAACTTTTCATTAAAAATTCAAGTCATGATGATCAACAATCCATATTACTCACTAAAACCTAACAATATTCATCTAACCTAGGTAGAACTAACTAGTTTAGCCTAACATATTATTTGGACAGCAGCTATACATCAAAGTAAACATCAAATAACTCAACCAAAACATAATTAAACTCATTCAATGATCAAGATCAATCAAGCACAAGTCAATCTTCAAATCAGTTGTAAAACAATTCAAAATAAAAGATCAAAGTAACTAGTTAAGTATCTTGAACAATAGAACAAAGTTTATGAGATTAATACTCAAGTATATGGCTGAGTTTCTTGATGATTAAGGTCCCTAGCTGCTGTACTAAGTCTCCTTTGGTCTTCTTTCTCTTCTTCCAGCCGCCACAAGCCTCCCGCAAAACCTTTTTTTCTCTTCTCCCTTGGATGCTGGAAATCCCGATCGCAATCTGCTAGGGTGTTAGGGTTCTTTTTTTTCTTTTGATTAATTAATATAACATGCATAAAAGGCTTGGATCTTGTGGACTTGGGTCGGGCCTTGACTTGTAGTATTAAATCTTGATCAAAAACGCCCCTCGAGTCTTCAAACTTGACACTTTTCTTCCTTAAAACTCATAACTTACAATTAATCATCAATCTTTGTAAAATCAAGCAAAAACAAGCCATAACTCTTATTAATTATACTATTAAGCACGTAAAACGTGATAAAACGATACGAAAAGTAAGTGTGTTTTACAACACATCAAACATCCCCACACTTAAGACTTTTTCGTCCCTGAAAAAGAAATCTACACAGGATCATAACCAAGTGAAAAACAACAAACTCCCAAATTATATATCATTATTAAAGCACAAGAAATAGCCCGACATATTGACCACGATTGCCGATATTGTTGTCCACTTAAACCCAGCCACCAGCCAATCAAGCCCCCATTTTGCATTAAACATTTTAAGTCCAAAAACTAACGCTACACCTACCCCATCTCAAACAAAGAGAGCTAGAAAAAACTAGAGTCGAAGAAAACTGGTTCGACAAATCACCATAAGCCAAGGACTCGTTGATGGTACTAATTAGATGTACTCGGTGAAATTTGAATGGATGAATGGTCATGTGGAGGCCGTACGAGCTATCCCTAAATATTATTGGACTTTGTCCTATAAATTCCTAATTTGATATTTATTGACTAAGAACCTTCGAGCCCCAATAGTGTATCTTCTGAGTCACCATCCCCAAGGTAACACATAAACTCTAAGTCCCGTCTAGTATGTGCATCTTTGGCCTATTTTACTAACTTTAAAGAATGCTCATTTGGCATTTTACAATACATAACTTTCTTCCCAAGCATTTGCTTTTCTTGGACAAATTTTAAGAATACACATAACTTTCATAACAAACTTTCAAACATACTTTTTTTTCAAATCTTTTATATCACCCTAAAATATATAACTATTTCTAAGCTCGTAAAAAGATGGACATGTGGTGGTGTGCTGGTTTAAGTGTATTTAATTCTTACCATCTCAAAGTTTTCAGATTATTGTAATCCTCCCTAAGCATCGAAATTCGGTTTCACCATTTTTCAAATTATATATATATATATATATATATATATATATATATATATAAACTGCTAAAGAGGACTATCAAATCTAATTGGGCCTACCGACACATCCCAAATCAGATATGCAAACCATCCGTTCTTTTATTATTATATTTTATGTTTCAAAAGTTCCGAGAGTTCGTTAGCACGTTGGTAATGATATCATTTCCTACTTAACGTAGAACAAAAAAAAAATTCAAGGGACATTTTATTTTTTTATTATTATTTTTTTTTAATTTTTTTTTCTACAACTAAGTAAAATAAATTCTCATCCCCAAACATAGAACGAAATCGTCCTCGATGAGAAAAAGGAATAGAAATAAAATAAAATTAAAACTTACAATAACAAAAAGTAAAATAGAGAAGGGTTACTCCCCTGGTTTATATTCAGATTCTTCATCAGCTGTGTATGACCGCATAGCATTTCATTCGCGACCGCAACCTCAGGAGAACCAGTTCCAAAACGCCATAAGAGCTACCACGCACATAATAATACTTGCAATAACTCAAACTCGCTCGCATGTAGCGGCGTACAACACTATAAAACAAAAACATAAGAAATAAACATATTTTTGTGTTTTTGATTTTTTTGATTTTTTTTTTATTTTTTGATTTTTTTTATTTATTTTTTTTTAAACAAAAATAAAACATATAATAAAGAAAATCATAACACACACTCTATAACTCGGGCTATTTCCCGAGTGATGCATCACGTTTACGCCTCGGTTAATGAGTCAAGGTAGAATACCTCGACTGTCTGATCTGCTATCGGCTCGCCTATGTAATGCTTTAACCTGTGACCGTTCACCTTAAACTTCCCGCTCTGATCTTGTATCTCAATTGTGCCATACGGGAAAACCTCAGTGACCGTGAACGGTCCCGACCATCGGGATTTCAACTTTCCCGGGAATAACCTCAACCGGGAGTTATACAGTAAGACCTTATCCCCACACTTGAACTTCTTATTTCCCTTCAGCTTTCTATCATGCAGTTCCTTCGTCCGCTCCTTATACTTAAATGATTGTGCATACGCATGATCCCGGAGCTCCTCTAACTCGTGTAACTGGTGGAAACGATTGCCCTCTATGGCGGATAAATCAAGATTAACCCTCTCAAGGGCCCATGAAGCACGGTGCTCCAACTCAACAGGAAGATGACAGGCCTTCCCATAAATCATCCGAAATGGTGTGGAACCAGTCGGAGTCTTTTAGGCTGTACGGAAGGGCCACAAAGCGTCATCTAACTTTTCGGACCAATCTCAATGATTCGCACTAACGGTTTTCTCAAGAATATGTTTGATTCCCCGATTACTCACTTCCACATGCCCACTAGTCTGTGGGTGGTAGGTGGTCGCAAGCCGGTGGGTGACCCCATAGCGCTGCAACGCCTTCTCCATCTGCACATTTCAGAAGTGAGTACCTCGATCACTGATTAAGGCTTTCGGGACTCCAAAACGAGAGAAAAGATTCTTCAAAAATCACACTACAACTCGGGCGTCGTTAGTGGGCAAGGCTTTGTCGACCCACTTGGAGACATAATCAATAGCCACAAGTATGTACTTGTTCCCTCTAGACGACAGGAACGGACCCATAAAATCAATACCTCAAATGTCAAAAATTTCGCATACCTGAATCGCATTTTGGGGCATCTCATTTCAGGATGAGATATTACCGACACGTTGGCATCGGTCACAGCTTTTGACAAACAAATGAGCATCTTTGAAAATCGAAGTCCAATAGAATCCAGAATCAAACACCTTCTTTGCCGTCGAACTCGCACCGTGGTGACCTCCTGTCGGTCCCACATGACAATGGCTCAGAATCTGCCATCCCTCCTTAACATCTACACACCTCCTAATAAGCTAATCAGCACCGATACGGAAAAGATATGGGTCGTTCCACAAGTAGAACTTAACATCAGCAAAGAATTTCTTCTTTTGCTGGTAAGGCATCTTCGGGAGGTACCCGTCAGCAAGATAGTTCGCGAAGTCAGCGAACCATGGAAAACCCTCCTCTTGTTCCGTAACAAACATGAGACTCTCCATCGGAAAACAATCATCAATCCTGACCCCCGAATCTCCTAACTCAGCTCCCTCTAGACGTGAAAGATGATCGGCCGCCACATTCTTGGCCCCCTTTTTTATCACGGATCTCAATATCAAACTCATGAAGCATCAGAATCCAATGGATAAAAGACGAGGCTTAGCATCCTGCTTACTGAAGAGATATCGAATAGCAGCATGGTCCATGTACACAATCGTCTTGGACAGAACTAGATAGGACCTAAATTTGTCAAATGCAAACATCACAGCTAAAAGCTATTTCTCAGTGGTGGTATAGCTCTCTTGTGTGCCATTTAAGGTCCGGCTTGCGTAGTAGATCGGATGGAAGTGTTTATCCTTCTGCTGTACAAGAACCGCTCCGACTGCGAAGTCGCTCGCGTCACACATCAACTCGAATGGTTATGACCAGTCGGGAGCAACCATGATCGGGGCGTTAATGAGTTTGTCTTTCAGAAGATCAAGCGCCTCGATACACTGCTCAGAAAAGACAAATAGAGCATCCTTCTCCAGAAGTTTAGTCTTGGGTCTCGCGATCTTAGGAAAATCTTTGATGAACCGGCGGTAGAACTCGGCATGACCTAGAAAACTACGAATGGATCTCACAAAAGTGGGCGGGGGAAGATTAGAAATGCTCTCGACCTTCGCTAGTTCAACCTCTATCCCCGCACTCGAGATCCGATGCCCCAAAACAATTCCCTCGCGAACCATCAAATGACCCTTCTCCCAGTTAAGGACTAGGTTGGTGTCAACGCAGCGGGACATCATCCTCTCAAGATTAGAAAAACAATGATTGAAGGAACTCCCAAATACGGAAAATCGTCCATGAACACCTCCATGGAGTCCTCGATCATATCATGGAAAATGGTCACCATACACCTCTGGAATGTGGTCGGAGCATTACAAAGTCCGAACGGCATACTTTTATAGGCAAACGTTCCGTAAGGGCAAGTGAAAGTGGTTTTCTCCTAGTCATCGGGAGCTAACGGAACCTGGAAGTACCCGGAGAAACCACCTAAGAAGCAGTAGTACTGTTGACATGCTAAATGCTCTAACATCTTATCAATGAAGGGTAAAGGAAAGTGGTCTTTCCTGGTGGCGTCATTCAGTCTGCGATAGTCTATGCAGACTCTCCATCCTGTCACAGTCCTAGTGGGGATAAGCTCGTTCCTCTCATTGGTGACGACAGTCATGCCACCCTTTCTAGGAACCACTTGGACTGGACTTACCCAAGCAATATCAGAAATGGGGAAAATGATCCCCGCATCAAGGAGTTTAATGATCTCCTTCTTCACGACCTCTTGTATTTTCGGATTAAGCCGCCGTTGCGGTTGAACGACAGTTTTGAAGTTACCCTCCATGAGAATTTTATGAGTGCAAAACGAAGGGTTGATACCCTTAATGTCGATAATCTTCCATGCAATCGCCTCTTTGTGCTCTCATAGCACCCTCAACAACTTCTCCTTCTCGACCTCCTTCAAAGCAGATGCAATGATAACCGGCAGCTTCCTCTCTTCATCTAAAAACGCATACTTAAGATGGGCAGGAAAATCCTTTAGCTCTAAGGAAGAAGAAGGACTCTCGACAAAAGGTCGGTCCATCGGATCGTCTCGTACGATCTCAGCAGACACGCCAGATTCAGGGATATGCGACTCGGTGTCGTCATCTAAGGACTGATTGGTCATGGAAACCATCTCAATCTCTGGAATCTCCCTATCGAGAATTTGGGTGTCGGAGACAGATCCTCCACAAATTTCGCTAAAAAACTCCCCAACATGTTCCATGATGGTATCAATGAAGTATAGGGAGTCATCAGCAGACGTGGGGTGTTTCATTGACTGTCGGACATCAAATGTGACGTTCTCTTCCCCAACTCTCAAAATAACATACCATCGTAGACGTCGATCAACGCCTGTGCAGTGGCAAGGAATGGTCGGCCTAAGATAAGTGGGACACTATCATCATCGTTCATGTCCAAGATGACAAAGTCCGCCGGGAAGATGAACTTGTAGACACGAGCTAGCATGTTCTTGACCACACCTCGGGGGTATTTCACTAAACGATTAGCAAGATGGATACTCATACGGGTAGGCCTCGGTTCGCCAAAACCCAACTTTAGATACACGGAATATGGCATGAGATTTATACTGGCAACAAGATCTGCCAGCGCATGAACAACCTTATTATTACTCAAGAAACTCCCAGGATTGGCCATCTTTTCTGGTAACTTTCTATGCAAGACTGCAGAGCAACCAGCACTCAGAGGGATAGAAGAGACTTCAGCTAACTTCTCGTTATTCGATATAATAATCTTAAGGAACATAGCATATTTAGGCATTTGCGTGAGTGCCTCAAGGAATGAAATGTTAAGATGAAGCTGCTTCAAAAGATCAAGAAATTTGGAGTTCTGCTCCTCGTCTATATCCCTACGGACTCTCCCGGGATATGGAAGTCTAGGTTTGTAGACTCTCGTTAGTGTGCTAGGTAATGGCTGATTCTCGGTATGTGTTGTACTTCCTGGGTTGCGCCTCTGATGCACCTTGGCCGGTGAAGACTCCAACCGAATCTCCTCATCCACCTGCTCCTCTACATCTACTGCAGGCTCCTCAACGACTCCTCTCGTCGCCTCCTGACTCACGGGCTCGCTACGTGCCCCTACACCACTCCTCGTCGTGACAGCCTTCGCGAATGCCTTCGGATTTTGCTCAGTGTTACTCGGAAATGTTCCTGGCGACCTCTCATTCAAACGACTTGCTATCTCTCCCATCTGTCGCTCAAGATTTTAAATTGACGCTCTCTGATTTCTCATGAATGACTCGTGCTCCCGAAATTTCTCTTGAGTCTCTTTGCGACGGGAGTTCTCTCGAGTCATAAGCTGCGATAGCATCTGTGTCGGGATGTGCCATCATCTCCTCTAACGTGGGCTTCTTCTCCCCACTACTCGCTCCCTCACCAGAATCCTGGAATAGACTCTGACGCTGCTGGAAGCCGGACTGATTTCCGTTCCTCCAGTTAGAATTTTGATTGCCTCTCCACCCCAAATTATAAGAATTGAAAGAGTTTTGATTTCGGTTCGGATTACTAAAAAAGTTGTTAGTGCACGGTTTTGCGTCTAGAGTCTTTGTATTTATCGTTAATGTTTATTTGATGATTAATGTAATATTTAATGTTTATATTTAACTAGTTCGTTAAGGTTAAGTCTAGTTCGCTAGGAATGTTAGCGAACTAAGACTAGTTCGTTAAGTTAAGTCTAGTTCGCTAGGAATGTTAGCGAACTAAGACATTATTATGTATTCCCTCCTGATTCGTTAGGGGATGTTAACAAATCAGGGGGTGGTTCGTTAAGTTAAATTATGTAACGAAGGGGAAGCTGGTTCGCTAGGGTATGTTAGCGAACCAGGTCGCTTTCTATATATAGTGAACAACTGTTCACTTGTAAGTGAGAGTTTTTGGAGAGATATAACATTATTCAGAAAAGTTTTAAAGTATTTACTCTCTCTCTCTCTCTCAAGCTTCACATTAACGTTATTACACATACATAACATTAAATCAAGGTTAATTATGAGCTAGATCTATAAACGTACTGATAGTATAGATTCGGATCTAAGATCTGTTGATTGTTATTGATACGGGTCTCAACAAGTGGTATCAGAGTTGTTGGTGCTCGTTTTACACTTGATTTGGTGTTCTATTTATTTCATTTTTGTTAGTTTTCGGTTTTATTTGATCTTGAATCAATTTGTGTTTATTTTGGTTGAAATATGGACGAATTGGATTGAATTCGTGTTGATTAAGGTATTGTAGAGTTTTGGTTAAGAGGAATTGATGTTTGATTTGGATTTGTGTGGTTTGGTTTTGATTTCGGTTTAAGTCCGAAACAGGGGTGTGGTTTTTGGTTAATTTGGATTGGTTATCAAGGATAATTGATTACTAGGTTTTGTGTATTGGATTCGGAATTGGTTTACGAGAATTTTGATTGGTTATTTGTGAGATTTGGTTGAGTAACGAGGTTATATTACGAATTTGGTATTTCTGGGTTCCTGGGTTAATCTTCATAATTTCTGGAAATGAGTTTGAAGATTTGAAGATTTGAAGATGAATGTGATTCGTTATCTTCTTCATGGTGATTCTCTATATGTTTCACTGTGATTCGTTATCAACAGTGCTAATTCGTTATCTTATTCGTTAGCCAATTTGTGTGAGTTATTGATTCGGGTTATCTAGTTCGCTAACTAGATTAACCGATTTGTGTGACACGTGTTCTATTTGGTATTTGTGTCATAACAACCTTTGCCATGTGGCATAAGGTGTCAGAGTTTGTTACAAACGGTTGTAACAACCTGATTCGTTATAGTATAATTCGCTATAGTGTTGATTCGCTATCAACTGTAGCTGATTCGTTATCTTAATTCGCTAAGCACTTCTTACTGGTTCGCTAAGTTTATTTTGGCGATTCATTATTAATTATCATCTGATTCGCTAAACTAATCCTGTGCAATTCGTTTGGTCAATTCGTTAAGTTGACTTGGTCAATTCGTTTTGGTCAATTCGTTAAGTTGACATGGTCAATTCGTTTGGTCAATTCGTTAAGTTGACTTGGTCAATTCGTTAAGTTGACTTGGTCAATTCATTTTGGTCAATTCATTAAGTTTACTTGGTCAATTCGTTTGGTCAATTCGTTAAGTTGACTTGGTCAATTCATTTGGTCAATTCGCTAAGTTGACTTGTGATTCGTTAAACCTTTATCTCATTCGTTATCTGTTTCGCCATTTGAGTGATTCGTTAACCTTATTTGTAATTCGTTAAGTTGACTCGTTCAGTTGACTTTTGATTCGTTAAGATAATTCGTTACTGATTCGCTACACTATTCACAGATATATTTGTTTATTGATTCGCTACACTTGATTCGCTATAACTGTTCACATTCTTTAAATTTTTGAATCGTTTCAAAAAAAATGGCTGGTATGTATGCATTGGCGTCTCAAAACATGTTGATGCAACAAATGTTACAACTTGATACCAAGATAGGTTCACATTCCAAATGTCCGAGATTGATGAAGTTCAGTGACTTTGCCAAGTGGGAACCTCGGTTTCGTGCACATTTGGGATCTGTTCATCCTGACTGCTCATATTGTCTTGGTGAAGTTTATGTTGCACCAATGATTGGTGATGATACTACTGGGTATACTCCTAAAAAAGAGAAGAAAGCTTTAGAAATCGAGATAAAAGCATATTCTACTTTGACTATGGCATTACCGGAAAATATCTTTCATCAAGTTGGTAGTATCAAGAGATGTGCATCTTTATTTCAACATCTGCGTATGAGAAGCATGGGAAACATAGCGGAGAGTAAGAAAGTGATGCTCAAGTTTCAGTTTCGAAACTTTAATTTATTAAAAGGAGAAACAGTTGAAGAGATGACTACAAGATTTAGTCATTTAATTGCTGAAATGGACAAGATGAAAATGGAAATTTCTGAAAGAGATAAAATTGACACTATTAAAAGTGTGCTTCCAAGTTCCTACTCAACATTTCTAATGATTTTGAAAGAGAATGATTATTTTCTGAATGAAGACTTGACGGCACTTGAATTCCTACAAAAGATCAAAGCTAGAGAATATGATCTTAAGTGTCAAAAATCCTCCAAAGAAAATCAAGATCCTGCTTTCTATGGTGGAAGTATGCCTCTTAGTTCAACAATATCTCCAATCACTGCTTTTCATACTCATGCGGCAAGTGAAAAAGAATCAACAGTGTTTAATGATCCAAAAGTTTGTTTCAACTCTGCTGGTAATTCGGGTGATTCTGGAAGTTCGACAAGTACCAATCCATTTGCTACACCACCTAGTGTTAATATGAAGGAAGCTGAGCAAAACTTTGCTTTTCTGACGGCTTTTATGTCTTCATATGAAAACTTAGTGAGTAGTAAAATTGCCACAAGTGATTTAACAGATGAGGACTATGATCAGATAGATCCAGATGATCTAGAAATCATGGATTTGAAATGGAACATGGCGATGATCGTTCGTAAAGTTAAAAGATTCATGCAGAGAACTGGAAAAGATCTTCCAGCTTTAAACAAGAAGTTGGGTTTTGACAAATTAAAAGTAAAGTGTTATAATTGTCAAGAATTTGGGCATTTCGCGAAGGAATGTGATAAACCTAAGAAAGAATATACTAGTTCTCGTGGTCAACATCAAAATTCGTCTACACCACGAGGAAGTGATGATGAAAAGAAACCATTTTCTTCTACAACACAAGCAATGTTAGCAGATGGTAATGATTGGTCACAACGATTACTATGCAATGATGTTCAAGCAAATTTGGCTATGTTTGGGTTACATAAAGACTGTCTAGATGCTGCTGGTAGTGAGATGTCTTCCGATAATGATACTGGATCTGATTCTGACTACTCTTGCGACAAGCCTTCTGAATCAATGTTTGCTTGCATGGCCAAGATCAATGAGGTTAGTAATTCTATTTCTACTACTTCATGTGTTAAATTATCATGTGTTGACTGTGAATCAAACAAATAAAAGTAAGAAACACTGAAAAATCAAAATGATAATCTTATAAGAGAAATTGCTTCTCTTAAGGATACTTATCGACAATCTCTTGAATCTCAAAGGAGATCTCGAGAAAAGATTGAAGCATTGTCGACAAGTAATCACGATCTCAAAGCCGAATTATCTGTGAAGATGACCATTAATGAACAAAAGTTTTAGGAAATTTTGAAACATCGTTCTAAGATAACTGAGCTTGAGAATGAGGTTCTTGAGTTGAAAAACAAATTGGGGAAATTTAGAAATTCATCGTTTCTGTTGAATGAAATTATTGAAGTATCTGGAAAACAAAAAGATTCCAAGAAAGGTATTAGTTTTGTTGAAATTCCACCACCTTTTCATAATGATTATAAAATTAATCCTTTTGCAAGAAAAGAAGAAGATTTGATTCAAAAGGAATCTGTGATTTCTGAAAAACCTAAAATGGTTAAACCTGAAATTGTCAAACCCCAAGTTGCTCCTCAGAAACCTCATGTGGAAAGTAAAAAGGTCTTTGTTGAAAACGTTGATAAAGTGATTATTGAAGATGTGTTTGAACCTGAGATAATACACAAGAATAAGAATATTCCTAGTTCTAATCATATTCTTTGCGAAACTCAAGAGTTTGAGGAAGCTGTGTATGGTTCATTCAAGTCTCAAATGAACAAGGAAGAAACTGTGAAAACTAAACCAGTGAGGACAAAGAAGTCAGTTAAACCGAAGATCTCTGACGAGGACATAATGCGTTTAATTAATCCTCCGAGTTCTAAGTCTTCTTCGGCTAGAGTTTTTAAGTTAAAGGGAATGGATACAATGTTCACTGAAAATGATATTCCAATAAGTATTATCAAACCAGAACTTATTGAGAGTGTTTTTGTCAATGAAAATTCAAAAATTCAAGAACTTGAACGTGTGTGTGCTCAAACAAAAACTTCAGTTCAATCTGATCCATTGACTAAGGCAAAACAATTTTTAAAACAAGCTAAGAAGATTAACTTTGTGAAGTCAACTGGAACAGATACACTAAAAAGTTTTTTGAACTGTTCTAATTTAGATTTTTATTTAAATAAGAAATCTGACTTATCTGATGAGTTTGCTAAGAGCATGACTAAAAATGTGAGTCATCATCAATCATCGGCATCATTTATTCCAATTAGTTCTAAACATCATCGTGTAGACATGCGAAATTGTTTTTTATGCGGTCAACAAGGTCATGTTGTGAGGAATTGTAGTCAACAAAACTATCATAATCTTCATCCTTTTATCAAGGACAAATCTAAGCCAATTCCATTGGTCAAGGAGATTCTGAAACGACCTGTGTCGTATGCTGATGATACTCATATTTTGTTCTCAGATGTGAATCCTCGGAAGGTTCTACATGTCAATGAGACACACGGTCAAGTGAAACCAAAATTCATTCCAACTGAACCTATATGTCAAAACAAAAATCAAACATTGTTCAGGCAGCTTACTTAAGACGAAAGTCTAGGAAGCCGGTAACTTATTCACAAGTGGCTGAACAACAATTGAAATCTGTTAAAGTTAATGATCAAAGAGAAAACCAAAAGGTGCCCAAGACTGAGGCCTGGGCTGCCTTTTTGAACTAATCACTTTTGTTTGTGTGTAGGGTTCATCCAAGACCATTTCTGGTGAAAACTGGATCATGGATAGCGGATGTTGTCGTCATATCACTAGAAATCTCAACCTATTAACCAACGTAAGAAATATTCAAGGAGGTTATGTAGCCTTTGCTGGGAATTCTGGGGGCATGATCACACAAGAAGGTGAAGTTTCAAATGGTCACATTACGTTTGAGAAAGTGAATTATTGTGACAAGGTTGATCATAATTTATTGAGTATTTCGCAGATTTGTGATAAAAAATACACTACGATATTTACTGACAAAGAGTGTCTTATCTTGAAACCGGGTTATGTTATTCCTGAGGACATGGTTGTCATGCGATCACCACGATCAAATGATATTTATGTCTTAAATCTGAGTTCTAAGATATCAACATCGATCGAAACATGTTTTGTCTCGAAAGCAACCGAGAAAGACTCGATTCTATGGCATCGTAGAATGGGTCACATACATGTCAGAAAGATGAATTATTTAATGGCAAATGACTTAGTTGAGGGTGTCTCGTTAAAGAATTTTAAGTTATCTGATCACTGCGTTGCATGCAAAAAGGGCAAGCAGAAGAAGATGACACATCCCTCTAAGTTATTGAATTTCATTGATACTTCTCTTGAACGACTTCATATGGATTTGTTTGGTCCAGTGAATCATGCGAGTATTTCTGGAGACTGGTATTGTCTTGTAGTGACAGATGATTATTCAAGATATTCATGGGTGTTATTTATGAGTTCAAAAGATCAAACACCGGTTTTGGTACAAAACCTTATTACTAAGATCGAATCACTGTACAAACAAAAGGTGAGGAGAATCCGAAGTGATAATGGTACTGAATTCAAAAACACTATATTGGATTTCTTTTGTATTCAAAAGGGAATTCACAGAGAATATAGTGCACCTTATGTACCTCAACAAAATGGTGTTGCTGAAAGGAAAAATATAACTCTGATTGAAGCTGCACGTACAATGCTAGCTAATTCAAAGCTTCCTATTCAATTTTGGAATGAGGCAGTGAATACAGCTTGTTATACGCTTAATCGAGTTCTAACAGTGAAACGACTCAAGAAGACAAGCTACGAGATCTTAAATAATAGAAAACCTAATTTAAAGTACCTGGAACCATTTGGGTGTCCGTGTACAATATTGAAGAAGGATTCGGGTAAATCTGAAGAAAAAGCTATCGAAGGGTATTTCTTGGGATATGCATCTCCAAAGAAAAGGGTTTTTAACTTCACATCTGGCTATGTTGAAGAATGGTACCATGTGGACTGTCAAAAGTACACAACTCCTCTTCAAGGGAAAGGTCCAGACTGGATGTTTGACTACGAAAGTTTATTTAATTCTTTTACGCCATCGACTGAACATATCGATGAAGATCTGGTTCGAACATACTTTGAAGATCATTTGGCAATTCCAAGATTTTCAAGTTCTAATGAAGTTGAAGCTCAACCAGATGCTCCAACTGAAGAATCTCACGTTGTTTCTCCAGTTGCTATTGATACTGTTTCTACTTCTTCTGATGATGATCAAGCTGAAATTCAAGTTATTGATCTTGACAGTGATAATGTTTCATCTCCCGAGTTGGGTGAACATTACCCTAACTTATTTGATAATGTTGCTGTTCCTGAAAATCCCACTCTTCGGATTCATGGATATCATCCACAGGAAAATATCATTGGCGAACTTGATGTGGGCGTTCGTACACGTCATCAAGTTGCTTCGTCAAATGACAATAACATATTATGTGCTTACACTAATTTACATTCTTCGGGAATCGTGAATGTTGCTAAATTCAATTGCTTTCTATCTCAAGTTGAGCCAACTACAGCTCGTGAGGCACTTGAAGATCCTTCTTGGGTAGAAGCTATGCAAGAGGAATTACAGCAATTCGCACGTTTGGGTGTTTGGGATTTAATAGACAAACCTGCTAGAGTCAAGAAAGCTATTCCGACTAAGTGGGTATTTAAGTGTAAGAAGGATGATCGAGGGGTGATTGTCAGAAACAAAGCACGTCTAGTGGTGCAAGGTTTTCATCAGAAAGAGGGTATTGATTACACAGAGGTATATGCTCCAGTTGCAAGATTAGAGTCGATTCGAATCTTCCTGGCTTATGCAGCTTATAAGAATATCAAGGTCTATCAAATGGATATTAAAAGTGCTTTTCTCAATGGTGAATTACACGAGGAAGTGTTTGTTCAACAACCACCTGGTTTTGAAGATCCTGATTATCCAGACCGTGTTTATCGATTAAACAAGGCCCTGTATGGTCTACATCAAGCCCCGAGAGCTTGGTATGGCACGCTCGCCGACCATCTGACAGATACTGGCTTCAAACGAGGAACTGTTGACTGCACTTTATTTCATAAAACTGTTGGTGATGATCTTCTTCTAGTCTAGATTTATGTTGATGATATTATTTTTGGGTCTATAAACGACACATTATGTAAGGAGTTCGAGAAGTCCATGCAAACAAAGTTCGAGATGAGCTCGATGGGAGAGATGAATTTCTTTTTAGGGTTGCAGGTTCACCAGTCTTCTCATGGAATTTTTATTCACCAGACCAAATATGTGAACGACGTCTTAAGCCGATTCAAGATTTCTGCCGGAAAAATCCCTTCAACTCCTCTTCCAGTGGGTCACAATTTATCACCGGATGAATTGGAGGATACCGTTGATCCGACCCTTTATCGTGCCATGATTGGTTCTTTAATGTACTTAACGGCTTCTCGCCCTGATATTATGTTTGTTGTTTGTCTTTGTGCTAGGTATCAAGCAAGTCCACGAGTGACTCACCTAGCTGCAGTCAAGAGAATTCTTCAATATTTGAGGGGAAATCCAGACATCGGGTTGTGGTACCCCAAGGATGATACTTTCGTTCTTACTGCCTACTCAGACTCAGACTATGGAGGATGCAAGATCAATTTCAAATCAACGACTGCAGTATGTCAAGTTTTAGGAAACCGGCTTGTTTCCTGGCAGTGTAAGAAACAGACAACGGTCTCCACTTCAACCGCCGAAGCTGAATATGTTGCAGCCTCGAGTTGCTGTTCCCAGGTTTTGTGGATACAACAACATCTTCGCGACTACGGTTTAAAGTTTCTTACTACTCCTATTTTGATTGATAATTCTGCTGCTATTAGTATCACCAAGAATCCCGTACAACATTCTAAAACGAAACATATCGAAATTCGATATCATTTTATACGGGATTGATATGAAAAGAAATTATTCGATCTTGAGAAAGTACATACTGATTTTCAGAAAGCCGATCTGTTTACTAAAGCTTTTGACAAAACGCGTTTTAAATTTTTGCTTGATTTAAACGGTTTGAATACCCTTGCTGATATCCTTAAACAAGGATGACTATCTTTATTTTCTGTCATATCTTTCTTTTAAAACTTATTTTGGTTTTAGGGGGTGAAAATCTAGAAAATACAAAAAGAGTGTGTTTTCGTTTGTATAGATAAAATCCAAAAAAATTAAAAATTTCAAATTCAAAAAATATTGTGATTTCTGTTCTTTAATGTTTTTCCTTTAAATATTTAGAAAAACCAAAAATATTTTAAAAATTTTGAAAAACCAAAAAGAATGTGATTTATTTTTTGTACAGAAAAATCCGAAAATCCAAAAAAATTATGAAGTTTATTTTGTTTATAAGAAAATTGAAAAAGATAAAAATATTGTGTTTTTAAAGTTTGTACAGAGAAAAACCAAAAAGATTTTTGCATACGTTTTTAGATTATTTTTTCGCTGAAAATTTACGTCAGTTATTTAAGTTTGTGAAGCATGCTTGCATGTCTTGGTCCTATGATTCATTCGTGAATTGATGGTTAGCCATTTATTTATTAACTTAAGTTAACTGGGGCGATTAAATTTATCTTTTCTTTATTTTATGCTCCTCAAAATTTTTGAGTTTTTGAAGCAAAAAGAGAACATGATAGTACATTGACTATCTTGACCCCAAATTCAGCAAAAAGTAAGCGTAAAAGACTGTGTGCTTAATTGCATTGGTGCATTGGTAGGTCTTAAGACAACCCGGTAGAGTAAAGTATGTGATATAAACATAAAGAAACGCCAAATTGAAAGGGGTGTTAGTCTCTAGCAAAAGTCTTGGTGAGGATAGCAGAAATGTAATAACC
Organism: Bidens hawaiensis; assembly: GCF_021521415.1. NCBI lineage: Eukaryota > Viridiplantae > Streptophyta > Magnoliopsida > Asterales > Asteraceae > Bidens > Bidens hawaiensis. The sequence goes on along the minus strand of NW_027492418.1, from coordinate 65,827 downwards.
AGTCATACTCAAGCCTTATATTTGTTGATCACCCAAAAATCAAATAAAGCAAATAACAAGCGTTAAGATTCTGGACACTGTGAGTATTTATGCGGCTTAACCATCTGGGTATTCATAAGCATGAATATTTCACTCGCCTTCTAGAGCAAACCCAAAGTCATTAAACTTGATCACCGCTGTACTTCGTACAATTTAAATTACTGACTTGATCAAAATCCGCTGTTAGTCATACAATTGTTCCTCCCTTGCGTGCGTCTTAATACCATTAAGAAACGGACCCCAGGGGATACAATGTATGTAAGCCGACAGATGGACTCGTGCATACTCACTCACAGTAAAGGAAACTTGAAGCATTGCTCAAAATTTCTACAATTGGTATCAAAATTTTGATCAACAGTATAATGGTTTAAGTCAAGTTGGGGTGATTTAGCAAAAATCAAATTAAGCTTGAACCATGATTAGAGGCTGGTAGTTTCTGATATTCTGTGCTTTAATTGAACTATTTAATCATATCACAAAAATACTTGAATGTGTGTTATTAGATTTATGTGGACAACAATACCAATGACCGACTTATCGCCAGTCATAATATCGCTGAAATATAAAACTGTGATGGAAGGGCAATTTGGTCAATATGATTCTCTGCTCAAACTCAACAAAAATACAAAAATATGTACTGCTTTTGATAAAATCATTGAAAAACACAAAAAGATGGTCTATTTTAAAGGATTGGATATTCTTCTGTAAATACATTCTTTAATTCTTTAAATTTTTACTAAATACCAAAAATATTTTCGTCTTCTTTATACAAAATACTTAAATAAATTTTTAACTTATGTTTCGGAAATCTGAAACATTTTTTATCGTATCTGGTTGTCGGGATAAAAGGATTTCTCGATAATTTAATTTATTTATTTATTTAATTCTTTAATTTATTCAATTTATTCAATTTATTATTTAATTTAAAATTAAATAAAAGAGTTTAATTCGCTAAAATACAATTCGTTATGTATGGATAACGAACTCAGTGATTCTCTAGCAAACTAGCTTCTGGTTCGCTAACCTAATTCGCTTCCGCACTCTGTAACGAATCATCCCTTCGTTATGCATATTTAACGAATCATGACACGAATCATGTCTTGATTCGCTACCTTTAATTTAACAAATCAAGTAGCGATTCGCCTACATAAGGTAACGAATTGAGTTAGCGAATGGGCTAATTCGCTAACCTTAAGTTAAACGAATCGTCTGATTCGTACAAGTTGTACCTAGGGTTACGTGCATTGATATATCAGACAAGAAAATGAATAGTATTCCACTGTTCGCCTTCTTACTTCATCTTTAAGAAACCTATTCAAATTCTCTCTGAAATTTCGACCTTTTCGTTTGGATACTTCAAAGATCTATTTGAGTTTCTAAGGTATAACTGATCTTGGCGATATCATTTTCGTCAAAAATGGCCATGTGTTGACTGTTGAATTATGAAATTTTAGGGGTTTAAGGGTTTTGAACTTTTGAAACTCATTTGTGTATAATTTATGTTCATAATTGTATGATTTTGATGTCATTATGATCGGAATCACTTTCCGATACCCTTGGTGGACTTAAATCTTAATTTGATTGTTGTTTGCCGGGTTAATTATTGTTTCGTGTTATTGGTGTTTACTGTTGGTACGTTTAATCCTTAGTACATCTAGGTATTGAGTCTCAATTTCATCCACCTAAGCTTACTAGTGTAATTCCGAGCTCAACAAGCTGGTTATCCTGATGTTTCAACGATAGTTATGGTCCAATTGTATCTGGGTTTACCATGTTGACTGTTGTTGTTCATTCTAATTTTGACTTTGACTTTGTGAAGTCAAAGAATAAGTCTTATTTATGACCATTCGTTAGTCTTAGCGAATTGAAACTGTTTCGTGTCCAATTCGTTAAGATTTTACACGAACTAGCTAAGCGAATAAGATGTTACACGAATCAGAGTTTGATTCGCTAAAATTATAACGAACTAGAGTTTAGTTCGTTAAAATTAATTAGTGATTCGCTAGGTTTAGTTCATTAAGATATTTACTTGATAGTGAATCACCTGATTCGTTATCTCACTGTAACGAATCAGTGTGATTCTTAACGAATGACATTTATTTAAAAAAAAATAAACAAATAATTAAATTAAGATATTTAAATCGTTTAATACACATATCTTTTGATTATACATTGTGATATCTATTCTCATATTCGTTTTATTTATACAGTAAAACATGGCCAATCAAGAACAACAAAATCAACCGCCACAGGAACAACCTCCACAAGGACAACCACAACAACAAGATCAACATGCTGAAGTGATTTTATTGCCGTTCGATAAGAAGCACAACATTTGTGCTTATGTTGAGCAAGATGTGACTGACTTGAGAACGTTTGGAGCTATGTTGACTTTCTTACGACGTTCGAAGATACATTATGCAATCACTGCTAAACCTAAAGTGTATCTTAGTATAATCAGGCAGTTTTGGAACTCGGCAGAATTTGTTGAGGAAAATAATTGGGTTCGAGCTACAATTAATCAGATCCCTATTACGATTGATGTTGAGGTCATTCGTCGGGTACTTCAATTTAACGATAATGATGATTACCCGAGTGAATTTGACAGGACATTGGTTAGGGGTTTATTCACACGCTTGAATTATGGGGGTGATATTCGTAAGTCTATGTTGAACAAGAATGGGTTGTGTCCACCTTACAAGTATCTGCTGCATGTTTTACTTCATTGTATGAGTGGACGTCGCGGTGGTTTTGATGAATGTAGACAAAGTTTACAATCGGCGTTTGTTGCACTAATCCTGAACAGGTCAATCAACTACTCAAAGCTCGGCGGTGCCGCTAACTACTAGCACTCCGATGCTCACCTTGACAACGACGATGGTGTCACATGAGAGGCTCGGTCTTATTCCTCAAATGGCGTTGACCGAGATACCGAGGCCTCCTGCTGTGTTCTCTATAGTATCTTCCACCACATCAATGAGACCTCCTCCTCTACCAACAACTACTCTTCCTCCACCTCCGCCTAGTGATGTCTCATTCATGAGAATAACTCGGCCTCAAGGACCTGTTCAACCTGTTCATCCATCCGCATACAACTTGCCACCAGGTCGTCAAACTAAAATGCTGCTAAATCTGCTACATTTATATGAAAATCAAATGGCAGCTGATCGACAAACTCAAGAACGACTCATGGAGAATCAACGAAAAATGATGAGTTATATTTCTTTCTGTCAAAAGGAGACTAAGTCGTTACGTACGATTGTTGAGTCTCAGGGGGTGAAATTAAAGGAACAAGAAGAGTTGATTCTACAATTAACTTGTAAAGAAGATGCCCTCAAGAAACTCAAAAATGATGATGATGATCCTGACGAATCTGATGCAGGAGGTGAGCCTAAAAAATCACATGGTTCATCCTCTGGTGCTGGTGTTAGTGGCGCTGATGATTCGAGCAAGCAGATGATTACCTATCAAGATCCAACAGCTGCCAAGCCAATAGAAATTATTGAGGCTAACACGATGATATTTATTGATGGATTGGGGGTGGTTAGAAGTGTAGTGAACAGAGATGAGATAGAGGTCGGTGAGTTTGTGGTTAGATCTTTGACACGGGAGCAGATTTCGATTCTGCTTGGGCTGAATGACGATCAGTTGACTGCTTTAGAGACTGAGCCCGATGTCGAAGTGATCAATGAGGAAGAAATGGAAGTTGATCCATTATTTATGGATACAAATTTTATTTATGAGAACGAGGAGATTGAGATGGAGGATGTGACAGCTGACGAGTACCCGGACTTGTATCAACATGCAAACGTTGATCGAGGTGCTCCGGTATTTCATGAAGACGTAATTAAAGAGACTGAGGATGAATTGGAGAATATTGTGCAGCGAACAGTTCCCTCACTCAAAGAAGTGACTGATGATGACATTGAAAGATGGTTCAAACGTCAGAAAGTGGGTAAGATTATAAGTGCTTATCGGTATGTAGATCAAGAAAGAAAAGATACTGCTGCTGCTTGGATTGAGGCGAATCAGGTGACTACCTTCAAGACTGTTTCTAAGGTGCATGGTGATATTGTCTCCTGGCTCTATGATTCAGACCTTAAGGTGTGTATAGTCAAGTGGGAAAAGGGTGTCTAGTATTACGACAGGATAATGGATGTTTTAACTCTACCGCGTTGGGATGTACGTACCCTCGCGAGACGTCCATTTATCAATCGTGGGGGTCACCGAACGGCTGAGTGGTTTCATCAACACTTACTGTTCGAGGTCAATCATGGCTTCAAATTCTTCAAGCCCCAGGTCCCAAGACGTAAGCGCAATGACGAGATTGATCCAAGGACCGGCTGGAAGAAACTTGTCTTGAAAGTGAAGCCGCCAAAGACAATGAAAAAGGTTCCTGTGAAGACAATGCCTCAAGATATTTATCTGTCTTTCAACCATTGGTACTACGACAATCGTACTGGCAAGGCCGTTATTGTTTGTGGTCGAGGACTGCAGACCGAGCTCATCAAGATAATCGACCCGGTGTGGTTGGTTAATTTATCAGAGACTGACAACGACGTGCTACACAGGAAACAGATTTTGTTTGAACGTCAAGAAGATTACGACCTGGCTATGCAATTCCAACGAGTTGTTCGTGTGTGTCACAAACATGGAATTCATAGTTGCAGAGACTGGCAGTCCAAGCGCTTCAAATAAGTTAAAGACAAAGAGCTCAAGACGAGGGGGTGTCAGTTAGTACACGGTTTTGCGTCTAGAGTCTTTATATTTACCGTTAATGTTTATTTGATGATTAATGTAATATTTAATGTTTATATTTAACTAGTTCGTTAAGGTTAAGTCTAGTTCGCTAGGAATGTTAGCCAACTAAGACTAGTTCGTTAAGTTAAGTCTAGTTCGCTAGGAATGTTAGCGAACTAAGACATTATTATGTATTCCCTCCTGATTCGTTAGGGGATGTTAACGAATCAGGGGGTGGTTCGTTAAGTTAAATTATGTAACGAAGGGGAAGCTGGTTCGCTAGGGTATGTTAGCGAACCAGGTCGCCTTCTATATATAGTGAACAACTGTTCACTTGTAAGTGAGAGTTTTTGGAGAGATATAACATTATTCAGAAAAGTTTTAAAGTATTTACTCTCTCTCAAGCTTCACATTAACGTTATTACACATACATAACATTAAATCAAGGTTAATTATGAGCTAGATCTATAAACGTATTGATAGTATAGATTCGGATCTAAGATCTGTTGATTGTTATTGATACGGGTCTCAACAAATGTCAACTGCCTCCCCTTGGAAACCTATGGGGCACTGAACGGTACCATTCCCCCCTCTACAGATCTCACACAACTTACTCTTCACCTGCAAGTCCTTCATGATCTTTGCCAATACCTCAACTTGTGCCGCAAGTGAGGTGATCGTGTCGACCGAATGTATACCGCGTGATAAAGAGTCGACGGTCTAGGTGCTCTTGGCTGGTGGTCGCTGGTATCCACTCATAGCTAACCTGTTAAATAAATAAATACACTCATTCGTATCCTTTGTAGTCAATAAGTTGCCTCCTGCAGCAGTGTCGAGCATACTCTGAGTCGCGTACGTCACTCCGTTATAGTATTTTTCAACAACTGCCCAGTCTTGCAGGCCGTGGTTCGGACATAAAGCAAGTAGATTTTTGAATCTCTCCCACGCCTCGTAGAAGGTCTCGGTGTCCTCTATCTAGAAAGAATGAATCTGTTTACGCAAACGAGCGTCCTTAGCCGGAGGATCGTATTTCTCAAGACACTGGGTCTGCATGGCAGCCCAAGTAGCAATGGATCCCTGTGGGAGGGACTCAAGCAACAGACTCGCGTGATCAACGAGTGAGAACGGAAAAATGCAAAGTTTGATGGCGTCTTCGGATACGCTGACATGATGAAAAGTGTCACAAATACGTGTAATGCGAGTAAGATGAGAATGCGGGTTTTCATGAAGCTACCCGTGAAACTGAGCAGAATGAGAAACCGTGATCAGAATGTTCGATGGAATCTGCCAATTTGTTTGAACTGCGATGGCTGGTGGAGCAATGCTGGATCTCGCGCCAGCGTCGACCGGACGAGCCCGGTCTGCAACTGTCCTCCTCTGTGGTGTTGCGTCGCCCATGATCCTATCCCTAATGACGGGTTCAGAAAAAGTAGGAGAAGAGGATGTATTACCTACAGACGATGATGAAGAACTGGAAGACGGCTTGGTACGACGTCTCTCACGCAACTCTCTCTGTGGTTCGGAAAATCCTTCAGCTTCTAGTGGTCCAAGGTCTAATATGTAATTACATCATTCTATCTCAAGTCCAGGGACCATTTTGTAATTATTTCAAAGTCTAATTCGTTATTCAGAATACAGCCTGGTTCGTTATCTGAACATAGCGAATCGGTGAATAATGAATCACCTGATTTGTTGTCTTAATGTAACGAACTGGTGTGTAGCGAATCTCCTGATTCGCTATCTTGACATAACGAACTGGATGAGTAACGAATCACTTGATTCGTCATCTTAACATAGCAAACGGGCTTTCCATAACGAACTGATTTTAACGAATGATCATCACGAACTGCTTAACGAATTGAAGCTAGTTTGTTACTTTTCCTTAGCGAATCAACATAACGAATTGATTAACGAACGAAACTGGTTCGTTATTCTTTATTAACGAATTGACATAACGAATAGGTTTCAGTTCGTTACTTCCTCGTTAGCGAACTAGGGTTAGGTCAGAGAATGTCAGAAACATTCTCTGGCATTCCCTTACCTCGTACACACATTCTCCGGCGCCGCATGTGCCGTAAAAACGGGATCTCGCCAGAAAAGCGAGATCTAGCTTATTTCACCACCATTTTCACCGTTTGTGTCTCGTTCGATCCAGATCTGAGCTAGGGTGATCCCTAAGCTCATCATTTGATTGGTTTATACCCGATTCCATCCAGATCTCGTGACTTTAACGGTTTAAGGTGCCGGCTCGTCGTTTCGCGACTAGATTTAACGGGTTTGGATCTCTACAATATCATACTATTATTACCTCGGGTCGGAATCGGTTCTTCTTGGTGATATCGGCTAGAGAGAGAAAGTATGATGAGAGAGAGCTAAGTGTTGGGTGGTGTATGGAATTGAATGGAAAATGAATGGATTAAGGCATAATTAATGTATTTATATTATGGGTCATGGGCTTAAGCACATGGTCTTTCCTTTAATAACCCAAATCCATCACCCATATTACTTAGCCCAACACAAGCCCATCTCATAACATCAAATACTATTATATTAACCGAACGAAAATTTGGGATGTTACAAGTCTTCCCTCCTTAAAGAGGTTTCGTCCCCGAAACCTAGTTTATTCCTTGTAAAAGGAACACGTCCTATATTCACGCACTCTATTGGATCGTATTTGCTTTCTGGGTTATCCTTCTTACTCATGACTTGCAGTCATCGAGTGGTGTTCATGTGTTTTAGCTATTAAGGCAGCTTGTCCATGAGGCCCTCGATGTACCAAGTCTCGTCTCGCCCTTTCCAAGGAGGCTTGGTTATATTATATATATATATATATATATATATATATATATATATATATATATATATATATATATATATATATATATATATATTAACGCTAACGCCTAAGATGATGCTCTAGTACAACACATCTTTTTATCATAACCAGCATGCATTCAAAACAATTCATATCATAATTAATAAACATCGGCCTAAACTTCAATATAAAACAACACGCATTGAGTCATTAACAAGCCAAACATAAAATAAACCTATCGCTAGTAGCTAGTCTTCTTGAATGATCTTCTCTAAGCATGCGGAAGAAATTGTTAAACTTAAGCATTCTTCTCTGCTTCACGTCCTTCATTCGGTTTCATGCAGTCCCTTGCTAGGTGTCCACGTCCTCAACAGTTGTGACATCTATGGTGATCCTTGCACTCCCTTGCCATGTGATATGTTTTACCGCATGTGTAACACGTGGGCTTTGGAGTGCAATCCGGGGCATAATGTCCCATCTCTCCACACTTATAACATGCATTTGATCCAAGCCTACACTCTCCACCATGAGCTTTACCACACTTACGACAAAAGTCCGAACCCTTACTCCATCTACACTAACCACCGTGTATCCTGCCACAAGTCTTACACGACTTCTTCTCCCACACTTTCCATTCCTTGCCCGCAATCTTTGGTGTCTTCTTCCCCGCATACTCCATGACATCTGTAGATCTTTTGGTTCCTTTCGCTCCTCCATTAGTATCATTACCTTTCTCATCGTTTTCCCCCGCCCTCTTAGTGGTCCTTGCATGGCTCCCAGCAAACTTTCCAGGACGTAATTTCTTCGCCGTAGCAGCTACAGCCATAGCAATGGTGGCTTCAACAACAGGATCCAGTTGATACCCTTCGTTGTCACTTAGATTCCGTACAGTTGTGCCTCCTTTCTCTCCCATGTTAGTAATCGGTTCTTCAGAATATCCCCGGGCAACACATGGCCTACCAAGACGTCCAGTATGACCTCCCTTACCAACAAATCTTCTTGCTCCAGCCATCGTATTCTAAAAGGGAAAACACAAACGTCATCACTCAAGGAACTATTTAGCACATGATTCGTAAGGTAAGTAGTTAATTACAGTGGCCAAGTGTAATTAACTATTTGCATTACTCCTCAGGTTATACAGACTTCCCTTTTTGATTTCACTTGTGCTAGTTTCTACTTTTAAACAGCTAATCAAATAAACAATCAATTAATCCTATCCCTAACCGGCACATATTCTTCCTTTAGCAGTTAAACTAATATTAACATTCATTATTTAACCATACCTTTACCTTTACTGAACTTGATTGAGTGACCCATGGCATTCTTGAACTGTCATCTTCTTTCTTTTCTTACTTAAATCCCATTTTCTGTTGGAGTCTAAGCATGTAGGATGCTTAAATCTTTTGAACTTTGCTCTGATACCAACTTGTAAGGCCCCGTTACCGGTGCCTCACTTTCGACGTCGAATTTACTCATAAACGCAATTCTTACAATCAGAGTTAATTAAAACTTTCGTGGAAATGTTAACTTCAATCATTCTTTACAAAACATACAATCTTTTCTTTAAAACCATAACATAAACCATTATATTTAAAAACATCATTTCTTCCATCTTTAGATGCCAACCGTTCAATCCATGCCACGTGCCATCCTCATGCTAGCTCTTGAGTCAGATCACCTGCGTGCATACTAAAAGTCAGCTACCCTGAGTGACTTCTAGTTAATCAGGCAACTTACCATACAACCACTACATGCATTTATATACGTGTCCGAAGACACATAGTCGTCTATTTAACTTGCTCACCTAACCACTAACCTCTTATTTGCCCCTACAGCTTAGCCACTTGATTACGGAAGCACATTGAGACTTTCCCTCCCAACTACTTACGTAATGCCACTTAATAACGAAAGCACACAGAGGCTTACTCTACCACGCACTCACGTTATGTCACTTTAATAGCGAAGGCACGCGTAGTCTTACTCTACCACACACTCACGTTATGCCACTTTACTAACGAGGGCACATATAGGCTTACCCTACCGCGTACTAACGTTATGCCACTAACACCCTTACTAGACCCCTATCCTCTTCTATCACACTCTACTTCTACTTGTCTATAACACACTTCCTATCAGTTCTTTATTTACATAATAAGAAAGTCATATCATAGCATTCATACACACTAATAACCACTAGGCAATCACTATACTTGGCTATAAGTGCAATATCCGAAGATCGTTCACGCACCGACAAGCATTATATAATATCTACCTCGTATATCATCTTTAGCATACACTTACCACTTAAGGTAAGTGTATTCACACTTCACATCGAGTATGCACACAGCCCCAAAAACATAACAAGGAAAATGGGGCTAGAAACTCACCTGAACTCGGCTACGATCACCGTTAATGGTTATTCCTTTCTTGAGCTGTGCGTGACTAACTGTTTAATAAATGCAATATCAAATACCGCTCTAGTAATTCCCATTGCTACTTAGTTAGTCTTATGCGTCTAAGCCGGTTTTACTTCATTGAATCATTACCCGGTTAGGTAATCGTTACTCGTTAACCTTTAAAGGTATCTTTCATAAATCATCAAAGTCCAAGGGCTAATATGCAATTACATAATTCTATCTCAAGTCCAGGGACCATTCTGTAATTATTTCAAAGTCTAATTCGTTATTCAGAATACAGCCTAGTTCATTATCTGAACATAGCGAATCGGTGAATAATGAATCACCTGATTTGTTGTCTTAATGTAACGAACTGGTGTGTAGCGAATCTCCTGATTCGCTATCTTGACATAACGAACTGGATGAGTAACGAATCACTTGATTCGTCATCTTAACATAGCAAACGGGCTTTCCATAACGAACTGATTTTAACAAATGATCATCACGAACTACTTAACGAATTGAAGCTAGTTCGTTACTCTTCCTTAGCGAATCAACATAACGAATTGATTAACGAACGAAGCTAGTTCGTTATACTTTATTAACGAATTGGTGTCAGTTCGTTATTTCCTCGTTAGCGAACTAGGGTTAGGTCAGAGAATGTCAGAAACATTCTCTGACATTCCCTTACCTCGTACACACATTCTCCGATGCAGCCTTTCCGGCGCCGCACTTGACGGAAAAACGGGATGTCTCCGGAAAAGAGAGATCTCGCTTATTTCACCAGTGTTTTTTTCCCGTTCGATCTAGATCTGAGCTAGGGTGATCCCTAAGCTCATCTTTTGATTGGTTTTTACCCGATTCCATCCAGATCTCGTGACTTTAACGGTTTAAGTTGTCGGCTGGTCCTTTCGCGACTAGATTTAACGGGTTTGGATCTCTACAATATCATACTATTATTACCTCGGGTCGGAATCGGTTTTTCTTGGTGATTTCAGCTAGAGAGAGAAAGTAGGATGAGAGAGAGCTAAGTGTGTTTTTGGATTGTGTATGGAATGGAATGGAAAATGAATGGCTTAAGGCATAATTAATGTATTAATATTATAGGTCAAGCCCATGGTCTTTCCTTTAATAAACTAAATCCATCACGCGTATTACTTAGCCCAACACAAACCCATCTCATAACATCAAATATTATTATATTAAGCGAACAAAAATTTGGGATGTTACAATGCACAAGAAGAGTATAAGAGCTGAATGGTTTTTCTTGTAACTAGGCATGTAAATAGTTACAGATTTAGTGTATAGGTGTGGATTACTTTTGGGGTTTTCAAAATTATTGGTTGTAACTTCCAAACTACAAGGAAATGTTACTTGTCTAAAATATGTTTATTTTTAGTAATTCGTAAATAAATTCACGACCTCTAATTGTTTTTTTTTTTTGTGACACGCCTTTATATTATATCATGTTCAATAATATGGTTTAATATATACACATTAACTATATGCATGAGAAATGATAATTAATAGTCAGTTATATTTAATTTTCGTTTGTTTTGGGAACTTGGAATTTTATAATCCTTGTTTCATGAGAGACTCATTATCTAAACATTAATGGAATTAAATTTTTTTCCTTACGAGCCTTTGAATAAAAAAATAGCCAAGAAGTTGATGCTTAATTCACATTGTATTAAACAGCGAAACTACATAGTATGAAACAATCAAACCTATATGAGTTCAATCACTAATACATCTTTTTTTGAATTAATCCACTTCTACACTTGGTGTTGGTAAATATAAATTAACTTATTACAAATCGAAAAGGATTATGTAACATCCCGTTTACTTCGAGGTTTTGGAAGAAGTTCCATGAATACATGGGAACAAGGTTGAACATCAGTACGGCGTATCATCCACAAACAGATCGACAGTCTGAAAGGACGATCCAAACCCTTGAGGATATGCTACGTGCTTGTGTTTTAGACTTTGGAGGAAGTTGGGTTGATCATCTGCATATGGCAGAGTTCGCTTATAACAACAGCTACCATTCAAGTATTGGTATGCCACCGTTCGAGATGTTTTACGGTAGACGATGTAGAACCCCGGTATGTTAGGGAGAGATTCGTTAGAAGGAGATGGGAAGTTTAGAAGTTGTGCAAGAGACTTCTTCAAAATTCGATCAGATCAAAGCAAGAATAAAAGCTGCTCAAGACCGACAGAAGTCGTAAGCTGATAAGCGACGACGACCGATTGAGTTTAGCGTTGGTGACAATGTGATGCTCAAGGTCTCGCCTTGGAAAGGAATTATTCGCTTTAGGAAGAGAGGGAAACTGAGTCCAAGGTACATTGGACCGTTTGAGATTTTAGATCGAGAAGGTGAAGTGGCTTACAAGTTAGATTTACCAGAAGAGTTGGAAGGGATTCATTCTACATTTCATGTCTCTAATCTAAGGAAATGTCTAGCCGATGACACGTCTCATGTGCCATTAATGGATATTGAGGTTGATGAACAATTGAACTACATTGAGCAACCAATCGAGATAGTTGGGCAAGGAAAAGCAACTTTGTTGTAACGTTATCCCATTAGTGAAAGTGATATGCAAACACCGCAAAGGACCGGATGCTACTAGGGAAGTTGAAGAAGAGATGCACAAGTTTTATCCAGGTTTATTTTAGTAATAGTTAGGTTTCGGGGACGAAACCTCTTTAAGGAAGGAAGACTTGTAACATCCCGTTTTTCTAGTTCGGTTAACAAAATGAAAATATGAGTTATTATGAGTCGGGCTAGTGTTGGGTTAAATGGATATGGGTTATGAACTTGGGTTATGAAGGAAAGAAGGAAAGACCATGGGCTTAAGCCCATGATCCATAATTATATAAGCCTTAATTACCCATTTAATCATTCATTTACACATATTCCATACACCACCAAAACACACACTTAAGCTCTCTCTCTAATTTCTCTCCTTTCTCCAGCCGAACCAAGATAGAAAACCAATCACAATTCAAGGTAATGATAGTATGATATTGTATGAACTCAAACCGTTAGATTTAGTCACGAAACGACGAGCCGACACCGTTAAACCGTTAAAGTCACGAGATCTGGGTGTAATCGGGTATAAACCGAACCTAAGATGAGCTTAGGGGTCACCCTAGCTCAGATCTGGATCGAACGGGACGAAAAACGGTGAAAAACGGTGGAAAACGAGTCAGTTCTCGTTTTTTCTGTGAAGCCGCGGTTTTCCGGCGACGGCGCCGGAAAGGCGGCGGGTACGAGGAAGGTTATGTCAGAGAATGTTTCTGACATTCTCTGACCTAACCCTAATTCGTTAACGGAGAGTTAACGAACTAGGGGTAATTCGTCTGATGATTCGTTAAAGGAGGCCTAACTAACTAGACTTAGTTCCTGTTCAAGTTCGTTAAGGATAAGATAGCGAACTAACTCCCAATTTTCTTTGGTCATTATTTAAAAGAGATAACGAGTTAGAAGGTCCAATTCTCTACATGGATTGGTTCGTTATATAGACTGATTCGTCAAAGGACCAGTTCATTATAGGGTCCAGTTCGTTACAAGGACCAGTTCATTATGACAAGTCAATTAGTTAAAGAACTGAGTAACAAACTGAAAGTTTAATAAAATGATAGAACAGTCCCTGGACTTAGAAAAGAATGAGATAATCACATAATAACCCTTGGACTTTAATGATTTATGAAAGATACCTTAAAGGTTAACGAGTAACGATTAACTAGTCGGTAATAATCCAATGAAGTAAAACTGGCTTAGATACGTAAGATTAATTAAGTAAATGACAAGAGCTAGAGCCGTATTTAATATATGTAATGATTATACAGTTAGTCATGCACAGCTCAAGAAGGGGATAACCGTAAACGGTGAACGTAATCGCATTCAGGTGAGTTTCTAGCCCCACTTCCTTGTTATGTTTTCGGGGCTGTGTGCATACTCGATGTGATAGTTTCTAGCCCCACTTCCTTGTTATGTTTTTGGGGCTGTGTGCATACTCGATGTGATAGTTAATACACTTTCCTTAAGTGGTAAGTGTATGCCTTGTATGATTCATGAATGATAATTGCTTGACGGTGCATGAACGATTTTCGGATATTGCATGTACCGACTGGTAGTAGTTAACGATATGATTGATATATATGATGTATGAATGACGTATGTATGATATGTATATATATGATGTATGTAAGATATGTTGACAGTACGTGAACAATCTTCGGATATTGCATGTATCGTCAAGGAAAGTATGTAAAGACAAGTATGGTACAGTTGCACGAAACAAAGGGACCAGACCCTAATAATATATGTGAGGATAGGGACCGGACCCTAATAATATATGTGAGGATAGGGACCGGACCCTAATAATATATGTGAAGATAGGAACCAGACCCTAATAATATCTGTGAGGGTACGGACCAGACCCTAATAATATTTGTGATGTCGGGGACCAGACCCTTATAATATCTGTGAGGTTATAGGGCGGAAGGCTCTTTAAGTAGTATGGATAGTTGTGTATGTAATGTAAAGTATGAATAATGTACACACCTTCGGGCATGTGTGCAAGTATGTGGGCTGATGGTATGATGTATGATTAACTAGAACTCACTCAGCGTGGCTGACTTTTAGTATGCACGTAGGTGAGTAGAATGAGGCAGCTCGCTTGAGGGGGAACACATGACATGGAATTGAAGACACTGGAATCTCAATGAAATGTTATGTTATTGAAAAGACAATGTTTTATGTTTAAACGATTTTAATGCTTGTTAAGACAAGAATTAATGGTTATGTAATGTAATGGTTTGAACGTTTTTGATATTCCGCGAGTGTTTTATTTAACTCTGATATTTAGAACTGTGTTTATGAGTAAATCCAACGTTAAAGTGAGGCACCGGGAACGGGGGCCTTACAGATTACCACAAGGACATAATACAACATGTATATCAACAACAAACTAAGACTTTTACTAGCTTTATTAAAAAAATACTCAAGAAATTCTATTGCGACACCCAAATTTATTATAGTCCAAAGTAATTTATGATGTGAAATTTTGTCCATTTGGTCTTCGTTATCATCTCCAAGTTATTTTCGTTGGTGTGTCACTAGCATCACCTTACCAGTACATGTAAAAATTTCCAACATCTAAATAGTTTTTCATTTTGATTCTTGTTTTCTTCTTTTTATTCATACTATAATTTGTCTAATGACTATTAATGCGACATTAAACCAATAAAGGAAAAACACTCATTTAGGAAAACAATATATAATTTTACTTCCAACATTTATTTAAATGTATAATTTAATTATGTACTATAATAATGTTAAATATTTACAAAAACAATGATGACCACCTGACCAAGATAAAGCAATTAACGTTTTCATATATATTTTAATACTTATAATAACGTACAACATTAAATGCATATAAATGAGCATGTATATTAGTGTGAATCCTATTAAAACAAAATTACCTAAGTTAATATCATAGAATATGTCATACTTTTATGAAGTTTTCACCTCGTATGGGAACTGCAAAAAAGGATGGTGAGGCCCTATTGAGAAATAAAAAAATACATCAACAAAATCAAATAATGATATAAGGAAAACTAATCAAGCCTTTACATGTTACTTTTAGCCGGGGTATTCTTTGTTGCAGATTCGTTTAAATAGTTGTTCACATTTACTTAAATCTCAGTCAATCTATATTAATCGTTAGAAGGTAGTCATAATTATGCAGAATAATGAGTTCTCTAAAACGTCAACTCAAAAGTAGTCATAATTTACCTTCAAATGACCAATAACTGGATATTTGGTGTTTATATTAATAGTATACATTTTCAAGAAATACTTGTCTGACTGACATCTTAAATAAGTAATATAATCACGTATTGTATAACTAAATTAACAAAAAACAAAGCTACTTCACAATTAAGGAAGTGCAAGAACCATGTAATATTAACTAAAACATGTCGCACTTAATCGAATAAAAAAGTGTGTTAAACGTAATAGCCTATGTTATTATTTTGAGTAAATGGTTGTGCATAACTGAAATGCGAAATGTGATGTGCGTGAAATGTAGAACCTGAAATGATCAAGAAAGGAAATAAAAGGATGGCCTTAGTGTTAAGTATGCTATAGGTTGCGAGGCGTTCTGGAATACGGAAAGTATGACATTAAACCAAACAAAACCCAACCACCAGTTCCGTTCATTATCATCTACTACCTTTGAAAAAAATCAACTAGTGAGAGATACTAGAGACATAAACTCATGGTTTAAGCTCGTTCCCTTGGATAACATTCAAATTATGATTTTAAGTAGTAAAGAAGAACGTTTGGCAAAGGATCATTAGTGGAAACAAAATCGAAAATCATATTCACCACCATCTTCAATAGACAAATCTATGTTTTGTGACTTAATCTCACGTAACAAATTTATAGCATGTGTAAGGCCCCGTTCCAGGTGCCTCATTTTGACGTTGGATTTACTCATAAACACAGTTCTAAATATCAGAGTTAATTAAAACTTTACGCGGAATATAAAAACTTCAAACCAATATATTACATAACCATCAATTCTTGTTTTATTGAGCATTCAAATATTTCAAACATAAAATATTGTCTTTTAAATAACATAACATTTCCTTGAGATGCCAGTGTCTTCAATTCCATGCCATGTGTTTCCCCTCAAGCGAGCTGCCTCATTCTACTCACATGCGTGCATACTAAAAGTCAGCTACGATGAGTGAGTTCTAGTTAATCATACTACATACAATCAGTTCACATACTTGCACACATGCCCAAAGGTATGTACATCATTCATACTTTACTTTACATGCATAACTATCCATACTATTTAAAGAGCCTTCCGCCCTATAACCTCACAGATATTATACGGGTCTGGTCCCCAACATCACAGATATTAGTAGGGTCTGGTCCCTATCCTCACAAATATTATTAGGGTCTGGTCCCTATCGTCACAGACATTATTAGGGTCTGGTCCCTAACCTCACAGATATTATTAGGGTCTGGTCCTTATCCTCATAAATATTATTAGGGTCTGGTCCCTTTATTTTGTGCAACTGTAACATACATGTCTTTACATACCTTCCTTAATATTTCGTGCAATATCCGAAGATCGTTCACATACTATCAACATAACACACATAACTTACATACGTCATTCATACATCATAGATATATCAATCATATCCTTAACTCTACCTGACGATACATGCAATATCCGAAGATCGTTCACACACCGTCAAGCAATCACATGCATAAATCATACCAAGCATACACTTACACATCGAGTATGCACACAGCCTCCAAAACATAACAAGGAAGTGGGGCTAGAAACTCACCTGAACGCGATTACGTTCACCGTTTATGGTTATTCCTTTCTTGAGTTATGCACAACTAACTGTTTAATAATGCAATATTAAATACTGTTCTAGGCATTCTCATAGTTTACTTAAATAATCTTACGTACCTAAGCCAGTTTTACTTCATTGGAACTTTATCGGTTAGTTAATCGTTACTTGTTAACCTTTAAAGATATCCTTCATCAATTATCAAAGTCCAAGGACTATTATGTCATTATATCATTCTTTTCTAAGTCCAGGGACTGTTCTGTCATTTATCAAATTTCTAGTTCGTTACTTGGTTCTTAGCGAATTGGGTTCATAACGATTGACCCATTCGTTACTTTATAACGAATTGACTATAATAACGAACTGGTCCTTTGACGAATTGAACTTCATAGCGAATGACCCCTCTGTAACGAACTGAACCTTCTAGTTCGTTATCTCCTTTTAACGAATGGTCATAACGAATTGGGGTTAATTCTTTATGTTTCCCTTAACGAATTTGGACACGAACTAAGGCTAGTTAGTCATTCTTCCTTTAGTGAATTGGCATACGAATTAGTCTAGTTCGTTAAGCTTCCATTAACGAATCACCTGACGAATTGCCTCTAATTCGTTAACTCACCGTTAACGAATTAGGGTTAGGTCAGAGAATGTCAGAAACATTCTATGACATGCTATCCTCGTACCCGTCGCCTTTACAGCGCCATCACCGCCGGAAAAACGGGTTTCTGCACCATTTTCACTGTTTTTTGTCTCACTCGATCCAGATCTGAGCAAGGGTGACCCCTAAGCTCATCTTTGGTTCGGTTTATACCCGATTCCACCCGGATCTCAAGACTTTAACGGTTTAAAGGTGTCGGCTCATCGTTTCGTGACTAGATCTAACGGGTTTGAGTTCATACCATAACATACTATCATTACCTTGGATTGGGATCGGTTTTCCTTCTTGGTTCGGCTAGAGAAAAGAGAGAAACTAGAGAGAGAGCTTAAGTGTATGTTTTGGGTGGTGTATGGAATATGTGTAAAATGAATTATTTAATTAGTAATTAAGGTTTATATATTATGGATTATGGGCTTAAGCCCATGGTCTTTCCTTCTTTCATTCTTAGTCCAAGTCCATAACCCATATCCATTTGACCCAACACTAGCCCGACTCATAATAACTCATGTTTTCATTTTATTAACCGAAACTAGAAAATGGGATGTTACAAGTCTTCCCACCTTAAAGAGGTTTTGTCCCCGAAACCTAACTATTACTAAAACAAATCTGGATAAACTTGAGCATCTCTTCCTCGGCTTCCCATGTAGCGTCCGATCCTTTGCGATGCTTCCATATCACTTTCACTAAGGGTATAACCTTATGACGGAGTTGCTTTTCCATGCGATCAACTATCTTTATTGGTTGCTCAATGTAGTTCAACTGTTCATCAACTTCGATGTCCATTAATGGCACGTCCGATGTGTCATCAGCCAGACATTTTCTCAGATGAGAAACATGGAAGGTTGAGTGAATTCCTTCTAACTCCTCGGGCAACTCTAGCTTATAAGCCACTTCACCTACACGATCTATAATCTTAAACGGTCCAATGTACCTCGGACTCAACTTTCCCCTCTTTCTAAAACGAATGATCCCTTTCCTAGGCGAGACCTTGAGCATCACATGTCACCAACGTTAAACTCAATCGGTCATCACCGCTTATCAGCATACGACTTCTGTCTGTCTTGAGCAGCTTTCATTCTTGCCTTAATCTGATCGAGCTTTGAAGAAGTTTCTTGCACAACTTCTAAACTTCCCATCTCCTTCTGGTCAATCTCTCCCCAACACACCGGGGTTCTACATCGTCTACCATAAAGCATCTCAAACGGTGGCATACCAATACTTGAATGGTAACTATTGTTATAGGAGAACTCTGCCAGATGCAGATGATCATCCCAACTTCCACCAAAATCTAAAACACAAGCACATAGAATATCCTCAAGGATTTGGATCGTCCTTTCAGAGTTTCCATCTGTTTGAGGATGATACGCCGTACTGATGTTCAATCTCATTCCCATAGCTTCATGGAACTTCTTCTAGTATCTCGAAGTAAAACGAGTATCTCTATCAGACACGATTGATCATGGTACTCCATGCTTAGATACAACCTCCTTAATGAACAAACTTGCTAACGTTTCTGATGAGATAGCCTCTCGTATAGGCAGAAAGTGAGCACTTTTGGTCAAACGGTCCACTATCACCCAAATGGGAACATGATGCTTAGCTGTACGAGGTAGCTTAGTTATGAAATCCATGGTGATGTGTTCCATTTCCATTCTGGTATCTCCAAAGGTTGCATCTTTCCATAAGGCTTCTGATGCTCTGCCTTGACTTGTAAACAAGTTAAGCACTTATTAACATAATCTACTATATCATTCTTCATCCCTAGCCACCAGTAATCCCTCTTCAAATCTTGTTACATCTTATTGGATCCTGGATGGAGTGAATACCTTGACTTATGAGTTGCCGCTAGTCCTTAACCATTTTCGTCCTTAACCATTAGACAAACAAATGGTTAAGGTTTCCTTAACCATTAGTCCTTAACCATTTTCGTCCGTAACCATTAGTTCTACTTCTAACAGTTAGACAATCAAACAGTTTTTAACCATTTTTGTTATTTTAACTGAAGTGTCACTAGCGATTTCTACTATAAAGGTTTCAGACACTTGGCAACATTTCATTTTAGCTAGTTTACTAAATTTCGTAGCTACAAAACTTCTATCCGCCCCCGAATCAAATAATACTGAAGCAGAAATATCGTTTACTAAAAACGTATCGGTCACAACATCAGGAATCTGTCTGGCTTGTTCCTGGGTCAGCATGTAGGCTCTAGTCCTTAGCCTTGCTTGGTAGCATCCTTCTTTCCACTTCCTCCAGCCTCACCATCGGTGCACTCTCTTGCCATATGGTCTGTCTTGCCACATTTGTAACACGCGGGCTTTGCACTGCACTCATTGGTATAATGCCCTACATTTCCATACTTATAACACGCATTAGACCCAATCCTACATTCCCCACCATGAGCCTTCCCACATTTGTGACAAACATCAGAACTCCTACTCCACTTGCACTCACCATCGTGTATCTTTCCGTAGGTCTTACATGATCTCTTTTCCCAAACTCTCGGCTGCTTGTTCTTAGGGTTCCACAACTGAGTATCGGGTCGCTTAGCAGGAGCGACCCATTTCTTATTCTTCTTCTCTTCCGCCACCGCATCATTTGCCGACAAATCATCGTAAACCATTCCCCAAGCCCCACAGTAGAGTCAAAGGTACCCGATCTACCATCCTTGACCAAGACGCGAACATTCTGCGGCAGCCCCCTAAGGTAACACCTAATCCGCTTGGCCTCAGTGTTCACCAAGCCTGACACCAACCTGTACATACGGTTGAATTCAGTGGTGTATTCGCGGTGTGTCATCTTACCCGACTTCAGACTCAAGAACTTCATTTCAACCCTTTCAACCTCCGTATCAGCACAAAACCTCTTCATTACCAACTCCTTCAGATCATCCCAACTCATTGCCTTTATCTCTTCCCGACTCTTTCTTTGCTCAACCGACTTCCACCAGTACATTGCCTCATCACCGAAGGATTGGGTAGCGTAACCCACGTTTGGTCGGGACGGCACTCGCTAATGTGGATAACCTTGTCCATAGTGGTTATCCATTGGAGAGTAGCGATTGCGTCTCCCAAACCGGTTAGCTTTGGCGGGTCATAACCTTTGAAAGACTTATAGTTGCACCCACCCCGGCCTCTTTTCCTATCATCGACTTTCACCGACTTAACCACACTTGATTTCTCCTTATCCTTCTCATCATCCTTCTTACTCTTTTCCCCAGACTTCTCAGCAGTCATTGGCTGACTTCCAGCAGACTTTTTGGGATTCAAGTTCTTCACAGCAGCTGCTACCGCTTGTGCAATGGTAGCTTGAACAGCAGGGTCGAGTCGATACCCTTCGTTGTTACTCGGATTTCGACCAGCTGCACTTCCTTCTCCCTCAGTGTTAGTAGCTGATTCTACCAAAGGTTCTCGGACAATGGGTGGCCTACCACGATGTCCCATACGTCCTCCCTTTCCAGCAACTTTCCTAGCTCCAGCCATTCGTATTCTATAAGGAAACACAAACGTCGTCACTTAAGGAACCATTTAGTACAAGGATAATAAGGCTAACAGGTAATAACAATGGCCAGCTGTGATTAGCTGATCACGTTACTCTCCGTATCCTATACACTTCCCTTTGTGAGTCCACTTGTCCAAGCGAATAACCTTGTGACGAAGTTATTTTTCCTTGCGATCGACAATCTCTATCAGTTGCTCAATGTAGTTCAACTATTCATCAACCTCAATGTCCATCAGTGGCACGTGAGACGTATCATCCGCTAGACATTTTCCCAGATGAGAGACATGGAAGGTTGAATGAATTCCTTCTAACTCATCGGGTAAGTCCAGCTTATAAGCCACCTCACCAACGCGATCTATAATCTTAAACGGTCCAATACACCTCAGACTCAACTTTCCCCTCTTCCTGAAACCAGTGATTCCTTTCCAAGGTGAGACCTTGAGCATCACATTGTCACCAACATTAAACTCAATCGGTCGTCGTCGTTTGTCAGTGTACGACTTCTGTCTTTCTTGAGCAGCTTTCATTCTGGCCTTAATCTGATCGAACTTTGAAGATGTCTCTTGAACAACCTCCAAACTTCCCACCTCTTTCTGACCAATCTCTCCCCAACATACCGGGGTTCTACATCGTCTACCATAAAGCATCTCAAACGGTGGCATACCAATACTTGAATGGTAACTGTTATAGGAAAACTCTGCCAGATGCATGTGATCATCCCAACTTCCGCCAAAATCTAAAACACAAGCACGTAGCATATCCTCAAGGGTTTGGATCGTCCTTTCAGAATGTCCATCCGTTTGAGGATGATACGCCGTACTAATGTTCATTATCGTTACCATGGCTTCATGGAACTTCTTCCAAAACCTCAAAATAAACCGAGTATCCCTATCAGACACGATCGATAACGTTACACCATGCTTAGATACAACCTCTTTTATGAACAAGCTTGCTAACGTTTCTGACGGGGTAGCCTCTCGTATAGGCAGAAAATGAGCACTCTTGGTCAAACGGTCCACAATCACCCAGATGGTATCATGATGCTTAGCTGTACGAGGTATCTTAGTTATGAAATCCATGGTGATGTGTTCCCATTTCCATTCAGGTTTCTCAAGCGGTTGCATTTTTTCATAGGGCTTCTGATGTTCGGCTTTGACTTGTAACAAGTTAAGCACTTGCTGACATAATCTACTACATCATTCTTCATTCCTGGCCACCAATAATCTCTCTTTAAATCTTGGTACATCTTTGTAGCTCCTGGATGAATTGAGTACCTTGACTTATGAGCTTCATCTAAGGTTCGACCTCTAAGATCTCCATGACGTGGAATCCACATACGGTCAAATCTATTCTTAACACCATGAGTGTTTTTCATCAACTCACTTTGCTGGCCATAAATTCTTTCTTTCTTTACTAAGCCTCCGTCTACCAGTACTTCTGATGGCACTTTGATGATTTCTTCAAAAAGACTTGAATTCATAATCAACTGGTACGACTTCACTGTTGCAATGACTTCTTCATTCTTACGGCTTAGCGCATCAGCGACCACATTAGCTTTACCAGGATAGTACTTAATGTCGCAGTCATAATCCTTTATCAACTCTAACCATTTTCTCGGCCTCATGTTCAACTCTTTCTGCTCGAAGAAGTACTTAAAACTTTTATGATCTCTGTAAATGGTACACTTAGTACCATACAAGTAATGCCTCCATATCTTAGGAGCATGCACTACTGCTTCTAGCTCTAAATCATGTGTCGGATACGTACTTTCATGGACTTTCAACTGTCTAGACGCATAAGCTATCACCTTTCCTCATTGCATCAACACGCAACCTAACCCACGATGCGAAGCATCAGTACAAACAACCAAATCCTCGTCACCATCGGGCAAAGCAAGGATTGGAGCTTGCGTGAGTCTTTTCTTTAATTCCTCAAAATCTTCTTCTTGTAACTTACCCCAACTGAATACTATCGACTTTCGGGTCATACCGGTCAACGATGTCGCTATCTTGGAGAAACCTTCGATGAATCTCCTATAGTAGCCAGCCAACTCTAAGAAGCTTCGTATATCAGTCGGGTTCTGTGGAGTCTTTCAATATGCTATCGCCTCAATATTTGTTGGGTCCATTGAAATCCCTTCAGGATTAATCACGTGACCTAGAAATTGTACTTCTCGCAACCAATGCGCATTTCGAAAACTTAGTGTACAGCTTCTCTTTTTTCAGAGTCTCCAGTACTTCTCTCAGATGCTTTGCATGATTAGACTCGCTTTTTGAATAAATCAGTATATCATCGATGAAGACGATAACTGACTTGTCTAACATCGGCCGACACACCCTATTCATCATATCCATAAATGTTGCAGGTTAATTTGTTAGACCGAATGACATCACGAGAAACTCGTAGTGTCCATACCGCGTCCGAAACGCTGTCTTTGGGATGTCTGCCTCTTTCACCTTTAGCTGATAATAGCCTGATCTGAGATCTATTTGCGAGAACCAACTTGAACCTTGCAGTTGGTCAAACAGATCATCTATCCTTGGCAAAGGATATCTATTTCTAACCGTAATCTTGTTCAACTCGCTATAGTCTATGCACATTCTCATACTCCCATCTTTCTTCTTCACATACAACACAGGCGCTCCCAAAGGGGAAACACTTGGTCTAATAAAACCCTTGTCGAGGAGTTCTTGCAGTTGGGACATCAATTCTTTCATCTTGGACGGCGCCATACGTAAGGCGCTTTCGCGACGGGCTGAGCTCCTGGTATTAAATCTATCTGGAATTCTATCTCTCGCTCTTGTGGCAACCCCGAAAGATACTTAGGGAATACTTCTGGGTAGTCGTGCACGACAGGAACATCTTTCATTTCTTTCGTCTCGGTCGTAGCGTTTACAATATACACCAGGTAGGTACCACACCCTCGTCTTCATAACCCTTCGGCTTTTATCATCGAAATGACGTTAGGCCCTTAACTTTCCTTATCACCGTAGACCGTCACCGCACTACCATCCAAGGAATTTAACCTTATCATCCTACTCTTACACACTATCTGAGCCTCATGCTCAGACAACCAATTCATTCCCAAAACCACATCGAACCCTCCTAAGGTTATAACATACAAAGTAACAAGGAACTCATGTCCCTCTAACTCTATCTTACAGTCCTTAACCATTTTCATTATTTTAACCGAAGTGTTACTAGCGGTTTCTACTATAAAAGTCTCAGACACTCGGAAACATTTCATTTTAGCTAATTTACAAAAGGGCGTGGCTACGAAACTTGTATTCGCACCCGAATCAAAAAATACAGAAGCGGAAATACGGTTTACTAAAAACATACATGTGAAGACATCAGGAATCTGCTTGGCTTGCTCTTGAGTCAGCATGTAGGCTCTGGTCTTTGGCCTTGTTGGTTCAGCATCTTTCTTCCCACTTCCTCCAGCTTCGCCTTCAGTGCATTCCCTAGCAAAGTGACCTGTCTTACCGCACTTGTAACATGCGGGCTTAGCACTGCACTCATGAGCATAATGACCGGCCTTTCCACACTTACAGAAA
Source organism: Bidens hawaiensis (assembly GCF_021521415.1). Taxonomy (NCBI): domain Eukaryota; kingdom Viridiplantae; phylum Streptophyta; class Magnoliopsida; order Asterales; family Asteraceae; genus Bidens; species Bidens hawaiensis. The sequence goes on along the minus strand of NW_027492418.1, from coordinate 40,732 downwards.
GTATTCGATCCAACTCTACATTCCCCAGCATGCATCTTTCCACATTTATAACAAGTGTCAGAACCCTTACTCCACCTGCACTCACCACCGTGTGCCTTGCCACAAGTTTTACACGACCTTTTCTCCCACACCTTCTGTTTCTTATCTTCCGAGTTCCATACCTGAGTACCGGGTCATTTAACAGGAGCGACCCACTTCTTATCTTTCTTCTCTTCCCCCACAACAACATCATCTGCAACCAGGACCTCATAAACCATTTATGCGAGTTCGACAGCAGAGTCAAAAGTAGCAGGTTTATTCGACCTAACTAATACGTGAACCCTTTGTGGCAATCCCCTCACATAGCACTTAATTCTCTTAGCTTCAGTTTTGACCATATCGGGCACCAACCTAGACATTCGGTTGAACTCGGTGGTGTACTCACGATGTGTCATCATCTCAGCTTTCAAGTTCAAGAACTTCATCTTCGCCCTCTCAACCTCGGCGTCAGCACAGAATTTCTTCATAACCAGTTCTTTCATATGCTCCCACTTCATAGCCTTGATTTCCTCTTGACTCTTCCTCTGCTCAACCAATTCCCACCAGTACATCGCCTCATCACCAAACAATTGGGTGGCATAACCGACAGCTTGATCAGGACGGCACTCGCTAATGCGGATAACCTTGTCCATAGTGGTTATCCATTGGAGAGTAGTGATTGCGTCTCCCAAACCAATCAGCTTCGGCGGGTCACATCCTTGAAGGACTTATAGTTGCACCCACCTCAGCCTCTTTTCCTGTCACCGGCTTTCACAGACTTAACCACACTCGAGGCCTCCCTCTCTCCTTCCTCATCTTTCCTACCATCACCACCCGCCCTTTCACCAGTTCTTTCACGGCTTCCAGCAGACCCTCCAGGAGTCATATTCTTCACAACAGTAGCCACAGCTTGAACAATAGCTGCTTGAATTGCGGGATCCAGTTTAACCCCTCCGTTGTTGCTCGGGTTTCTTCCAACTGCACTCCCTTCATCTCCGATGTTAGAAGCTGTTTCCACCGAAGTTTGTTGGACTCGACGAGGCCTGCCACGACGACTAGTGCGACTTCCCGTTCTCATAATTCCCCCTAGCTCCCACATTTTCTTCCGTTCCAGCCATTGTATTCTAAAAGGGAAAACACAAACGTCATCACTCAAGGAACTATTTAGTACAAGGATAGTAAGCCTAATAGGTAATAACAGTGGCCAGTTGTGATTAGCTGATCACGTTACTTTCGGTGTCCTATACACTTCCTCTTATGAGTCTATTTGTGATGATTCTAAGCTTAAACAGTTAATCAATCAAACAATCAAGAAATCTTATCCTTATCTATCAAGATAACATTTACATTTATTATCTAACCATACACTTTACCTTTACTGAGCTTGCTTGAGTGACACATGGCATTCTTGAACTGGCATCTTCTTACTTAAATCTCATTCTCTGTTCAAGTCTAAGCATGTAGGATGCTTAAATCTCTCGAACTTTTCTCTGATACCAACTTGTAAGGCCCCGTTACCGGTACCTCACATTTGGACGTTGGATTTACTCATAAACACAGTTCTATATATTAGAGTAAATAAAAACATTCACGGAATATAAAAACTTTCATAAAAAATTTCATAACAATCCAAAACTTTTCTTAAACAACAACTTGTCTTTCAAAAACCAAGTAATTAAAAATAATCGTCTTGAGTCTTCAGATGCTAGCCTCTTATTCAATGTCACTGGTTCCCCTCAAACGAGCTGTCTCATCCTACTCACCTGCGTTCATACTAAAAGTCAGCTATGCTGAGTGAGTTCTAGTTAATCATACATCATACAATACATACATACTTTCATTCATACTTTCATTCTCTTATCTTATTCTTACTTACCTTCATTTCTTACGTTATAAAGAGCATTACGCCCTACTTTCCTCGAGTATTATTAGGGCTCGGTCCCTCATTCCTCGAGTATTATTAGGGCTCGGTCCCTCCTTCCTCGAGTATTATTAGGGCTCGGTCCCTCCTTCCTCGAGTAATATTAGGGCTCGGTCCCTCCTTCCTCGAGTATTATTAGGGCTCGGTCCCTCCTTCCTCGAGTATTATTAGGGCTCGGTCCCTCTTTCCTCGAATATTAGTAGGGTTTGATTCCCTCTTCGTTACCATACATCCATACATCATTTACATTCATTCATATATCATTCGTATCATATCATCATTTAACATAACATTACAACTTGACAATACGTGCAATATCCGAAGATCGTTCACGTACTGACAAACAATCATTCATACTATTTACATAATCACGTAAGGCATACGTTTATCACTTAGGATAAATGTATTAACAAACACATCGAGTATGCACACAGCCCCGAGAAACATAACAAGGAAGGGGCTAGAAACTTACCTGGATCTCGTTGCATTCGCCGTTAATCGTTATCCCCTTCTTTAATTGTGCACGGCTAACTGTTATATATATATATATATATATATATATATATATATATATATATATATATATATATTCGTTAATTAACCGCATAATTAATTAAGTCGGTATTTTGTTTAGTTAACCAACATATTTTCTAAGTTGGGCTTGCTTGTTAAGCTTAAGATAATGGGTTGGTCGGGTCTAAATTTGATATGGGCTTAGCACCATGTGGACTTAGTTAAGTCAGGCTCATTGTTTATCGTGGCACTTGGGCCCAACTGGCCAGGCCCAAAGTCAACAGGGAACTAAGTGGCCGAGAACTCTTGGCAGAGAACTCCTGAGGTTTGACCGAGAACCCTTGTGTTGACCGAGAACCCGTGTGTTTGACTGAGAACCTATGTTCTTGACCGAGAACCCTCATGGCCGAGAACTCCTTGCCATATGCTTTCAACTTAGCTTGAGGTCCTTATCAGCTCAAGTAGCTGTTGATGGTTTTATCACTAATTTTGATGACATTAGCTACACCGTCTATACATTTTCCACCCATTAACCCTCCATTAACAAGATCTAACCTGTTTTAGTCATAAAGCTCAAACCTTTTTTGTATTAAAACGTTTTAGGCTAGATCTAGGGTTTATCTATGGGCCGTATGTAACCATATGTTCATTAAGTTCATTTTAACCATCAAGTTTGCATTTTTATGAAGAATCTAGACCCAATCTACTCTAGGTTTAAGTTTCATGGAAAACCGTTCATAAAAACTTAACCTTTAATCGTAAAGAACATACCTTTACTTGTTATAAAGCTACGGATTTGGCTTGGTTATGAGTAATGATCTTGTATCTTGTTTGTATATCAAGAATCTATCAATATATAGCTTTATTTGGTTTTGGATTCTTCCCCTCTAGCTCGCGGCCGTATATGGAGGTGTTTATGTGTGTTTTTTAGTGTGTAGAGAGAATAAGATGGATAAGATGGATGGAAATGGAAAGGTTTAGGGTTTAAGGGGTATTTATACTCCCTTACATCCATGGACCTAAGGCCCATCTTTCCTTTTTGGTCCATAATTAGCTCCATCTAATTAGCCTACTTATCTCTCTATCCTTATTATTTTATTATTTCCTTAATGACTCAAGTAAACTTCTCCGTCATAACAATTCAATATAAAATATTATTATTGAAATTCGGGATGTTCCACAGTGGCCGGAAAAACGGGTTTTTGCACCATTTTCACCGCTTTTTGTCCCGTTCGATCCAGATCTGAGCTAGGGTGACCCCTAAGATCATATTTGGTTCGGTTTATATCTGATTCCACCCGGATCTCAAGACTTTAACGGTTTAAAGGTGTCGGCTCGTCGTTTCGTGACTAGATCTAACGGGTTTGAGTTCATACCATAACATACTATCATTACCTTGGATCGGGATCGGTTATCCTTCTTGGTTCGGCTAGAGAAAAGAGAGAAACTAAAGAGAGAGCTTAAGTGTGTGTTTTGGGTGGTTTATGGAATATGTGTCAAATGAATGAATTAATTAGTAATTAAGGTTTATATATTATGGATCATGGGCTTAAGCCCATGGTCTGTCCTTCTTTCCTTCTTAGTCCAAGTCCATAACCCATATCCATTTGACCCAACACTAGCCCGACTCATAATAACTCATGTTTTTAGTTAATTAACCGAAACTAGAAAACGGGAAGTTACAGCATGATCAAGTCTATAACCAAAGAATTAGGCAATTGTTGTGAATTAAATTGATGCACAAGGATAGTATAGGAGCTGGATGGTTTTTCTTGTAACTATGCATGTAAATAGTTACAGATTTAGTGTATAGGTGTGGATTACTTTTGGGGTTTTCATTGTAAACATCTTTTTTCTAAAGCTATAGTCGATTAAAGAAGCGTTTCTCATAGAAACAGCATCATGGTGTTGCTCGATAAACCGATTCTACACAAGAATCGTTGGATTCTCCCTTCAACTTGTGAAACGAACAGATCTTACTAGGGTTATTTCTAACTGACAAGTAACGATGTATTCTAGCCACCATAAGTAATGAACCATGCAAATCTTTGCAAACTGAAAATGTGGGCACTTGAATCACTCAATTCCGATTCCTTTTGATATACCTCAAACCGCTACTAGTATTTTGTTCAAATGAGGAGAGAAATCTACTCGTTGATGGTAGGTTTTCTAGAAAAAGCAATCATTTTAATAAGAATGTTGAACGGGACATTGATTAAACAATCTGCAAACCTTGAGGGATCATAAATATGGAATCTCGAAGGGTTTTCACTAGTTGAAGCTGTCATCGAAAATGTGAATCTCGAGTTCTCCAACAATCGTGAATGTACAATGACTCAGTTAACTTTTGGTGGAAATATCGAATATAGAACGTATTGATACTTTTTATCGCATTCAATCATAGATAAATTAAAAGAACTTGACTTTAAAATTTTGTATTAAAAATAATAAAAATCTTGACTTATTCATACACTACAATTTTGGTATGTGATACGTGTGCATTTATTAATCAAGATATTTTTATCAAAAAATTTCATACATAATATTATAGCATTTATTATTAAACATATCTTTTTTTATTACAGAGCTATAAATAATCCTTAGATTCATGCTTTCCAAACCACATCATACATTTCTATACACAAATGTTTTATTATTCTTTGAAAAGTAGATTGGGTAGTTTTGAAGGGAAACAAATTTCTACCACATGGGGTTGTTCATAGTGTTCCATTATATATTCAAGTGATATTAGTGCTTTGTGAAAACTATGATGGTAAGCTATGAACAATCAACATGTTGTAGAAAAGTTTCATCTTTGTCACGTTTGAGCAAAATAGGGATTTTATTTACGACCTCACATACTTGAATAATCATGAAAATCCATGTAAGCGGTATTACATACGTTATTTTTTCAATTTGGTATTGAATGAATGTGTATTTATCTATTTCCAAATTTTAAAAACTTAAAGTGCAACCTCAAAATTATTGGTTGTAACTTTCAAATTACAAGGAAATGTTACTTGTCAAAAATATGTTTTTTATTAGTAATTCGTAACTAAATTCACGACCTCTAATTGTTTTTTTTTTGGCACGCCTCTATATTACATCATGTTTAATAATATGGTTTAATATATACAAATTAACCATATGCATGAGAATTGATAATTAATCGTTAGTTATATATGATTTTCGTTTGTTTGGGAACTTGGAATTTTATAATCCTTGTTTAACGAGAGACACAATAATGGAATTTTATAATCCTATGTTTTGTGACTGAATCACATGTAACAAATTTACAGCATGATCAAGTCTTTAACCAAAGAATCAAACAATTGTTGTGAATTAAATTGATCCACAAGGATAGTATAGGAGCTGAATGGTTTTTCTTGTAACTAGGCATGTAAATAGTTACAGATTTAGTGTATAGGTGTGGATTACTTTTGGGGTTTTCATTGTAAAAATCTTTTTCTAAAGCTATAGTCGACTAAAGAAGCGTTTCTCATGGAAACAGCATCTTGGTGTTGCTAAATTAACCGATTCTAAAGAAGAATCGTTGGATTCTTCCTTTAACTTGTGAAACGAACAGATCTTACTAGGGTTATTTCTGACTGACAAGTAACAACGTATTCTAGCCACCATAAGTAATGAATCATGCAAATCTTTGCAATCTGAACATGTGGGCACTTGAATCACTCAATTTCGATTCCTTTTGATATACCTCAAACCACTACTAGTATTTTGTTCAAAAGAGGAGAGAAATCTACTCGTTTATTGTAAGGCCCCGATCCCGTTGCCCTACATTGGCGTTGGATTTACTCATAAACACAGTTCTAAATATCATAGTTATTTAAAACTTTCGCGGAATAATATAAAAGTCAACCATTCATAACAAACATCCATAACTTGTCTTTTAAAAACATAACATAAAACATAGTATTCAGAATATCATGACAAATCTTCAGATGCCAGCCTCTTCAGGTCTTGCCATGTGTCCTCCTCAGGTCAGCTGTCTCAGTATATTCACATGTGTGCATACTAAAGTCAGCTACGTTGAGTGAATTCTAGTTAATCAGGCAACATACATTACATTCACGTACTTACATAAATACATATCCGAAGATACATATATTCTCATCTTTCCTTACATACATACATACATACGTACCTTCATTCTTTCTTTCATACTTATATACATACATACTTTCAATCATGCATATACGTTTTAAATAGCATTCCGTCCTATAACCTTCGCCGATATTATTAGGGACGGTTCACTACATTCACCGATATTATTATGGTCGGTTCCCTACATTAGCCGATATTATTAGGGTCGGTTCCCTACATTCGCCGATATTATTAGGGTCGGTTCCTTGTCTAACCATACCTTCCGTTTGTCATATAACCATACATAACTTTCTTTATATAACCGCCATTTTGTACTTACTCTTTTCATTACGTACTTTAATACATACATATTTCATACTAGGAATACTACATATTACTTTCCCTGTCGATACGTGCAATATCTGAAGATTGTTCACGCACCGACAAGCATTCATTTATTCATACATACTATCACATCAATCATTATAGCATACGCATACCAAATAAGGTAAGCGTATTAACGTTCACATTGAGTATGCACACAGCCCCGAAAACATAACAAGGAAATGGGGCTAGAAACTCACCTGAATGCGGCTACGTTCACCGTTAATGGTTATTCCTTTCTTTAGCTATGCGCGACTAACTGTATAACAATTACACATATCATTTAACTATCGCTCCAAGTTCCAGATCATGCGTTGTGTAGTTCTTTTCATTGGCCTTGAGTTGGCGCGAGGCATACGCTATGACTTTGTCTCGCTGCATAAGGACACATCCGAGTCCCTGATGTGAAGCGTCGCAGTAAACGACGATGTCATCCGTCCCCTCGGGCAGAGACAAAATTGGCGCACTACATAACTTCTATTTCAACATTTGAAACGCCGCTTCCTGATTTTCGCCCCAAACAAACTTCTTGTCTTTCTGAGTTAGCGCGGTCAGAGGTAGAGCTATCTTGGAGAAGTTCTCAATGAAGCGTCGATAGTAGCCAGCTAGTCCTAGGAATTGCCTCACCTCAGTTGGGGTTTTTGGCGCTTCCCAGTTTTCGATGGCCTTGACTTTGGAAGGATCAACGTGTATTCCTTTCTTGTTTACAACGTGACCGAGAAAATGAACTTCTCTAAGCCAAAACTCACACTTGGAAAACTTCGCATACAACTTTTCCTTCCTCAACAATTCCAAAATCAATCTCAGGTGTCGCTCATGCTCGGCCTTGGTCCGAGAGTAAATCAGAATATCATCTATAAATACAATCACAAACTTATCCAAGTATGGTTTGCACACGCGGTTCATCAGATCCATGAATACAGCCGGCGCATTAGTTAGCCCGAAAGGCATCACTAAGAACTCATAATGGCCGTATCTAGTTCGGAAGGCTGTTTTCGGCACATCTTCCTCATGGACCCTAAGTTGGTGGTATCCTGACCGTAGATCTATCTTCGAATAATAACTGGATCCCTGCAACTGGTCAAATAAGTCGTCAATCCTCGGTAAGGGGTACCGATTCTTGACTGTCAGCTTGTTCAGCTCCCTATAGTCAATACACATTCTGAACGAACCATCCTTCTTCTTAACAAACAGTACTGGAGCTCCCCAAGGTGAAAAGCTTGGGCGTATGAAACCCTTATCCAATAGTTCCTGTAACTGATTGGATAGCTCTTGCATCTCAGATGGAGCTAGTCGATAAGGCGCTCGAGCTACTGGCGCAGCTCCTGGGACTAAATCAATACGAAATTCGACTTGTCGCGGCGGCGGTAATCCGGGCAAATCTTCAGGAAAAACTTCTGGAAATTCGCGCACTACTGGTAAGTCTTCAATTCTTCGCTCATCTCCTTCCTTCTCTACTACATGCGCCAGGAAGGCGTAGCACCCTTTCCTTAGGCACTTGCGCGCCTTTAGGCACGAAATCAGTTTCGTCGCAACTCCCCTTCTTTCCCCTTGAATCACCAAGGTTTCTCCGTTCAACAGTGGGATCCGAACCTGCTTCTCATGGCAAATAACCTCCGCGTGGTTCTCGACTAACCAATCCATACCTACCACGATGTCAAAACTTCCCAAGTCTATTGGCAACAAGTTAATATTGAACCCGTGACCTCCCATGACTATTACACATTGTTCAGTTCTTTCGTTCGCGCATAACTGCCTACCATTGGCTAGTTCTATAGTATAAGGTGTGTCTAGCCTACTGGTTGCTAGGCCTAGGGAGTCTTTAAACTCAGCGGATATAAAACTTAGGTCAGCGCCAGTATCAAATAAGACAGATGCAAAATGGCCGTTAAGCAAAAACGTACCGGTTACCACATTCGGCTCTTCTTTAGCTTCGCCCGCGCCGATCACAAAAGCTCTCCCGCGAGCTTGGTTTCCCCTTTGCGGGCAATCCCGACTGAAATGCCCTGGCTTTCCGCATACGTAGCAGTTGTCACTGGCTCCAGCTTCCTTAGCACGGCAATTCACCGTCTTGTGCCCTGACCTGTTACACTTGGCGCACATGACGCTCGCGCATTCACCCTCGTGGTGAAACTTGCATTTGTTGCACCATGGGTAAGGCCCGCTGTATCCTTTCCTTGATGGCTCCGCGGCTTGGATCGCGTAAACCCTTGCGCTCTCCTGCTTCTTGAACGGTGGCTGCTTGGAGTCGGACCCTCGGTGGTGAGAGTTCCATTTCCTCTTGGAGTCAGAGGTTCGCTGCTCGTTTCCGCGCGTAGTCAACATACCCGCACGGACCGTATCCCTTGTAAGGGTGATGGCCCGCGCTACCGCCTCATCAAAGGTTGGAGGCGCTGCGGCGTTGAGCGGAACCCTAACAACAGGAGGTAACCCAAAGATATACCTCTCGATCTTCTTTTCCTCCGTGTTTGCCATGTCTGGCACCAACTGGCAAAGCTCGTTGAACCGGTTGTTGTAGGCGTCGATATCCGTTCCTACCATGGTGTGGTTCCAGAATTCCTGTTGTAGACTCTGAATTTCTGCGCGAGAGCAGAACTTTCTCATCAACATTTCCTTCAGCTCCTCCCAGGTCTTGTGAAGAGCAACTTCTCGCCCCATAGTCTTCACTTGAAGCTTCCACCAAAACGAAGCTGCTTCTTGGAACATGCAGGTCGCGTAAAGGACCTTCTGGTTCTCACTACATCCGCTAATGGAGAGAACTGTCTCCATCTTGTCAATCCAGTTGTAGAGCCCAATGGCCCCTTCGATACCCTTGAATGGCCAAGGCCTACAGGCCATAAATGTCTTATAGGAGCACCCTTTGTCCAAGGCTCCTGATTCGGGTTCTGGGGTCTCGTTCTCCTGACGACCCTGACTAGATTCGGCCTTGCTGGCCTCATGTGTCGCGATCGCCTGCGCGATTATTTCCGCGAGTTCCTCGGGTGTCATGGTAATTCCCTTGGCTCTAGTTGGAGGCATTCTCGCTTTAAAAGAGAATGAAAATATATCAAACTTAGCGCATGTACTCTGAGCACATAATGTTCTTATCTTTATTCACTAGACACTGTGTGACCCGTGTTCCTAAGTGTGTATATAGTTTCTTTTGAAAATATTTTCTTTGAAAAATATTTCATGCGATTCCCCAACGGTTATAGTCTAGGTTAAAACTTCTTTTCCTAGTTCGCTATAACCAATGCTCTGATACCAATCTGTCACACCCGGCCCTGAACGGCGGAAACAGCCGGGCGCGCGCGAGTGGGGATTGATAATTAAGCACGGGCCATTGCAAACATTCAAAGTAAGATTTTCATTGCGCATGAAATGTTTAATACAAATACATTACATTGTTTAAAAATTACATAAAAACATCCAAGTATAAAAACTGTTGAAGATTTCCACGCCATATCCCCTTGCGCGGCGGGAACAACCGCACGCATCGAAGGGATAGAACTAAAATCTTCCAAAAAGCTAGTTTTAGATGTTCAGCGTGAGGTGCTCTAAGTGTGACTCCATGCGCTACCTAGTTATCTCCTGAAAGACACGTAAAACATTTGAATCAGTATAAACTGAGTGAGTTCACAAGTTTTAGTAACTTGATAATTCGTATTGCATCATAGTCTTGATAAAAATCATTCTGAAACATAATTCTGATAGCATCATTAAAACACGTGCTTAGTAAAACATAGTTCTGATAACATATTCTGATAAAATCGTTCCGCGGGCTACGCGCGAACATTTCTGGGAACCGTGCTCGTCTGTGTAAGTGGCGCTGCCACTACGAGCGAAATAAGTAATACCGTCCCGCGGGTTACGCGCGGACACTTCTGAAAAACCGTGCTCGTCTGTGTAAGTGGCGCTGCCACTACGAGCGAATAATACCGTCCCGCGGGTTACGCGCGGACGTTGTGCCGGAAAACAAGGCGCTCGTCTGCGTAAGAGGAGCGACCTCTACGAGCGGGCTCAATCCCATAGTACTGCCCCGTGACATGCTAGGCACTCGTCTGTGTAAGAGGTGCGACCCCTACGAGTGGGTGGATCAAACCAGCAGTCCCTACCCTTAGAGTTCCAATGGTAAAGTGATCACTTACTCGTATCGCACTCTCATCGAAAACCATAGATAACCGTTTGCATTGCTCGTAAATATACCATAATGAAACATTATTTAAACACATAATTGCTTGCATTGCTTGTAAGAGTATCATGATAAAACATAATTTAAGTACGTGTCCCTCGCCCCGAAAACAGTTTAAAAATAGTGAAAACAGTGAAAATAGGGGCTGTGAGACTCACCTGTGGTTCTTGTTAAGGGATTAATCGAGATTCGGGTTTTCTTGGTGTTGGCCTCGGAATTGAAGGTCTAGAATACGATTAAATAACAAGAAGTATATATATTAAGATCAAGAAATAGGAGAATATAAGGGTTGGAAATTAGATCTCAAGGTTATAATCTCGGCTTACCTAGTAACAGGATCGGAAATGAAAACAACGGATGCTTGGGAGATGATTAGTGCAAGTTTGCAGTTCTTAAGAGAGAAGTTTGAAGTGTGTTTGGGTGATAATTTGGGTTACATATTTATAGGCAAGATTTAGGGAACACAATCCCTTGCTTTAGGGGATTGTAATCTTTTCATATCTAGGTGTAATGATGATAAAGTATGGAAATTATTATTATTTATTTAAAAGTGGAGGTGATTGGTCCTAGGGAGTGGATAAAAGATTCTGATTTGATTTGGACAGGACATGCAGGTCTGTGGTTGGTGCGAGTGGGGTGGCCGACAGTTGACTTTTCATGTTACAGTGTGCTTTTTCAGGTACTTTTGTCAGTGTACAGTAAAAAGTGGAAATCTCTGAAACACGCTACTGTTTTCTTTTGGGCGGGAATAATCCTCCTTAAATCTGGAGATTAGGCTAAGTGTTCTGCGCGTATAACTTTGTGCGCATAGCTTTCTGCGTGAAGGACATTTCTTTGCTGCGGGTAGGTACGTAACCTTCTCGCAGTCAGGGACATTGAGTTTCATTTGTAGATTCTCCAGGTGGTCTTGGTATTTCAACATAGTGATCAGTTATGTTGAAGTCAATTCCATCTTGGAGCTTCAGACAAACTAACTCTCAATGTTCCCGCCATGCGGGGAGGTTAGTTCTCCTTCCGCACGCGCATAAACGATTTAGGATGCACCCGCCTTAGCATCATGCGGGACGGTCAACCCATTAGACAACATAAAGTTAAGTTACATGAAAACATAAAGCCAAAACATTCGCGCATGGCTCATATAACATATGCCCACGCTGGTTCTTACATCGCGCGCTCGCGCAGGGCGCACATAACAATTGCCCGCGCTGATTCTAACATAGCGCGCTCGCGCAGGGCGCACATAACGTGCCCGCGCTGACTCTAACATAGCGCGCTCGCGCAGGGCGCACATAACGTGCCCGCGCTGATTCTAATTTAGCGCGCATAATATTCACAATCACCTAATTATTAGGTTGATTACTTAGTTTATAGGGTTGGGAAATTACCGGGTGTCACATGATATCATAATGTTATTACCTCGGATCGATTCTCAATATTCCCTCTTGGTTTTGGCTAGAGAAAGAGAAGATGAGAGAGAGCTTAAGTGTGTGTTTTTGATGGTGTATGGAATGAGTGGAAATGAATGGATAATGGGTTAATTAAAGTTTATATATCATGGGTCATGGGCTTAAGCCCATGGTCTTTCTCACTTCCTTATTAACCCAAGTCCATAACCCATATTACTTAACGCAACACAAGCCCGTCTCATAATAACTCATATTTTATTTTAATAACCGAAACGAGAAACCGGGATGTTACATTGATGGTAGGTTTTCTAGAAAAGGCAATCATTTTAATAAGAATTTTGAACGGGACATGGATTAAACAATCTTCAAACCTTGAGGGATCATAAATATGGAATCTCAAAGGGGTTTCACTAATTGAAGTTGTTGTCGATAATGTGGATCTCGAGTTCTCCTATGATCGTGAATGTGCAATGACTCAATTAAATTTTTGTGGAAATATGAATATAGAGCGTATTCAAACTTTTTATCGCATTCAATCATAGATAAATTAAAAGATCTTGACTTTAAAATTTTGTATTAAAAATAATAAAAATCTTGACTTATTCATACACTGCAATTTTGGTATGTGATACGAGTGCAGGTATTAATCAAGATATTTTATCAAAAATTTTCAAACATAATACTATCGCATTTATTATTAAACGTATCTTTTTTTATTACACAGCTATAAATAATCCTTAGATTCATACTTTCTAAACCACATCATTCTTTGCTATACACAATTGTTTGTATTATTCTTTGAAAAGTAGATTGGGTAGTTTTAAGATAGACAAATTTCTACCACATGGGGTTGTTCATAGTGTTCCATTATATATTCAAGTTATATGAGTGCTTTGTTAAAACTATGATGGTACGCTATGAACAATCAACATGTTGTAGAAAAGTTTCATCTTTGTCACGTTTGAGCAAAATAGGGATTTTATTTACGACCTCCCCTGCTTAAATAATCATGAAAATCCATGTAAGCGGTATTACATACGTTATTTTAAAATTTTAAAGTGCAACCTAAAAATTATTGGGGTTGTAACTTTCAAATTACAAGGAAATGTTACTTGTCTAAAATATATTTATTTTTAGAAATTCATAACTAAATTCACGACCTCTAATTGTTTTTTTGTGACACGCCTTTATATTATATCATGTTCAATAATATAGTTTAATATATACACATTAACCATATGCACGAGAAATGATAATTAATTGTCAGTTATATATAATTTTCGTTTGTTTTGGGAACTTGGAATTTTATAATCTTTGTTCACGAGAGACTCGTTATCTAAACAATAATGGAATGAAATATTTTTCCTTACGAGCCTTTCAATATATATAGCCAAGAAGTTGATGCTTAATTCACATTGTATTAAATAGCGAAACTACATAGTATGAAACAATCACACCTATATGAGTTCAATCACTAATATTACTTTTTTTGAATTAATTCACTTCTACACTTGGTGTTGATAAATATAAATTAACTTATTACAAATTGAAAAGGATTACCACAAGGACATAATACACTATGTATATCAACAACAAACTAAGACATTTTACTGGCTTTATTAAAAAAAATACTCAAGAAATTCTATTGCGACACCCAAATTTATTGTTGTTCATCAAAGTAGATTTTGATGTCAAATTTTGTTCATTTGGTCTTCGTTATCATCTCCAAGTATTAGGATATGTCACCCTCCTTCGTAGATATTATTAGGGTATGTCACCCTCCTACATAGATATTATTAGGGGCTGCCACCCTCCTTCACAGATATTATTAGGGTCTGCCACCCTCTTACTGTCAATTCATACATACATTCCTTTACCTTTATATTTATATACTTTCATACATACTCATAATCTTTTCTACTTCATTCATATATTATACATACATCATTCATAGACATTCATATATCATACATATATCATTTATAAACAGTCACATAGTATACTCTTACCACTTAAAGTAAGTGTATTAACTAAACACATCGAGTATGCACACAGCCCCGAAAACATAACAAGGAAGTGGGGCTAGAAACTCACCTGGATCCTGTTCTTTCTGAGTTTATAGTAATGCACCTCTTTAGTTGTGCACGGCTAACTGTATAATAATTACAAGTATTAATTACTAACCCTATTCACATCATACTTCTATATTAATAAAACCCTCGACGAACAGGGGTCCAGGGGCAGCGCACTTGGCAGTGGGGTTCTAGGGAGCCAGGTGGGGTCCAAGGGGCAGAGCCCCTGGATGGGGTTAAGCTGTGATTAGCTTATCGTGTTACTTTCCATGCCCTATACACTTCCCTTTGTGAGTCCACTTGTGTTAGTTCTACTTTTAACAGTTAGACAATCAAACAGTTCGTATCATCATATAATCCTATCTATAGCAATTAAGCTAACTTAGTTGCACATTCTTACATTGCACTTGAAATTAATCATGTATTTTACCTTTACTTAGCTTGCTTGAGTGACACAAGGCTTTCTTGAACTGGCATCTTCATTCTTTTCTTACTTATGTCCCATTCTTTGTTCGAGTCGAAGCATGTAGGATGCTTAATTCTCTCAAACTTATGCTCTGATACCAACTTGTGAGTCCCTGCTCCCGGTGCCCTACGTTGGACGTTGGATTTACTCATAAACACAGTTCTAAATATCAGAGTTAATTAAAACTTTCGCGGAATATAATAACTTTCAATAAACATTTCATATCATTTCAAAAACTTGTCTAAAACAAACATCTTTTGTCTTTCATAATAAAACATCATAAAATAAATCTCCAGATGCCAGCTCTTTATTCTTCTGCCATGTGCCTCCTCAAGCTAGCTGCCTCATCCTACTCACCTGCGTGCATACTAAAAGTCAGCTACGCTGAATGAGTTCTAGTTAATCAGGCAAGATACAATACATTCACATACTTACTTATATGTATTCGAAGATACATGTTACTTACTTAACATGCTCGTCTTTCTTTCGTACATACATAAGTATATACCTTCATTCTTACTTTCATTCTTTTTTTCTTTCTTTCGTATTTTAATCTTACTTTACATACATACTTATATGTTTTAAAGAGTCTTTCGCCTTATAACCTCACATATTTTATTAGGGTCTGTCACCCTCCTTCACATATATTATTAGGGTCTGCCATTCTTCTTCACGTATATTATTAGGGTATGCCACCCTTCTTCACATATATTATTAGGTCTGCCACCCTCCTACACAGATATTGTTAGGGTCTGCCACCCTCCTTCATAGATATTATTTGGGTCTGCCACCCTCTTACCGTCAATTCATACATACCTTCCTTTACCTTTATATTTATATACTTTCATACATGCTCATAATCTTTTCTACATAATTCATATATCATACATACAACATTCATAGACATTCATATATCATACATATATCATTTATAAACATTCACATAGCATACACTTACCACTTAAGGTAAGTGTACTAACTAAATACATTGAGTATGCGCACAACCCCGAAAACATAACAACGAAGTGGGGCTAGAAACTCACTTGGATCCTGTTTCTTTCTGAGTCTATAGTAATGCCCCCTCTTTAGCTGTGCACGGCTAACTGTATAATAATTACAAGTATTAATTAACTAACCCTATCCACATTATATTTCTATATTAATAAAACCCTCAATGAACGGGGCCCGGGGCAGCGCCCCTGGCAACGGGGTTCTAGGGGTGGCAGCCCCTAGCGAGGTCCAAGGGGTAGAGCCCCTGGCTGGGGTTAAGCTGTGATTAGCTTATCACGTTACTTTCCGTGTCCTATACACTTCCATTTGTGAGTCCACTTGTGTTAGTTCTACATTTAACTGTTAGACAATCAAACAGTTCATATCATCATATAATCCTATCTCTAGCAATTAAGCTAACTTCGTTACACATTTTTACATTAAACTTGAAATTAATCATGTATTTTACCTTTACTTAGCTTGCTTGAGTGACACAAGGCTTTCTTGAACTGGCATCTTCATTCTTTTCTTACTTATGTCCCATTCTTTGTTCGAGTCGAAGCATGTAGGATGCTAATTAATTCTCTCAAACTTATGCTCTGATACCAACTTGTGAGGCCCCGCTCCCGGTGCCCTACGTTGGACGTTGGATTTACTCATAAACACAGTTCTAAATATCATAGTTAATTAAAACTTTCGCGGAATATAATAACTTTCAATAAACATTTCATATCATTTCAAAAACTTGTCTAAAACAAACATCTTTTGTCTTTCATAATAAAACATCATAAAATAAGTCTCCAAATGTCAGCTTCTTTATTTTTCTGCCATGTGCCCTTCTCAAGCTAGCTGCATCATCCTACTCACCTGCGTGCATACTAAAAATCAGCTACGCTGAGTGAGTTTTATTTAATTAGGCAAGATACAATACATTCACATACTTACTTATATGTATCCGAAGATATATGTTACTTACTTATATGTATCCGAAGATACATGTTACTTACTTAACCTGCTAGTCTTTCTTTCGTGCATACATAAGTATATCCTAAAACCAAACATTTTTCAGCCATAATTCCGGCCACAGATTCAGCCGCTGTATGAGAAAAGGCATAGGAGTCCGAAGTAGATGAAGATAGTGGGACGATTGAGTCATAAACTCTCATGTGATGAAGATAGGCGGCGGGGGCGGCGTTGACCTGTGATGAAGATAGGCGGCGGTGATGTTGTATCTTTGGGTTTGATAGAGATGAGAATATAAGACGATGGAGTGCATGTTGAATGCCTTTAGGTTATTAATTATTTAACCTTTTTTTAAGTTACATTTTTCACCCTTGAAAGTTACAATTTTATAAATTTAACCCTACACATTCTAATAATGTGGGTAGTTGTTTTATTTTATTGTTTTTAGAGTTTTATTTATATATATATATATATATATATATTATTTATTACATCATCCGGGTCCAGGACCGGTTTGACCTCCCGGGTCGGTCCGACCTGTGACCCAGTAAGGTGTCCGGGTCGATGTCCGGTCCGGGTCTGACAACATTGGTTTTCATTTAATTTTATTATCATATGTAATAACCACTTATATCACATAAGTGTGCTGGCTAACCTTATAAGTCGTTAGAGCAAGTCAGAAGCAGAAAACAACACAACACTTTATCATCAAGTTATCAACTAAATTATAGCTTAAAAGAACAGCAAAAAGTTGTTATAAGTTTAGTTTCACATCAACAACAATTGATATTGATGGAAGAACACGTTTATTTGTTATAAGTTCAGTTTCACAGCAACAACAAATTCACCGCTGACGCAACTTTTATTTACTATATTATCCATATCTTGAAATCTAGCTAGAACTTTTATTTACAACAATAATAATAATAATATAGCTTATAATATGCGTGCAGAGCAGAGCAGAGCAAAGCAAAGCGACACCTACCTGTGCAGAATGCTCGAAAGTTCTCAACTGTTCTAGGCACAACATTAGCAAAAAGCTGCAAATATAGTTCAGTCAGTCAATATACGAAATCCATCGATAATCTAATGAAGAAACAAATTAAGATACCGGTGACTGACCTTAATTACTATTCTTTCAGAAGGAGATTCATCAACAGATATATCCAGAAACACGTGAGGGTTATTCTCATCACTCACATCTTCAATAAATCCATACAATCAATCAAACAATATTATTATTAGCATATACATAAAGAAATAAGCTGATCTGGAGTGAAAGTATTTTTATGTTGTACTTAATCAATTAACACTAGTAGATAGGCCTGTAAATGAACCGAACGTTCGATGAGCTGTTCGTGAACCGTTCAGCGGGAAGTTCGTTTATGTTCGTTTATTTAATAAACGAACGAACATGAACAATAAAATTGTGTTCGCTTAATTAAATGAACGAACATGAACACATGTTCTGTTCGTTCATTTATATTCATGAATGTTCGTTTATATTCATTTATGTCTGATTATTTATTTTCGTTTATGTATTAATAGAACATAATTAATATTATCTAGATCTACTTGAAGGTTTTATATTTGTTAACTTGTGTTCATTTAAGTGTTTTCATTTATGTTTGTTCGTGTTCATTTACATATGTTCATATATGTTATGTTCGTTTATCTTTGTTCAGTTTATGTTCGTATAGATATTAAACAAACGAACACAAATGTTTATTTTTTAAATAAACGAACATGAACATAAATATTTGCTCGATTAAGTGTTCGTGTTCGTTCGATTTGTTTACAGGCTTTCATTATTCACATTGATGAATACATCGGTCTCAATCTCTTGGCTCTGCCGATTTTATTTGTGTTCGTGAAGAAATTATTTTCTTTCCTTAACAAACGAACATGAACAAGGCCTTATTAGTGTTCGTTCGGTTCGTTTACAACCCTACCGGTAGTAGAATGAATAATAGAGCAATATACATACAATGGTTGTATAAAACCCTAATAACCCTAACTTGAGTAATCAATCACATGAACGAATAAAGGAACATTAATATACAAAGTAGGATAAGGAACACACCGGCGCGGCCGAAGCCAACGATTCAATATCATGAAGGAGTAAAATAATATCTTCAATTAATCTTTATCTGATTCAAAAAAAAAACCCGCGTTTGCGTTTGGGTTAGCGTATGATTGAATTTGATTGATGAAAGACATGGGTTGATGAGTTATATAAGAAGATTAGTTTTTGTAGGAAGGATATGAATTAATCTTGTTCAATTAATCACTACAGGTCAACGCAGCAAGTAAATTTTTCCGGCAATGGAACCATTGTCAAAACAAATTTCGGGGAGCAGGAGATGTGTAAAGATAGTGGATGTTAGTGGTTGGTGCAGCAAATTAGAGGTGGGTGCGGTGTTTGGATGTGTTTTTCCGGGGAGAAGGAGGTGTGTTTTTTCGGCAAGAAGGAGGTTCGTTTTTCCGGCGAACATGAGGTGCATTTTTCCGGCGAGAAGGAGATGGGTACGTTTTTCCGGCAAGCTGGAGGTGGGTGCGGTGATGGGAAACGGGTTGTGGTTGTGGTGGCGGTGGTCTATGGAGTGGTGGTGGTGGATGATGGTGTTTTTTTGTTGTTTGAAATCTAGGGTTTTAGGATGTAGGTGGTAAGTGAAGTAAGTGGGTTTTTTAAAAGAATACGTAACAGACGTGATATACAAATCGACGATTTCTCTGGACCGTAGCTGTGAATATATAATCGTAACAGACGTGATATACAATATATCATGACAGGATGATACACTAACTGAAAAGGAGCATCATGTTGCAAAATTCTTGCCGCCGCATAGCGCGGGTTTTCTGCTTGTGTGTGTCTGTGTGTTATAACCATTATTTCCTACAGCCACACATTTACTATTCATCAATGTTCAAATCTTCCTACCTAATGTACAACTAACCATTGCACAAGTATTATATATGCATTTAAAAAGTAAACACTAAAGTTTTTTTCTTATAATTTTATCACAATACTTTCAAATAATTAACTTTGGTTTATTAGACTTTTGGCATAAAGGTTTTTACACTTGTATTTATTTGACCTCTCAAGTTTTGTTTCATATATTTACTTTTTGGCCCATCAACTTTGGTAAGAAACTTTTGCCGCAAAAATTTTACCATAACGAATCGAACCGATATCAACTTACTCTCGTCACGTGCTCGTCGCAAAACATGATAGCTTTAGAACATGTAACGCATTTAACTCGCTCTGCCGCAACGCGCTGGGTAGAACTACTTGTTCACGGTTGTAGTATATTGTATCCTTTGATGTTAGCTTTAACTTGAAGTTAATATCATAACAAATAAAATTTAAATATACGTTACTGTATTAAAGCGTTATAAATAAATTGTTACCATTCGAAATGCTACTCAGTGGTTCTCTTGGTGTTGACACTTCACTTTTAAAAGTGTAAATATCACCAGATATTAGACTAAAGTAAAAAAAAAAAATAACACTAGTTTAATTGTAAAGCATAACCAACAATTATAGACCAAAGCATACTAGTTTGCTTTGATTTACAACTATTAAAACATGATAAATCAAGCATGAATCGTTGTGAATAAAATTCGGTGGATAATCTCAAACCGGCAAAACTGAAGATGCCATCCATATATGAGCTCAGATTTTCAGGTTTTCTACAGCTGCAATATCATTAACCGTTAATTTGTCAAATACTTATTAACAATTAAAGCACACAAAAACAGAACTTGTGTTTATACCTTTGACGGGTAGTTCGTCCTGTGGCTTCATGGCTGGGAAAAGTAGTACTTCCTGTTTGGCAGAACACGAAAACTTAAGTTTAAGTTAACTCCCAAAAACAAGTACCAAAACGAATATGATGCACAAACCTTGATGTTCTGTGAATTGGTGAGCAACATTGTAAGCCTATCAATACCCAAACCCCAACCACCAGTTGGTGGTAAACCGTATTCAAGAGCCGTACAGAACGTCTCATCTAAAGCCATTGCCTCATCATCTCCTGATTGTCGATCCTGAAAAGTTTTCACAATCGAAATGCATGTATAAGTAGTCATAAAACACCGACACGCTCCCATAATAAATCATGCCGTACCTTTAGTTGATCTGCAAATCGCTGGCGTTGAACCACGGGGTCATTGAGTTCAGTGTACGCATTGGCAAGCTGAAGAAATGAAAATAAATTATTATTAAAATATATATGTTAATAATCATATTTGACATGTTAATTCTTATAGAAAACTTGAAAAAAAAATGGACATAAATGTACCTCATGCTTGTTGATAAACAATTCAAAACGTTCAGTCAAGCCTTTCTTAGATCGATGCCATTTTGCAAGCGGACTCATTATCTCAGGATGGTTAATTATAAAAGCAGGATTAACACACGTCTCCTCCAAAAAGTGTCCCACAAGCTGCACGATAAAAAAAATAAGAATATATAACGAGCGGTAAAAAATTATTATAAAGAAATAAAATCAATTACCTTATCGAGCAAACGTGTTGTTGTTTGAGGTGGAGGACATTTAATATCAAACTTGGTGCATGCATTAGCAAGATATTTGTTGGCTTCATCACTTGTAAGGTCTTTGGGTATGTTAAGATTTGCTATCTTCTCCAATTCTTCAATCATATCAATCCTTCTGAAAACATTTAAATCAAGTTAGTAAAACGAGTTGACGCTTAAAAAGTAAAAAAAAAACGTGGCACAATAAAGAAAGTTATGCAAACAAATGACCTGAAAGGAGGTGTGAAGTCGATCTCAATAGGGTCATTATCTAACCCATTAGCATGATACTTGATTTTGTAGCCACCTGTCAGCTCCTCCACCATGCCTGGTTCATTGCGTGTTAGTGACCATAGATCCATACCGAACAACACAGATGAGTTCAAATATAACTATAAAAATAATAAAAGAAAATGTATAATAAAATTAAAACTTACCACTCAACATTTGTTCAGTTAACTTCATCAAATCATTATAGTCAGCAAATGCCATATAAAATTCATACGTTGTGAATTCAGGGTTATGCGTCAAATCAATCCCCTCGTTTCTAAACTGTTTTCCAATCTCATAAACACGTTCAAGTCCACCAACAACAAGCTCCTTTAAATACAGTTCAGGAGCAATACGCATATACAACGTCATGTTTAAGTCGTTGTGGTGGGTCACAAACGGGCGAGCAGCAGCCCCACCAGGAATCATGTTCATCATGGGAGTTTCAACCTTTGATAAAAGAAAATTAATAATTAGACAAAGAGAACAAACTAATCAAGGAACAGTTGGTTAATAGTCGAGTTTACCTCCAGAAAGTCGAGATTGTCGAGAAAACGTCTAATGTAAGATACGACCTTTGACCGAGTCTTGAATATGTGTCTGACTTCTGAGTTTACCATTAGATCTAAGTATCGTTGACGGTATCGCGTTTCCTACCACAGAATACGCATCAATAGGGTTAGCAAGTGTGCATATAAGTAAAAAAAACGAGTTAAAACGGCAATTTTAGTGTACTTTGAAACAGAATTGACAATTGCATTTTAATCTAAAACTCAGAACCGAGAATGGAACCCTTATTAAAAAACGGGTTGGTCTATATGGTTCTCAAGGTTCGGTTCCTCGGTTCTCATGGTTCAAACCATGATCCGACCTAACTGAAATGTGTTGAGTCGAACCAATTTCGTCTGAAACACTTTTGACAAAAACATTTGATGCTTACATTATAAATTAGCGCCATATATAGTTTGAGTTAGGATATCGTACAATAATCCTTAACGTACAAAGATGTACGCGAATTATGCTCAAGGCAAAAACAAAACGATCAAAGGGAAACAAAACGCTCAAGGCCAAAAAACAAAAAAGCGCAAAAGCCAAAATACAAAAAACGCTCAAGAAACTGTAATACGCTCAAAACGGGTTTCGTAAAGAAAAGTAAAAAATCGATTGATTAACAATCCAAATCTGTTTTTTTCGGTGAATCGATGATTAATTGGATATGTATTGATGATTTTGAGATTTTGTGATGTGATTTCATCAATCAATTTCGTGAATATAGGTATTTTTGTACGTTAAGGTACGTTAAGGATTATTGTATTCTATCTTTATATATAGTTATAAATACTAATATATTCCATGATAATGTAAAAATTCTGAAGAAATTATTTAGGAGGGGACTTCCAACCCAATTTTCACCAATTCCTTCTTGGTCAACTCATCGACTTTACACGCTTTAAAAGTTGCAGCAGTAGTTATTAGTTTATACCTGATCTTTTAATATATATGCATCAAGATTTCTTCCACTTCCTGGAGTCCATGCATCATTTTTCTGTAGATTAATGATGCAACTTCAAGTCATTAAAAAATGAAACAGAACCATATAACCATTTATAACAAGTTTTTACCTTCACATTGGCATTATTAGCAGCAGCTGCACTTTTTTGCCTTGGCAGCATATGAAGACAATGTGATAAAACCGTGAACGATTTTGGAAAAATACTCAGCTCTCCCTTTTTGCTTTTTCCTGCAACAAAAAAAAACAAATCTTGATCTTAATAACACTGATAAACAATGCTTCAAGAAATCATAATTGCAAGTTATAATTGCACACCTGGAAACCCGGCAATACCAACAATATCTCCAAGTTTCACACCAGAATGGTACTTGGAGAATTCTGCTTCATCCAACTCAGACCTCCTGCGAAAACGGTGTTTCAGTAACTGAAAAAACCTCGTAAATTATATAAACAGATATGAAGTAAGTAGTTAGTAATAGTTACCTTGCATCAGCCATAACTTGTACTTTTCCACCAGAACCATGCAAATCATAGAAAAACAGCTTTGATGAAGAAGACCGTTTGTTCATCAATCTCCCTGATAAGATGGTACTTATCAACAATCAACACCTCTGTAGATATATTATAACAATATATGTATCAAATTATACTCACCAGCCAATGATTCTTCAACATCTTCCAGATGCTCCCCATCCTTTAAATCTTTATACTTCTCTATAAACTCAAGAATCGAAATCGAGACATGAAACTTGTGAGGATATACTATTATGTTTGCTGCCTTTTGATCAGCAAGTGTTTGCAACCGATTGTTAAATATTGCTGCAATGATACAAGAAACGTGTATGATAATGATTTATGGGCATATGGTTTAAAACAGTGTTGAATTAGTATCAGTAAAATATATAATCAAGAAAAAAACATACTGTTGGATCCATATCTTCATCATCTGCGGCAGCAGGTCTTTGCATGGTAGCAGCCTAAAACAAAAACAATGATATAATATTATCCTGTAAGTAGACTATAATGCTAAAATTCATTACTATTGGAATCATGATTCAGTGAATTAGAAACTTTATTTACACCTTTCTATGTGAAAGTCTGTAGTATCTGACTATGATCCCATATATATAATAAAGAATTAAAGTTATAATTTTGTACAAAATATAGAATTGTGAACCAAAGCAATAAAGAAAATTTTTATCTCCTAAATATTTGAGTTTATGATAAACAGATTATGCTTCTAATAAGCTAGTAATAAAGTAAAGAACAAATCATGTTTCTAATAAGTTAATAATAAAAATAAGGCAAATTGGATTTCAATAATCCCACATTTTTGCAGTTGGCCGGTAATAATCCCACCTGTGAATATTCTTGCCACCAGTTCCACTTCTCATTGAACCTCCGTTAATAAACCGAATTTCAAACGCATGCTTTAATGCTTTTGATCGGATAGAAGATACGAGTCGATTACCTTGAAACAGTAGTCCAAAGACAATCGGCTAGATTAATTGGAAGTTCAAACACCAAACTGAAGCACTGTTCCACCGTTTGGAGCATCATTTCGAGGTAAGTTTCACATTAATCGACTCGTATCTCCTTTCAAACAAAAGCCCTAAAACATCAATTTGAAATGCGGACGAAAATAACCGGAGTTAAGTTTTTTCTAACGGAGGTCCAATGAGAAAAAGATAGTGCAAAAGGGGGGACTGGCGGCAATAATAATCACAGGTAGGATTGTTAAAATCCAATTTGCCTAAAATTAACCTTTTATTATTCTAATATCCACAACAATCAAATTTAGACTCTGTTTAACTGTTGATTCAACTCCAGACACCCTAACTTCAAAACATCAACAGTTCAATTAGCTTTCTATTGTTCACACAACCTATAATTCTCAGCCTACAAACCAAAAACACAACGTTTAAACCCTAAAGCATGAAATAAGCAGACAAATTCACCTTTTTCTTCTTCTCATCTTCCTTACGATTGTTCTTCTGCACCTTCTTCTGAGCACTTCACAAATTTCAAACAATTAAACACTAGAATCACGTAACAATGGTTGTAAAAATCCTGCTTAGGCGCCAATAACGCTAGTCGGTGCCCCACGCCGACTAGCGCCAATTAACTGCTGTTTGGTCAAAATCAGTCAAAATTGAAAAAAAAAAATTGAACGGCCAACAAACAGAATTGTCCACGTACTTCGTACGGGGTGACCCAATGGCAAAAGGTCACCGCCAGCTGGCCCAACCCAGTCGCAAGGAGCCCTTAAGCGCCTCCAAAGTATCTCCAATTTCGGGGAAAACCCTCCCACCCGTAGGCCCACTTGTGATAAAACCCGGACGCCCTCAGAATCGAACTTGAGATCACAAAGACCAAGTCTTCTTTCATTGAGTCAGCCATGTCCCCTCCAAAGTTCCAAAGTGTTGTTAGTGGAGTTTGATTAAGAAACCCAAGTTATTACCACTTCACCACATTGAAAGAACAAAAAAAAAATAATTAATTGAAAAATTAATTTTTCAATTATAAAATTAGTAAATGAAAAATTAATCTATAAAAGTTAGTAAATGTATGTATGTTAGAAAATATATATATATTGCGTATAAATTCCAATCCAATTAATTGCTGGTCGGTACCCCATCGAACGACTAGCGCCTATTAATTGCTATTTGGTCAAAATTAGAAAATATTACGTATAATCGTCACCGGCCGACTAACAATAAAGGCTAAAAGCGTAAATTAGCACTCACTTCTTGCTTAATGTTTCTGATTCCTCCGGTGCAGGTGTAGAGTTTTATGGTGCGGCGACAAAGTATAAAAAATTATATATAAGTAAAAATAATTGTATCAGTTTGTGATTAATATTTATCATTTTTTCCTTTAAAACTAATTGTATGACATATATTAATAATTATTCATTTTCCTTTTACACTTTATTTATATTGTATTAGGTTTTATATACCGTATTACGGGGTTGTTTTATATTATTTGTTTCTAGTATTTATTTATTTTTAATTTTTTATTATATAAAAGTTAATAATATATACCTAGAGTTTAATGATAAATTGTTTCACAAATAAATGGGATGTTATAACCCAGTTTAAAAGCTATATGGATTTGATGAGATCCAAGACCCGTTTTTTTTTACTATAAAATTGGTTTTTTAATTTCAAATAATATATATATTTTTTTAAGTAAATCAAATATTAAATTTTAGTATATCCCTACTTTATAAGATTTTTATATCAAATATATGGTGAGATTAGTTTTTAATTTAATGAGATGTTATAACCCGTTTAAAATATATTTGGGTTTGATAAGACCCATACCCATGAATTCGGGTCAAATGCATAAGAAGCCTCCATTTAAAAATCAAACAAATCTAGTGACTTCAAAAAAAGGGGGAGCGACCACATCGCGACACGTAAGATTTTTATGTTTTCGTTTATATATATTATAGATTTTTATATGATTAAATTATTCACTTTTTTAAACTTTATTTATATTATCTACACATTTTTATAAAAATAAATATTTACATATTATACTATTATACATTATTAGAAGATATAAAAAAAAGAAAAAAAAACTCTAATATGCATCCAATTTACGAAGTAATTTTTTTAGAGACATTTACATGTATCCATTCCTAAATTATCTGATTACATATTTACTCAACCCTTAAAATTCAATTACATGTATCCCCTCACTAAACCAAACATATTACATATTTAGCCATATCATTAAAAATTATATTATTGTTGACTAATTTACCCTTAATTTATTTACCAAAATACAATTAGTTTAAAAAACCAAAAGAATTAACTCCCAAAGTCTTCGTCCCTAAAATTCACCACCGAAAAATCACCGCATTAACCATCACTGGCGTTCAACATTGTCATCGTACACGTTTGCCATCATCGTCGTAAATCATTGCCAACGGTTTCGATGAGTCTAGATCTGATTTTCTCACTTTCTCTTCGAAGTTGCAGGTTCTGGCAAGTTGGTTGCGGGTGGCGGTGCTAGTTAAGGTGGTCGACGGTTGGTTGAAACGTAGATTGTGACATTCGTCATTTTCCGATTCGATTCGTTTTTGCTTTCGTATTGTAAACCGAGCCGATTCGTATCCCGAACCCTTAGATATTATTAAAATGATAGATTTTATGTTTCATAATCATCTCACGCTTGTCAGATCGTGAAAACACCTTTTACATCTCTTAAAATGCTCTTATAACGCTCAAAACAACTCGAAACGAACTGCAGGGACCAAATCTGCCAAACAATCAAAGTTGGAGACCAACCCCACCCCAAGGGGTGCCGTGCCGCGCGGCCACCAAGGGGCAGGGGGCCGCGTAGTGCGGTCTAGTACCTACAGCAACCAAGTTAGTTTTTTGTTGTTATTATAACTTGTTTGACTCTTTAAACCAATGAGAAAGCTTGGAAATCTCTAAAGCAACCTTATAGATAACCCTAGCACCTTATCCTTCATAAAACCAAGCCACACCACTCATTTGAACTTGCTCATACTCACCAAACACTCTCAATCTAAGCTCCAAGCTCCATCTTACAAGTTCTTTCTTGTTTGACTTTTAAGAGTCAAACAAGAACACTTCTTTGATTCTAACTAACTCCTTATGATTAAAGCTTGATGTTGCAACATATATATAATGTATACCCCTTGTTTCCTTAGGCTTTCACTTCTCCGGTCATGGTCGGTTGAGGTGAAATGCTTATAAGGCAAGGCTACATGGAGGATTATCGCAATCCTTGACTAACTTTCTAACTTGTTAATGTTTACTAATCTTGTTTAGTTTTTGTTTATTTTAGTTTGTAAACTCATTTTTATAAGTTACATGGTATTGGGTATGTGGCCACCATTTTCGGTTTCATCCCAAGTCAAGAGTCGAACCAAAACCGAACTTTTGTTTAATACTTTATTGTTAACATATTGTATGAAAGATTTGAGTATTATTATTTTTAAGTTTATATTAATGAGTTATGTGGTGTTGGATATGTGGCCACCATTTTCGGTTTCATTCCGAGTCAAGAGCCGAACCAAAACCGAACTCTTGTTTAAATGCTTTATATTTAAAATGATTTACTAATATGTTACAAGTAAGATTTGTGTATTATAATTTCAAGTTCATTTAATAAGTTTATTGGGTATGTGGCAACCATCCTCTGTCTTATACCGAATCAAGGACCGAACCAAGACCGAACTAAACCGGGTTCATCCGCTTAAGACACACTAAATGTGTCTTGGGTCACCGAATCTCATTCTTCTTTAAAACTATATTATGAAACTAATTTTAATTGTTTTCTCAAAATACTTGGTATGTCGGATCCAACTTGATCTTATAACAAGTTTGGACCGACAAAGCCAAACACTCGCTTAACGAACGTAGAGGTTCTTCATAGTAGAACTACACACTTGGTTAAGTTTCTTTTAAATTTTATTGAGTTATCTCATGACATGTATCACTTTGGAATTTCGGGTTCGGACTTGACTATTTATTAAGACCCGAACCGACTAACCGAACACTCGTTAAAATCCTGTTTTGGTATATCTAACAAGGGGTCGTGCACTATTGCATTAAACCAATCCCCACATATTTATTTAACAAAGGTTAAGTAAAACTAATGAGTGAAATACCGAGACCCGATTTCGAACAAACTTACTTTCAAAAACCGTTACTTCAAGTTCTTATGTATTTACATTTTAAACCTCAAACTTTGATTAATTATTTAACTTGTCATTTTATTTTACTCTAAAGTCTTTCAAGACCATTTTCTAAACCGAAACCCTTTTAACCTAGACCTCACTCGTTGAACTTATTATTTTGGTGTATCACAAACAACCCTTTAAGTTATTTATTTCATGTGAGTAATCACACTCCCCCTTTTTACGCTCATATACTTTTGGGGTGGCATGCATACCATATTCAAACTTACTAGTTTTATGATCTCATTATCAATCAATTCGACATTATGTGTTTGTACAAATACTTGCTCGATCTTTGTTTATGCCTCAATTTGATTATGTGCACGAGTGTTTACTTTTATGTTGTTGTTGGAACGCAATAAGTATGATCATACGCTCCCCTAACTATCATACCTTAAGTGCAGATAGCATAGGGCATCATTATCGAGTATGTTGGTTGTTACCAATTAGAAAGGATCCTCATTCTCCGAGTATTTTGGTTGTTACCAAATAGAAAAGAGCCACAATTATTTACTTTATATTTACAATGGTTGTTGCATTATTCTATTTACACATGTAAATTGTGATTTTTGCCTCGTTATATACATACGTCAAAACTAGTGTATTGCTCACCAACATTCGTGTTGATCAAATCTATTCTATTTTTATGCATGTTACAGGTTTACTATTTGATTGTTTGTGAAGATTGAAAACTTATCACTTAGATCATACCTTTAGGATACTTTAACGAATGTTGTGTAGACGTAATTATTTGTATTTTATTGTGAACAAGTTGTATTTGCGATTATCGAATGAAATAAACAAGTTGAGTAAATATTGTCACTTTAACAGTGTTATCGCGTTCTTGAGCAATCCGTTGCACCCCGGCATGTTCCGCCGCCTTTGGTCGGGGTGTGATATAGATGAAGAAAATCGTAGGTCGTTGACGGTGGTTCTATGGTGAGAGAGGTGGTTCCAATTTCCATGGTGGCATACGCTTGTTCCAAATAAGATTTGTTGGAGAAGATGATGTATATGATGGTGGGCTCTTATTATGTTAGGTATTTATATTTTGATTTATAATTTGGCATTGAATAAGGGTAAATTGGTAAATTGATATGTAAAGGGGAAACATGTAATTAATTTTTTGAGTTGGGGATATATGTAATTTAGTAGGTTTAGTAAGGGGATACATGTAAAAATCTTATTTTTTTAATAATTAAATTATTAATATATGCTTAAAAGTTGATCCATGTTTTTAAATAAATCCATTTATCTATTGGTTTGTTTGTACATTGTCATATAAATTATAAATATATGATTTAAATATATCTATTTATTTTTCGGTTAATTTAATAAACTATACATATGTGTTAAATTGTAATGATAGTATATGCCAATCACTTTCAAATATAATAAAGTTTATCATATTTAGTTTTTTGGGTTTTTTTTATTTAGAATTGCTTCGGGTTTTTTGTAGAACTTAAATTTGATTATTACGGGTTAAAAGTTGATAAATAGATCGTTTGGTACATATGAACTACATTTGGCTTAAATTTGTTATGGGGAAAAAGGGGTAATGTAAATGTGAAACATGTCAAACAAAATTGTACTTAAGTGAAACAAAACATTCACAAAATTAAATGAGTTAACATGTTGTTTTTTGTCAATTGGCAAAGTCGAGAAGATCCTCAAACCTATCAAAATATTTTTCATGGTGTAGCTAAAAACTATTATTATATGAGAAGTATTCTCATAAATTAGTTCATAATCAAATTTCTTTTAATTATACATATATGATAATGAGAATAAATTTTCAATGGATAAAGTGTTATTGTGTATGTTTTTGCATGTACATTATTTTTTTTTATTAAGTTCATTTTTTCCAAAAAAATCATTTTATGATATAAATAAAATGAATTTATGTATAATGGTACAAACATAGATGTAATAAATTTTTCTACATACATTATGTATTGCTTTATTTGTAACTTAATTATTTAAATCATCCCGTGTATTACACGGGCTCTAAAGCTAGATACTTGTAAATGCTAAAACCAATATCGAGTATCTACACTCATACGACTTACGATCAAATTCAAAACGTAAATATATACTTATGGCACCAACATTAAATTTGAAAAATAAATCTGTAAATGTCCAATACATTAGTGAGATTCCTAAAATACTATTGGCACTCATACAACTTATGTGTAAAAGGAAAATAAAAAAAGTTTGTCATGGTAACAGTACTCTTAAACAAATATCGGTACTCGTACATCATAGGATAAATAATTAAAATATTTAAAACAAAACATAGCAGGACTCGAAGACAATCGACACTCATAAGACAGTACTGGTACTCTTGCAACTTGTGGCACAAATAATAAGTTGGTTACGTTACCTCCATTCATACAGCTTATAGCAAAATAACAAAAACAAAAAAATAATTAGCATACTTAAACACACGACAATACGAAAATTTAATATTTGTTGATGACATGACACATCCAAGGCCTTCAGCGTGTGGCCCAAACGGTGAGTTACGTTCAACCGGCATCAATTTTTAATTATTTTAGTGAAGTAATAAGAAACCTAAATGGTATTGAAATATGGTACAAATGGGACAGTAGGCTGGCGCCCCTAGATGTGGGTTTAAGAATAAGGGTTGTCTTTCTCATCGATTCTTTCAAACCCAAACCCATCTGACGCAACTCGTTTGTCTATCTTAAGGCAAGGAGGGATTTGAGAGGGGGGGGGGGGGGGGTGGGGAAGAAGAGGAGAATTACAATTTTATCAATAAGGTTACCAAACAAACACATTATTGATTTTTTCAAAGAATTGATTCCATTTTTATTTCATTTAAAAAACCCTATGAACCAAATGCTTCTAAACAACCATCTCAATTATTTAATCTCTTTATAACTTTTGGGTTAAGTTAATAAGTTATAATATTGTAACTTATTAACTTATCCCCTCAGAATAACTCACATTTCCAAACACATTTTAACTTTTTTAAAAAATTCATAACTTGCATAAAATAAGCAATCCCACACAATGTTTGGGATTCATTAATCAACAAATTTTGTATCCCGCAAATCCAAGGACGGTTTTTGTATATCTTTTGCAATTAATTAATTTCGTATAGCAAATACAAACTTTCTATTTGACTCGATCATTGTTCATATGTTACGTGTAGTTCACGTGTGATGTTTATTAATGCACTTTTATGTTGTTTTTTGAGTTGAAGTTGTATATATATAAAATTACACGTTAAAGTACTATTCAACCCGGTTATACAATTTTTAAATCAAATCCGACACGAATAAAAAACCAATTTTTTAAAAACATTGATCCCACATCCCCCGAAGTGTGACGGGGCGTTGAAGCTAACTTTTGTACTTTGGTTGGGTAGTAGTTCGGTATTCTTCTATTCAGCCAAACCAAACTGCACTTGGCTTCGTCAACACCACTCATTTCATTTTATTACGATACACAAACAAACAAACAAACCCACCCTAATTCACTCTCGATTCAATTCAATCCTTCATCAATCAACCTACTCAGTCATCCATTGCTAATGGGGTGAACTGAACCAACCGATTGATTGATTAAGTTGTATGGAGTGGGACAGTAGCAGCAGCAGCAGCAGTTCTGATCTAAGCGGAGACGATGACGGAGGAGGATTCTTGTTAAACGATGGCGGTCCGCTCCCGTTCCCCGTCGATACGCTGCTTCAGCCTGCGCCCTGTGGATTTGTTGTTACGGATGCTTTGGAGCCGGATAATCCCATTATTTATGTCAATTCGGTGTTCGAGATTATTACCGGGTATCGCGCTGAAGAAGTCCTCGGTCGGAATTGGTAAGTCGGGTTTTATATAGTCTGGTTGATGTAATTGGTTAGGGTTAGTGTGTTTTGGGGCTTTTTGTTTAGGTTAATTGGGGAAATGTTATATGCGGGGGAAGTCATGTTTGGAAGTAGTTAAGATTATAGCTCCGGACTGAAACAAATTAGTATTGTTTTCAGTCGGATGAGATTTTTTTTCCCTGAATACCCGTACCCGTTCCCGCACCTGCCTATTTGGTACGGTATCGGTAACAAGATTTTAGGGTTAGGGTACTTACAGACCGGTACGGGTATGGGTATTTTGGAACTCGGTAGTCGGTACTCATATCAATTTAGCCATGTGGTACTAGTTTTGTATTAGTAACCGGACCGATTTAGTTTATTCGTTCGTACCGGTAACAATACCAATTTTGGTGGAAATTTAAAGGAAAAAAAAAGTGGTATCAAAACGGGTACCGTACCGAGAGTACCTATACCCGTACCATAAAATTTGGTACGGTACTCGGCACCCATTTTTATTGATTTTTGGGTACATGTACCGGCACGATTACGGGTATGGTACCGATCTCATCTCTAGTTTTCAGTTAATTAGTTTACATTTGCCATTAACTTTATGGTTTGAGGTTCGAAACCATACTCTAGGGTGTTTTTCCCATAGTGGTGGGTTTCCTCCTCGATGGTGTTTTTGGGTGAGGTAGGCTTGGAGCGTCAAAATTAGTATGGACGGTTGACATTCCGTCTTAGGAAGGCTCACTCGGGTGTTGGGGTAGTTCCAAACGCTGTTAAAAAAAGTTAGTTTACATTTGAATTCATGGAGATTTTGGGTGCTTATTTATAGGGGCATGAGGCACTAGGTCTTCTTAGAATAAAGAAAGAACATAACATTATCATACAGTTAGAAACTTTAGCTTCTGATGGTGGGATATACGAGTAATCCATATAATTTCTTTTTGGTAGTATATGATAGTATGATGGATTCAGCTTTAAGCTAAAAGAGCATAACATTAGCATACAATTAGAAGCTTCAGCTCTTCATGGTTTATATATTTGATAAGATTATCTTTTGGTAGTGCATAATGGTATGATAGATTTAAGTCATTTAACTGTAAGCTGAACTTTGTTATTGCCTACTATTTATTGGCATGCCCATAGAACTTCAAGGAAATGAAGATTGAAGAAATGAATAGCCATAGCCCATGATCCCTTTCTTTGAATAGAATAGGAACAATAGTTTGGTTTTTTATTCTACTACATATATTTGCAGTTGTTGTACCAAATTGTCAATGCACCAAGTCTAACTGATGGCTTTTTCCACATTTCAATAATGTTATATGGTAAAAGTTTATTGCAACTGATTTGTAGAAGTAACTTAGGAGGTAGTTTTCTAGGCTGTCTTTGTCTACTTTAGATTTGTTTATTCTTCCTCCTAAATAGTGTTGCATTAATCAGCATTAACAGCTTTGCAACTGCATTTGATGCTTGATGCTTGATATATTATAACTGTACCAACAGAACAGGGATTGGATTACACCACATCATGCCTGCTATATTGACATAAATATATTACAATTTCTAGATGAGCTAGATCAAACAATTACTGGTACAGTTTGCATTGCCTGCTTGCTTGCCTCTTTGTGATTGACATTTTCTTACTGCTTCTAGTTGTAATCCCCAGTTATTTTTCTTCCTGGTTTGTGCTGATAGTTACTGCATACCGGTTGTTTTCTTTTGACCTTTTGCCTTCCCTTAGTGATTTTCTTTTGGAATCTTATCCTTCACCATGAGCTTTTAAGTTTTAATATTATGAAGCAATAACCGTATTATTATCTATTAAGCCTTCCTTACACCAATATTCTAGGATAGCAGCCTTAGGCGAATCTGGATATAGAACTTGTTATTTGAAGCTATAATCCCTTGGAAATATACTGTTGTGTGCGGACTTACGAATTACACAAATGGATTTTTAGTATGGTAAAGAGATCGGATGCATGACTGATTATTTTGATAGTATTCATTGAGGTCTATCACTTCTGTTCATGTGGTGTTGGAATATCTTTTTAATAAATTTGTTAGGACTTTTAAAACACCACAATGCTAAAGTTTATACCAAGCCTTTCAATTTCCCAACATTTCATGTTTGTGAGTTTTCTAACTCGTTTACAGAGTCATATACTTTGGAAGATGTACTGCCCATTGCATCTAGTAGGAAATGAGGCAGCATCCTACATTAGTTGATTCACTGATTGCTTTGACAATCTTTATGGATTAATATTCAATTTTCGTCTGTACACTGGCACTAGAATTTCAAAAATGTAAACATTCATTTCATGCATATGGCAGTATTTTCAAGTGAGAATCGAAGGCATATTGTTTAGGTGCTGTGTTTCTGATGTGCTCTTGAATACAGTACTGATTTATTGGTTTCAAGTTTTATCTGCCAATTCTTTTAGAACTTAACAAGTAGTGGATTTCAGCTTGTACTTCAGATATGCTCACGTTTGCCAGATTCATTTAATGTTTAAATAACCATTGTTAGTTGAGCTGCGGGATGTAAACGAGTCCTAAGTTCTAATGTCTCAAGGGGAAGCCTTAGAGTCATTTTTTTTTATTCGTTTTCTGTATGAAATTCAAGGCGAATTGCATTAACATGTAGGGTTTTAGCACATACTTTTATGACTGATTTCCTAGTTTTTGCATTAGATTTAAAGATCTTAGCTATGATTCATTATTTTCTTCGAATACCCGTGGTTTGTACTACAGTACTAGAGCTGTGAATCAGTATTACAAATTTATCACAGCCTCACAGGGACTTTTAAGTCTTCATGTTTTATTCACAAACTGAATAACGTGTCCACACATAGGGAGTCACACACGATATATATCGAAGTAAATGTGATTTGCGTTGTAGTTGAAATAAAGTAGCTGCACTCGATGCACACCATAACTAAGTTGTCACCTTACAAAGGTCTAAGCAACATTCTTTAATGATTTCTTTCTATCTTTTATATTTAGTTTTGTAGTTTATCTACAATGCACAATGTCATTTGCTTGTAACACTGAAAAAGGGCGATCTAATAAACAAAAAACTAGGAATGTTTCCCTCCGAACAAATCAACAAATAGTATTAGTAGGGACTAACATAATGAAAGAGACTGAGGAACGGACACACTTGCTTCCAAATGAGTCAATTTGGACTATTTTTATCTAACGTGTCAAATGGCCAACAACAAACTTAGCTGAAATGGAAACCAGGTCAAATGGGCCAATAATGTCAGAAGTCTGTTAAGTTTATTTTAATGCAATCTCCTGAAAGCTTTAGGAAATTTAGATGAGTACTTTAAAAATCAGTATTTGAAAACATATTCAGCGAACCCATTACCCAACTCGCCAGAGAGCCTATCTTGCCATCTTTACTTCTTATTGCTACAATATGGTGTATTATTTTCCAAATGTTATATCATTGCTCTGTCTACATGTGAGTACACTTGTTTTTATTCAATCTAATTTTTGGATCTTTTTTCAGCCGGTTCTTGCAATGCAGAGGTCCATACGCAAAAAGAAGACACCCCCTAGTGGACTCTACTGTAGTCTCAGAAATCAGGAGATGCCTCGAGGATGGGATTGAATTCAAAGGAGAGTTGTTGAACTTCACAAAAGACGGTACCCCATTAATGAACAGGCTCCGTATGACCCCTATATACGGTGATGACGAGGTAATAACACATATCATCGGTATACAATTCTTCACAGAAGTTAATCTTGATCTGGGCCCATTAACGGGGTCCACAGCAAAAGTAACCGTGAAATCATCCGACCCATTTCGGTCCAGTCTCCTCTCGTGTCGGCTAACACCAGATGGGACCCGCAACTCCTCCATTGGACTTTCCGGGATTTTACAATTAACTGATGAAGTAATTTCCCTTAAAATACTCTCAAGGTTGACCCCACGCGATATCGCATCTGTCGGTTCGGTTTGCAGGCGGTTTTATGAGGTGGCGAAAAACGAGGACTTGTGGCGAATGGTGTGTCAAAACGCGTGGGGTAGTGAAACAACCCGGGTGTTAGAGACGGTTCCCGGGGCTAAACGGTTGGGATGGGGTCGGTTAGCTAGAGAACTTACTACTCTCGAAGCAGCTGCATGGAAGAAGCTGTCGGTCGGCGGTGCGGTGGAGCCATCACGGTGTAATTTCAGCGCGTGTGCAGTCGGGAACCGTGTGGTTTTGTTTGGCGGTGAGGGTGTCAACATGCAACCAATGAATGATACTTTTGTACTCGATTTGAACTCTAGCAAACCTGAGTGGCAACACGTGAAAGTCAGCTCACCACCCCCGGGTCGGTGGGGGTCATACGCTCTCGTGTGTGAACGGGTCTAATTTGGTGGTGTTTGGAGGGTGTGGGACCCAAGGGTTACTCAACGATGTATTTCTTTTGGATTTAGATGCCAAACATCCTACATGGCGGGAAATTTCCGGTTTAGCCCCTCCGCTTCCGCGATCATGGCATAGCTCATGTACTCTTGACGGGACTAAATTAATTGTGTCTGGCGGTTGTGCAGATTCGGGGGTACTTTTAAGCGATACGTTTCTACTTGATCTTTCAATTGAGAAACCGATTTGGAGGGAAATACCGGTCACGTGGACCCCACCTTCACGTTTGGGTCACACGTTATCGGTGTATGGTGGTCGCAAAATCTTGATGTTTGGCGGTCTTGCTAAAAGCGGGCCTCTTCGGTTCCGGTCGAGTGACGTATTCACCATGGATTTGAGTGAGGATGAACCGTGTTGGAGGTCCGTGACTGGAAGTGGAATGCCCGGTGCAGGTAATCCAGGTGGCAAAGCTCCACCGGCCCGGCTTGACCATGTAGCAGTGAGCCTCCCGGGTGGTAGGATATTGGTCTTTGGTGGGTCAGTTGCGGGTCTTCACTCGGCTTCACAGCTTTATATTCTTGATCCACCGAAGAAAAACCGACATGGCGGATGTTAAACTTACCTGGGCTGCCCCCACGGTTCGCTTGGGGTCATAGTACGTGTGTTGTTGGTGGTACACGGGCCATTGTTCTCGGTGGTCAAACAGGTGAGGAATGGATGTTAAGTGAGCTTCATGAACTATCTTTAGCGAGTTCTGTTATCTAAACATATTGTACAAAAAAATCAACACGTGTGGTTGCTCGGCTCAGCACTTACAGGCGTGTGGAGACTGGAGATCTTGCAGAGGGTGTTCCGTGTGAAAGTACGATTTTGTCAGATTTGTGCAGAAAAACGTCGTTTTGTATCGAGTGTCAAGTTTTTCGGGTAAGGAGTAATTGACACAGTGGGTAGGGTATAATATGGTAATATACTTAGGTCTTGTAATTTATAATGTATGCACATGTAATGGTATGGAGTAATTGACACAGTGGGTAGGGTATAATATGGTAATATACTTAGGTCTTGTAATTTATAATGTATGCACATGTAATGGTATGGTTGTGTTATGAACCAAAACTAAAATGTTAATGTTGCTTGTACATAGGAAATGACAAATTTGTCCTTAAAACCCATCCTCTGTGCTGAAAGCTGTATTCAGCTCCTTTACCATGTTCCCTGGAAGCCATTGCAGCCGCCTGTTTGTCCATGGTTTGACTTCTTGTTCGGCAATAGATGACTACTTTTGTTTTGCCAGGGAGGTTATATGCTTGTGTGTGTATATATGGTGAGAAAATTACAGAATTTTTGATCAATAATACTTTTATAGGTTCTGTTTAAGAAACCATGTCTATGTTATATTTTACTTAAAAGATCATCAAGCTAATTTGTTCATATGCTATTTACTTAAAAAGATCATCAAAAATGGTTTAGATGCGTACATTCAAATACTATTTATTGAAGCTTCTTAATTAGGTAAATCATGAAAAAACAAGATACTATTTATTCTTTTTTTTTTAAATCGAATGATGAACAAACGAGTAAACATTTACAGAGCTTCAATTAGTGAGCCGGTTAATTCTGAAGCTCCACAACAACCACAATCAAATTCTAATGACGTGGATCTTAACCAAGTAAATCAACAAGAAAATCATGGTGATTCGGGAGATCCACAACCACAGTCAAATGCTAATGTAGTGAATCATGGTATTCAGTAATGAAAATATTCAGCTTGGTGGTTTACATAGAAAAAGAAATTGCCGAAACATTTGATTCGGAATCCATAATTGAGGAATTCAAAAATCTTGAAGTTCGTCGAGCTACTTTGTAATTCTTCTTCTAAGGTACTCACCCTTCCTCTCGGTTCTCACATTATTATGAATCTTTTAGGTCTTGTTGGTTATAAAAGTATATAGTTCTTTTTTTATTGTAAGAACAATCGTGAATGAAAAAAAAATAGATATATAGACGTCATATCGTTTGATCCGAGCCGAACCACCGACACGAACCGAATCGCTGACCCGAAAATTTTTGGGTCCGTGACTTCGGTCACTGCCGTGACAAATCCCAAGCTTTACCACTGCTCATCCCCCATCTCCAAGTGTCTTTGTGAGTGAGAGAATCTTCTGCAACACTCACTATGTTCTCTCAAACAAATCCTATATTCCCTATGCTCCAGATTCCCACTCATTCCTGTACTCATCACCACCAGTGATCAGCAAGATCGGTCCGTTCGGTGAAAATTTTTCACTTCAATCTATTTTTATTTTTGCCTTGCCAAAAAACCAAACCATAATGTCGCATTGCAAAAGCATAAAATGAAAACGGTGCACTGAAGTGGCAATTTTTATCAACCCTTTAGGACGAAAAACTAGTTATATTATCTCGGCCGGTTCCAAAGCGTACCATGAACCCCGATTTTCAAACTCTATACCAACTCGTATTACTTCCGACCCTGCTGATTTTGCTCACTTTTCACCATTCTTTGAACATCTTTAATTGATATTTGGATCACATTTATGTAACAGCACATTCAAGTTTGGATGATCACGTCGCTCATTGGTTTGTGCTGAATCATTTGAAATATCAGTGGGCTTTAGATGATTATTACCAAAACAAGGGAGGGTTAAGCATATGTGGTTTAGTTTTTATGTTTTACTTTGACTTATTTGGTCAAATGTACTGACCTGTAACAAAACATTTCGAACTGCAACATCAGGTTGATGCAAAAGTTAAAAGATGCATCTACCAAAGCACAAAGTATGTAAAATGCTTAAGGTGGATTGATTTGTATATTTGGACGGCAAATTTCTTTTGTCGAATGTGGGACTTGAACCCAAGACCTCCCAAACCCTCCCAACCCAAGGTGTTTAAAGGCGTTGTTTGCCAATGGTACACCAACCCGTTGGTGCTTAAGGTGGATTAACGAGCCATATGTTTTGTGTAACCTGAACACAACCAGTGTTAGTGCTACCCATTTATCTAAACGAGTCAAATGAGTTGACGGGCCGTAATCAATATATTTACACAATATGTTCCAATAATATCAAATATATATTATCGGTTAACAATACATGGGTAAATGAGTTGTAATAACTGGTTTAAATTGGTGGTAAATGGGCTGATAGGTTGACATTATACAACTTAATAAATGGTATAAACGGGTTGGCTGGGTGACTATAGTTAACTTAATAAATGGTTTTAAACGG
This sequence comes from Bidens hawaiensis, assembly GCF_021521415.1. NCBI lineage: Eukaryota > Viridiplantae > Streptophyta > Magnoliopsida > Asterales > Asteraceae > Bidens > Bidens hawaiensis. The sequence goes on along the minus strand of NW_027492418.1, from coordinate 244 downwards.
GATAACGGTAGGCTGTCATTTTTAACCGCAACCTGAAACCCGATCCGAGTAACTATTATCCTGAACTCTAAAGTACCTGTGCTCGTGAAACCCAAATCTAACGAACCCGAGTACAACCCAAACTAATACGAGTCAGGTATCAATTACTTTTTAATGGGTTTTAGGTAAACCCGAGAAACCAGAATAACCAGTTTGACTAAGTATTTTATTAAATTATTATATCACATGCCTTCTACTGTTCAAT